>NW_007726150.1:347799-445886 GCF_000696425.1 Galeopterus variegatus
TGCCCCCGGGGGGGGGGGGGGGGCTCTTTTGTGTTTTTGCCCCCCGGGGGGGGGGGGGGGGAGAAATTCTGTCGGGGTCCCAAGTGGCCGCAGGTGACGCCCGACAGCTGGTGCCCCATGTGAGGAACACCTTGCATGGCCTTCCCCCCTCCTCCCCCAGGGGCGTCCAAAATGCCTCCCTGTCCTATAAGACAGACTACGAAGAGGCCCTGACCTACAGTGCGGAGCTTCAGTACGAAGAACAACGTCCAAGAGTAATCTGCTATCAGGGTGAGTAGCCAAGACCCCGCGGACTTGCTTTCTCTTTCGCTTCTTCCTTTTCTCTCTCTCTTTTTGCCCTTTTCCTCTTCGCCCATGTCTTACTGTGTCCCCATGGGTACTTCTCAAGGGAAGCTAAACAACCCAACCCTTGAAGCTAAGCTTTATCCCAAACTCCCCAATGGTAGGTCAGAAGAGGAACAAAAGGATGGGGCTTTACTTCAAAACACCAACTGGGCTAATTTTGAGAGTCCACCCCCATCCTTTTCCAAACAGCCCCAAGCTTTCCCAGATTTAACCCCTTACACTGATGGGCCCAAGCTGCCTGAGAACTTATGGGACAACCCCATATATCAAGTGAAGCCCAAATTTCAAGCTTACTCCGTTAATGTTAACCTGGGAGGCAATAGGCTGGCCCTTTGCTACCCCTGGGAGGCTCAAGACTTAAAAGAACTAAAAAAGGCTGTTGCCAAGGATTACCCTAATTCTCCATGGGCAGAAACTATCCTTCAGGGACTAGCCCATCAGCCCTGCACCACTCAGGACTGGAAGATGTTATGTAAGGCAGTCCTCCCCCCAAAGTTGTTTATTAAGTTCTGTGCCTTTTATAAGGAGGAGTGTCATGCCCAAGCGGAAAGGAATCAAGCAGCCAATCCTGTCATCCCAGTTACCTTTGGCATGTTGTCCGGAACTGCAGATCAATATAGTACAGGAATCCAACAGGCGGCAATCCCACCTCCTTACCAAGACCAGGTCAGGGCTGCCGCCTTAGCTCCCTGGGCAAAGCTCACAGAGGGCCCCACGGAGCCCCCAATTGCTGGAATAATCTAGAGGCCTAATGAAGATCTCCCTTCCTTTATTGTTAGGTTAGAGCAAAATATACAAAGCAAATTTCCCCCTGGCCCATTCAGAGATCAGTTTGTTAAGATGCTTGTATGGGATGGAATGACCTCTGATCATAAGTTGGCTTGCACAAGCTTAAGGGACCGATCCGTGGAAAAGTGGGTTATCGCTTCCAAGGAGGTAAGGAGTCAACATTTTCAAGCCAGGACTTTATCCACTGTCTTGCAGGTTCAGACACAAAACTTAACCGAAGTCTTCAAGGCGTTTACCATCCTGGTCTCCTCAGGAAACAATACTTCCCCACCCTTCAAGGGACAATGTTTTGGTTGCAGAGGACAAGGTCATTTTAAAAGCCAATGTTCCAAGGCTAAAGGCAAAAAAACCCTACCACACCTTGCCCCCAATGTAAAAAAGGGTTACATTGGAAAAAGGACTGTAGGTCCAAATTTGACAAAGATGGCAATCCTTTAAACTAAGCCAGGGGCAACCCCTAGCCCCATCACCCCAAGGGGGTCATAAAAGCAAACAGCCAAAAGGGCCCAAGGCTAATTAGACAGTCCCTATAGTCCCCGGAGTAAGGCCAAAAATGGACGTCACCATCGAGGGTAAAAGGTTCCAATACTTAATTGTTACAAGGGCAGATCGAACTGTCCTCCGCCAAGAGGAAGTGCCTCCTAGCTGGGATGTTGTCCCTGGGCCTCAAATCCTCGGGGTACGAGGTGAAACATCATCTTTTGAAACAAAAGGATGGTTAAATGGAGAGATGCAGATGGCACCACTGGGGAAGTGAAGCCCCTCATTGCTTCTGGACTTAATGCTAATCTTTTAGGACAACCTCTGAGAATAACTCATTCATACCCCCCACCTACCACTCCTTTGGCTCTACTTAGGTGGTCATGGTGAGGCCACACTTCCTCTTGGCTGCTGTCAGCTAATGACTGGCCAAGGTGCAGGTGGAGTGTTTTTAGAGCTGGCTCACTCAGGCCAAACTCAGCACTCCTATCACTGGCAGCCTTTGCTCAGAGATCTCCCATCAGCCTGACCAGAGCTTCCACAGAACTGTGCTGCAGTCAGAGACATATCTTACACAACAGTTCTTAGGCTTTTTGCTGTCATGGAATCAGCATGCACTGTGGGTTGAGGGCTCCCACTGCTGACTCCAGCACCCTCCCACTTTATCCTTAACAGCATCCCCCCTCAAAACAGTTTTACAGATCTAATCTTATATTGATACCTGGTTCTATGAAGATCCAACCTGAACAGTAAACAAAACTTATAGAAGCAGAAAGTAGGATGGTTGTTGCTAGAGGATGGGAAAGGGGTAACAGGGAGTTATTGTTCAATGGGTGTAAAGTTACAGTTCTACAAGATGGTTAAGTTTTGAGATATGCTGTACAAACTAGTGCCTATAGTTAGCAATACATCATTGTGCTAAAATTTAAGAGAGTAGATCTTATGTTAAGTGTTCTTACCACAACAAGAAAAACAAAAAGAAAAGGAATACAAGGAAACTTTTGGAAGTGATGTGGATACATTTATTCCCTTGATTGTGGTGACAGCATCATGGGTGTACACATTTTCTCAAACTCATCATAATGCATACACTGAATGTGTGCAGGACTTTTGCATATCAATCATTACCTCAATGAAGTTGTGGGGGAAAAAAAGAGAGTGAAACTTCTGTTAGTATTAAGTGTTGGCTACAGCACTCAGCCCTGATGTGAGGAGTAGGGTACTTTAGAAGGTACATGGTATTGTATAGACAGAAGGGATGTCCATCAACACTTTATTAAAATAAACTTCTTGATGTTCTACCCTGCACACTAGCCACACATATTTAATTCCCCTGATGGACATAGCTTGGAAATAAAGCTGGATCAAGCAAAAAGAAGTGGTAAAACCCCGTGGGTGGAGCAGTCATGCTTGACAGAACACACACTGCTCAGCAAAGGTGATCCTGTTGGCAAAAGAGGAGCCTGGGGAAAGCTCTATTCTTAGAGTAGGTAGCAGCAGAACCAGGAGGAGAAGAGCCTAATGACAGTCAAGTGAAAGTGACTTTTCTGCAGGCACCAAAGGCATCCACCTAGGCATCTTTATACAATTTAGCAAACATTGTAAGCCTTGGATCAGAAGTGGGGCAGGACAATCGGGGTTGGGAAGAGAGAAAGAGAAAGGAAGGAAGAATGGCAGAAGAAAGGTAAGCATAATTCAGGAACACACACTAAGACACTTTACTAAATGGATTCCCGGAAAAAAAAGACGAGAAAATGATCATATGAGTGGATCAATGACGAGGTTGTAAAACAGCAGGTTGTCAAAGAATCCCTGAAATATGGGTATTAAAGTGATTTTATTTAGACTCCTGGGCAGTTTACCTTGAAATACAGAGTTTATAGTATTGTATTAATATTACTAAACTAGCATCATCTTCATTCTGATCCCTCACATATTAAGAGAAGGAAGATGATTCAGTGTATAAACCAGATCCCCATAGCAAAGTGGTCTTACCTCAGGATGATGCTTGGATTGTTACCTCTAACTACCAAGATTCCAAATCTGTCCTGCCAGTTAATTGTTCAGTAAGTTTTCTTCTCTAGACATGGAAAGCCATAAAAAGACTGTAAATTTCGTTGGTGTTTGTGATGTTGTTGTTTTTAATGTTAGCATTGTTGATTACTGACAGTGACATTATTGCTACTGTTCTTAGTGTTGGGGTAGGGGGTGAAGAAAGTAGAGTATAGACTAAATAAGAGGGGGAAGAGAATGCGTAGAAATTCCAGGCCACTTTGGATAACGTGAATCAAGCTAGTTGCCAGATTTGGGGTCAAGAATCAGTGTCGGGTTTAGTAGATAACAGCAGACCCAATGTCTGGGGTGAGATAAAATCAAGTTAACGGGTCAAGAGTGATTTGAGTACTGTTATTATAAAGTCTTGTTTATTTGTTCTTCATTGTCTTACATATTCTGCAATTTTAAAAAGATAATGAATATTGGATTCTTTAAGGAAAAAAATCGATAAATGTTATTTAAATAAAGCAAATAAATGAGAACTTGGCATGCTATCATAATAGAAAAAGTTCAACACAGAGGTTCACAAAACTGAATGAAAATGAGGATTTGGAGTTTGAGAAACTGAGTGTGGGATAAGATTTTGAAAAAAAGACATTACATCCAAGTGTGTTGTTCTGTTACTCAGCTCCCTGTTCATGCGTGTTTTTTCCTACCTCACAGTAAAGTATTTAAAGTCACTGAGTTTCTTCTAGTGAACTTGGGGGAAGAAGACTAGATATTAGAGTATAACAATTGTTAGTTGATGCTAGGGATCTGAGCTAAACAAATGGTGATGAGAATTGAGGGGGGAAAGAATGATGAGAAACGCATTGCAAAGATTAAATAAATGTCTCATTTGGGATCTGGAATAATGCTTTCCTTTCCAAATCTAGACTCAAGATCTTTAAAACGAAATGAATTCTATAGCATGAAAAAATTTTACTGGATAAAAGCCTTTTAACAAACATCGTAGAAAATGGAAAACCTATTTAACCACAGAAAAACACACTTAAGCTTGTAATAATGATATATAGATTCACCCACGTTGTTTAATATCTAAAATTTTTAGATGCAAGGAATTTAAAGTTTATAGCTACCAGATTGTTGAAGCCTTATGTTGGAAAAAATATACTGAAGTACTCTGATACAAATGTCAGTTTTTGACAGCTGTATTTTTTACTAAGTGTTTTCTTTTCATACCACTACATTTTCTGCATACATAAGGTCAATTAGTGCGCTTTTTGCTTGACATTCCTCAAAACTTTCAACAAGAAACTTAACCTTTCATAGAGGCTACTCTGCTGAAAGTTTTCTTATATCCTCTGTGTGGATAAGTGGATTTTAAATAAGATGGCTAGAAATCAACCAGTTACCACACTGAATGCGTAAAGTATATTAGGACTTTAAGTTGGTACCCAACTATTTGAAGATCTTCAATTCAAACCTTTGATTTATATACTCAAATTTTATTTATGCTTTTACTTAGCAAGCCTGTCTGTTCACAAAAATTGTAGGACTCTTTTTCTCAAGTTTTCACCAGGGAGAGAGTTCAAATACACTTTTAAAAGTTAATACACTATGCTACAGTAAACTGTCACTGTTATGTCCCATTTAAGTACATTTTGGAAGTAAGATGACTAGAACTCCCAAATTGACTGTGACAGTAATAAAGAGAAATTTTTTTCCAGAGAGTATTACAAAACTATTTGTTAAAAATCAACTTGTAAATAGTACCATATTCCTTTTCCTCTTTCTCATCATTTTTTGCTATTAATTTGGATGTATGTATTTTTTGTTTTTTTCTTTCATCCTAGAAAACAGAGCAAACCTGGAAGCCAGCCCTGCCTCTGGAAATCATCACTATACTATGAACAGTTTCCAGGCTTTTCCCAATATCCTTCCATCATTATTTTATAACAGAAACTTTGATTACCCTGTGAAAAAGAGAGCCAAACATAATGTAATAGATTTTGACATAAAACTTAGCATTTTAATGCCCAAGTTTGCTATCCAAAGCAATAATTCACAAGAAGCTTTACACAATTGAATTAGTCTCTTTGTTTTATGATTAAGACTTATGTCTCTTATTCAACAGTAACTTAACTTTCTCTTGTGTTCCCTTTAAATAATTCTCATATATAAAAACATAGTAAAACACTTGAGACATGTCTTTTGGTCTCTACTTTAAATGTTCCATTAGTCTTAAAGTAGCAGTAACTATAAAGTACATAATATCCTATTCCATATGGGTTAACTGCTTTCTCAAACAAGTATCAGAATCAAGTTTAATTGTCTGGTTTGCCTTAGGTTAATTTTTTAAGGTTAACATAATCTTCCTTTTTTTAATTAGTAGCAACAACTTAGTATTTTTGAGACAAAATATATTCTCTTATTTAATTGCGCATTTACTGCATGTCTACTATATGATAAGCATGGTGCTAAACACGTAGGATAAGAAAGTAGGCTAAGTCTCTGCCCTCCACAAAAACTCTCTAAGATTCTTACTGTAATGATAAAAGACTATAAGATTTAATGCAGTGTAATAATCGTTTTGAAGAAATCAGGTTAAGATTGCTAAAGAGAATATGAGGAACAATTAACAAGACTGGAGCTTTATTAGAAGTAAGGAAGTTTTATTGGAGGAAGTAATGGTAGAATGAGGTGAGGAGAGGAGAATATGCCAGGGATAGAAAACAACAAATGATAATATGTCTGAGTATTTATTGGCATATTTCTTTCCCCCATCTCCTCCTCTGTATGCTCTAAATTATTTCAGTCACAGTCGGGGAGGGTTTTTCCCTTCTTTCTCCCCATAAGTCACATAAACAAACATGAGTTACAAATTGTGGTAATAAAGAAGTACATATTGCCACAGTAAGTTTTACATTAGAATAGATTAGATAAGACTAGAAATACAAGAACAAAAGAAGGGAGAGATAACATGAAGACAAAAGGAGAAAACTAAATAAAACATGAACTTTGGGGAAAAGAAGGATGTATTGTTTAGAATATCTGGGAATTAATTGCAAGCTGACTCAGAAGCTGGCTGTCACCCCTGTTAGTATCCTTGGAGATCCTTCAAGTATCAGGATCAGCCTGGGGCCTATTGGTCATGTGGCTTTCAGAAACATCTAATAGCCTTAGATGCTGCCCAACTTCTTACCAATTAACGAACGCAGATTTTCTAGTACTAATTTATTCTTTGAACTTGTGGAAGGCATAGAAAATCAAGTCACAGGCAAGAAAAAGCTCTATCCACCAAGACCTAGCAGGGAACAATATTCTAGGCAGAAAAAGAAAGCATTCAAACTCAAAGACACATGAGAAAACAATTTGATGAGATTTGATTTGGTAAGAATTGAGTACCTTCAAGAGAAAGGCTGGGGCTTGTGTAGCCAGCTAAAGTGTTTGAATTTTAACTGATAGAGCCCGTATTTTTAAATATCTCTGGTATAGTGCCCCTTAAGACTCAGCTGAGATAACATGAAACACTTTTGCTATTGGGAAATTGCCCAAAACTCAGAACATTTTCATGCAAAAGTGGCATTTCTTTTTAGACTCATGTTTTATCTTTATAATTTTTGCATATTTTTGCCATTTCTTCCTTAATATATACATATTAACTTTAATGTTAATTTCTCCAAAATAAGTAAAACAGATATTCAAAAGATGTGACATGATCATTTCGTGGCTTTACATGTGTATACACACTATCTCTTAATTTTGCTTTATGTTGAAAAGCACATAAAGCCTCTAAGTATTGGGAAGATATTGAAGAGATTCAAGAAAACAAACTGCATGATTGGATTTAAATTTTAATAGATAGCACTTATGGTAAGCCAAATTGACACCACTGGAATATTTCTGAAATAAATTTATGTACGACTCAACCAATTTCTTTCTATTTCTGTAAAAAAAATGCCATTGGAATTTTGATAGGGAGTGTGTTGAATTTGTGTATTGCTTTAGGTAGTATGGACATTGTAACAATATTAATTTTTTCAATCCATAAACATGTAACATCTTTCCATTTATTTGTTTCCTTAATTTTTTTCATCAATATTTTACAGTTTTCAATATAGAGACTTCCTTAGTTAAATTTATTTTTCAGTATTTTATTTTTTTAATGCTATCATAAATGAGATTGTTTTCATGATTTCTATTTTAGATAGCTTGTTATTGTTGTAAAGAATGCAACTGACTTCTGTCCATTGATTTTTGTAACCTGATTCTTTATGGAGCTCATTTATTAGTTCTAAGAGGTTTCTTTTTTTTTTGATGGTGACTTTAGGATTTTCTACATATAAGATCACGTAATTTTCAAACAGAGATAATTTTACTTTTTTCCTGATTTGGATGCTTTTTATTGTCTGATTGTTTTTGCCAAAACTTCTGATATTATGCTAAATAGAAGTAGTGAGAATGGGCATCCTCGTCTTCTACCAAACTTTAGAGGAAAAGTTTTCAGTTTTCCCCATGGTTATGATGTTAGCCGTGTTTTTTCTTTTATAAATGGTCTTTCTTAAGTTGAGGAAATTTCCTTTTACACCTATTTTGTTGAGAGTTTTTATGATGAAATAATTTTGAACTTTATCAAATGGGTTTTCTGCATACTTTGAGGTAGCCACATGGTTTTTACGTTTCATTCTGTTAATATGGCGTGTCACATTGATTGATCTGCACAAATTAAGTTAACCTAGCACCCCAGGGATGAATTCTGCTAATTCATAAACCTCAAAAGATGACAAATAGCCAATCTTGAAGAAAAAAAAAACCAAGTTGTAGGACTTCCTGATTTCAAATTATTTTGCAAAGCTCTAGAAATCAAAATGGTATAGTACTGGGACAAAAATAGACACATAGACCACAGAATAGACAGCCCAGATAAATCTAAGCATGTACAGTCAAATAATTTTCAACATAGCCACCAAGAAGACACATGGGGAAAGGATAGTCTCTTCAATAAATCATACTGGAAAAATTAGATATCCAGATGTAAAAAATGAAACTGGATCCTTATCTAATACCATACACAAAATTCAACTCAACATGGATTCAGGACCTAAACATAAGACCTGAAACTCCCAGAAGAAAACATAAGAAATGCTCTTTGATATTAGCCTTGGCAATGATTTTTTGAATATCACATCAAAAGCTCAGGCAACAGAAGGAATAATAAACAAGTGGGACTAAAGCAAACTTAAAAGCTTCTGCACAACAAAGGGAAACAATTAACAAAATGAAAAGGCAACCTACTGATTGGGAGAAAATATATGCAAACCATATACCTAATAAGGGGTTGATATCCAAAATATATAAGAAATTTGAACAACTCGATAGCAAAAAAATAAATAACTCAATTTAAAAAATGGGCAATGAACCTGAACAGACATTTTCCCAAAGACAACATACAAATGGCCAAACGCATATGAAAAGGTACTCAATATCTCTAATCATCATGAAAATGCAACTCAAAACCCCAATGAAATATCATCTCACACCTGTTAGGATAGCTATTATCAAAATGACATATTAGGAGTTGGCAGGGGTGAGGAAAAAAGAGGATTCTTGTACATTGTTCATGGGAATATAAATTGGTACAGTTATTATGGAAAACAGTATGGAGATTCCTCAAAAAATTAAAAATAGAACTTACACATGACCCAGCAATTCTTCTGCTGAGTATATACCCAAAGCAAATGAATCAGCAATTTCTATTGCAATGCTGATTCAGCACCTGTGAAAGAAAAAAGGGTAGGAAGGAAAATGGGGGAGAAAGAACCTCAGACTGATAGACATCTAATAAGTTTCTATCCCAAAACACAGAGCTCTAGAGCAAAGATTTATGGTACAGGAGTCCTGTGCTGGGAGGAAACAGTCAAGTCTTACTTCTGCTGTGTACAGTCTGTCCGGACATTCATGTGAAGAACATGGCCTAGATGAAAACTACAGCAGATTCTGGAGTTGTTGCAGCTGGAGGCAAGTTCTCTTTTGAGGGGGAAACTGAGTGGTACACTTTCAGGGTTGCCACAGGCCAATCTTACACTTCTCCATATATATTTGGAAAGAAACTCCTATTGGTTTCTAGGGGCCCTCATTTTCTAATGGGAGACATACAAGAAGGAGGTTTCAGAGAGGAAGTTCAGTCCCCAGCCAGGGTTTTAATTACTACTGAACATTGTTTTGCTCCAAAATTCATTCCAAATTTCCTTCACATTCAGCTATCATTTCTACCAGTCTTGATGGCTTACCTTGGGGAGTGACAAAAACCTCCATCCCTGAGAAAAAATGAGATTCCCTTATGTAAAATTATTTATCTACAGACCAGCCATTTCATAAATCTTCATAGAGTGCTGCCATTTGAGGATTTGGGGGCAGAAAATACAATCCCTTTCCCAGAACAGATGCCCATTGTTTCGAGAACAAATCGCAAGCCCTTCTAAAGTAGAAGGAATTTAGTAAACTTAAAACCAAGTATATGGCTTCCTTTGAAGAATAGTGCCATATCAAGGGCTCATTATTATTTTCTGTTGCTGTTGTGTTGGACATTCATTGGTGGCAATAACTAGATAAACCTTAGTAATAAGGAATTCATGTTGTTGAGCCCATTCACAGCTTCTATATCTGCCATCATGTACACTCCATTTGTGGCCCATTATACCTCATGATTAAGAAGTGTTTCTGTCCCTCTTTCTTGACCGAAGTCTAATTTGTCATCTTTTTCTTTTGTTGCTTATGCCTTGGGTGTCATATTCAAGCCAAATCAATTCGTGCCAAATTCAATGCCTTAAAGATTGTGACCTATGTTATATTTTAAGAGTTTTATAATTTTTCATCTTGCATTTAGGTCTTTGATCCATTTTGACTTAGTTTCTGCATAGAGTATAAGATAAGGATACAACTTCATTCATCTGCATGTGACATCCAGTTTCTCCAGTACTGTTTGCAATACATGCAAAGGTTTATTTCTGGGATCTCTTTACCACTAGTATTATATACAATGGTATATACACCATACATACATACATGCATACATACATACATACATACATACATTTACCATGTATATAATATCAATGGAATATAATAGAGAGTCCAGAAATAAGCCATAAAACATATATATTTATATTTTTATGCCAGTATCACACTGTTTTGATTACTGTAACTTTGTAGTAAGATTTGAAATAAAAAAGGATGATGCCTACAGCTTTGTTATGTTCAAGATTGTTTTGCCTATTTATGCTTCTTTAAGATTCCATATGAATTTTAAAATGGGTTTTTCTATTTCTAGAAAACTAATGTCATTGGAATTTCAGTCATATTTTATAGTTTTCATTGTACTAAGAAGGTGACATGTATTTTTACTGAGATAAATAAAAATTTACCTCCTACTCACCTATTTTCTGTCTTTGGATTATTTATATTATATAAATATTATTTATATTTTGTCATTAGGAATGACATATTCTATTATTTACTTGCATGATTCTATGTAAGTCTAGTTCCCTTGGCTGTCAGTCTGACCTTGCTCATCTTGTGATTGACTGCCTGAGTTCTGATACTTTATCATGATCACTTAATACCTATTTCTTTGAGGCTCATCATACTCAAAGAAACCAAAGTGTGTGACAGCCTCTTCTGTCATTAGCTTTGGCTATAGAAAAGAGCCACCTATCACTAAACTTTTAGTGAAATTGATGCCCCTCTCATAAGCTTATTCTTAATGACCTTGGTGAATGGTGTGGTAGTTCTTCTGGCCTCATGGAGTATATCTACTTCACCGTGCCCAGTTTCCTGGGTCTTTTAATCCTGTCTACCACCACATACCATGGAAATTGAAATATTTTAACATTACTCAACAAAGCATTCATTTTTCCAAGTTTTTAGAAGTCATCCAAGCAGTCTGTTAGCAACTCTCTCTGGGTTCCTTATCAAGGTATTAATATTGTATCTAAACAATATCCCCAAATTAATACACTCTCCTTTAAAGTTTTATGATTCAGTCCCCTCGATCAAACATCCCGTAATCTAGTCACACTGGTACTTTCCTGTCTTCTTATGAAATATGATGTCTAATTTTTGCAGCTTCTTTGTGGCATTGACTCTTTCTCCATTGTCAGACCTAGCATATACCTGGCCAGATTATGCTACAATTGGCAGTAGCCAAGAGGTTGGAAAAATTTCTTAAGGTGGAAGATCTTATTATATTGTAGGTGAGAGGCTGCTTCAGTGTCTTTTTACTTGAAGAGGTAGAAGTTCTTATTAGTAAATGGTAGACCACCTCTATATACTTTTAAGATTTAAAAGAGTCTGGGCAACCAAAATCTTGGGTGGTATGCATCCAGATGTCCCCAGCCCATGTTTTAGAGTGTCTGTTTTTTTGAACCAGAACCCTAACTTTAGCATAACAAACTTTTATCAGCTGTAGATTCAATGTTTTTTGAACCTCACAGACTCTATTAAATCCTGAGTCTAGTCTTCACATTTTCCTTCTCTCCTACAGCAGCAGCAAAGGTCCTAGGCAAGCTACCAACGAGGCCTTTGATCTTCACAATTAGTTTTCAATTTTCTGTTAATAGTCATGCTTTCATTTGTTGTAGGGAGTCAATGTAACAATATTACCAGTCGATATTTCATTGCTCTTGTGTGCATTGTCTCTCCCCTCCCCATACTTTTCAAATTTTGAATGATCATAATGACCAAGGCAGTTCCTTCCAGTAGAACATTCTTCTAAGTATTTGAAGGTTTAAAAATTAGTTATATTTTGGAGAGTTTACTTTATGATTTTAATACTGAGTTGTAAAGTTTCCAGCTGTCGAAAAGTTCACCAAATTATGTATATGAAAAAAATAACTAACAGCCACATCAAATATTATCTCTAATATTGACCAAATATAAAATATTGCATATTTTACATGAACTTAGAAGCCAAAAGAATGAGCTAAGTAAAAATATTTGTAATAAATTCCTGTCCATTATGGGAGTTTTAATTACAAATTTAAAGTGAGAAACTGATTATAATTACTCAAGAGTAAAGCATAACCTGTAAGTGACTCGAGAACTCAAAGTTTAAGTAGAAAAATATTGTAGTTCTGAAAAATACAAAGGCATAGAATTATATATTCAAATACTACTAAAAAAATATATGGACAGTATTTCATTTTTAATTGTTTATTTACAAACAACTATTGATATGATTTTGGCCTACATTATGTCCTTTGTATTTTTTGTCTTTCATTACATATATGTATGAAATTGTGTATTTAAAACAGTTAGTGTTACTGATTTTTATCTTATCATAAATTCAAAATAACTTTGAACTCTGAGCACTTAAAATTAATACTTATTATTATCTTATATAGTGGGTCTTCAAAAAGCTCATGGAAGGGCCAGCCCGGTGGCGCACTGCTACAGTGCGCTGCTTGGGAGCACGGTGGCTCTCCTGCCGAGGGTTCGGATCCCACATACAGACCGGCCACTCACTGGCTGAGCGAGGTGCGGGAGCAACACCGAGGGTTGTGATTCCGTTGCTGGTCCCAGTCCGGTACAGGCGCGACACTGAGGGTTGCGATCCATTGCCGGTCACGAAAAAAGACAAAAAGGAAAAACAAACAAACAAAAAAAAAACTGTTTTGGGCCAGCCCGGTGGCGCACTGCTACAGTGCACTGCTTGGGAAGTGCGGCGGCGCTCCCGCCGAGGGTTTGGATCCCACATGCAGACCGGCCGCTCACTGGCTGAGCGAGGTGCGGGAGCAACACCGAGGGTTGTGATTCCGTTGCTGGTCCCAGTCCGGTACAGGCGCGACACTGAGGGTTGCGATCCGTTGCCGGTCACAAAAAAAAAGATAAAAAGGAAAAAAAAAAAAAAAAAAAAAAGATCATTGAAAGATTCACATTTGTGGAAAAATTCCATTTTTGCACAAACTTTTTGAAGTACACTCACATCGTAATCTCTAACTACTTACAAATTTTGAACACTTTTAAACTTGATACTGAAATACATTCTGTTCTGCTTTTTTAGTCACTCAAGGAGAGGCACAAGCAGCAATGGGTGATGATATCCACTGCATTACTAATGCATAAGGACATGCTCAGAATTGGTACCAAAGGAAGTGACTAAATATCGGCCAGATAATAGAACTGATATTCATAATGATCCTGTTTTCAGTACCTGAATGTTAGAAATACTTTCTTAACCATTCTATATATAAATTTTCTTAATTCTGATATTTTGGCAGAGGTAATTTTAAGCTAAAATGGAGTATCTTCTTCAAGTTTATATGGATTTAATCAGTAAGCTTCTCTCTTCCCAAAGTTCTTTCCTTCTGGATAAGCCCATATTGCTTTTTTTTTTTTTCTTATAATAACTTATGGTGAATACTTTAATTTTTCACTCTACTTTAGTTTTCAAAATTTATTCCTTCAAAAATAATGAAATGTGAGGATTTAGACAAATAGCAGTAAATGTCGATCTGTCCTCTGTGATATGACAGTATGAGAGAAGCCAGAAACACATAATACAATAATTATAATTCAAGAATATGAGTGCTTTAAAAATGTTTCTGAAGGAAAATCATGAAGGAAAAGGGGAAAAGTGAATTATGATATATTTGATTAGAGATTGATCTAAGGGACTTTTCTTAGGGCCTAATTTGTACAAGAACAATAGTAAAACAAACAGAAGATTTATATTTTGGTATATAAAGAAGGCTTGCTTATCCAGATAAAGTGAAATAAAAGGTGTGTTAAGATGAGAGAATTAGGGAGCTGGGACAGTGTGGGGTTATGCCAATAAGAAAGATGTTCGAATTTAAAGACTCAGAGACAGTGCAATAATTCAGATTATTCTGAAAAATATCGAAGTCCAGATAACCAGAGTATAGGTGGCTAAGTAAAATCAGAGTCATGTAGTGAGAATGTGAAGGCATGTTCCTTTCACTGTTCTATTTTTAAGTGTACATGTGTGTTGAGTATGAGTATGTTTTCTAAAATTCAAGCTTACTCTGATCCAACATATTAAATTAATAGTCTACGTCTCGTCTATACTGAGATTAATGAGCACACCATATTTCAAAAACTTACATAAATGTGAATCTGGGTTTACCTTTGACCTCGAGTCAGTATTGCAACATCATTAACTGTGTCAAGGTTCAAAGCACATGCACATATTATTTAAATATTTATTTATTAAGAATTGGCAATGTATTGAGCACTGTTGGAGGTGCTATTTTCACAGCAATGCACAATGTGGTAAAGATTTAGAGGATAAAGATTTCCTCAAGTGTTAATATTATTACTCCCAGTAATATATTCATTTCTAAGTCATGTGGAACACACTGTGGATAACAACTTCAATGATATTTGTTAGTTCCTTCCTACTATATAAACTTTAGTTAGGACATCAGGTAGTCAGTAAGACTATGCTTTCAGATATCCATTAAGCTCCAAATTTTAATTCCTAGAAATTAAGAAAAAGACAAGATATGTTTTTTTAAAGATGCTAATTTCAGTTAAGATTTTTCTTTATTAAAAATTTCTGAACTTTTCACCTTTCATTACATCCTCATAAAGCTCTTTGAAAATTGTTTGCTTGAAGAATGACACTGAAATCTATAGTTAAACCTTCCTCTCTCCCGTGTTTCAGTATCATATCCCAAAGTATTAAATATTTTCCTGGGATCACAAATGCAATATGTCCCAAAACAGTTTTTTTTTATATGTTCCTCTCTACCAATTTACCTTTCTTTTAAATATTGTCTCCCATACTTCCAATTATCCTTAAAGGAAATATTTCACTACCTGTAATTGTTCAGTCTCAGAGACTCCTCATTTTCCTTCAAATGATATGATATTCCTTTTACAAATTTCTGTCCATTTCTCATGTCATCATTCTAACTTATACACTTAAGCACCACATTAGATTATTAAAATAATCTTCTATACTAAATTAACCATTCATTCTATAAGATAAATCCCAGATCCTATAGATTTAAAAGGCAGCAGGATCTTGCAGCACTGAATTTTGTCATTTGAGTATTATCTCCTTTTTTTTTTGTCTTTTTTTTTTTTTTTTTCGTGTCCGGCAACGGATCGCAACCCTCAGTGTCGCGCCCGTACCGGACCAGGACTGGCAACGGGATCGCAACCCTCGGTGCTGCACCCACACCTCGCTCAGCCAGTGAGCGGCCAGTCTGTTTGTGGGATCCAAACCCTCGGCGGGAGCGCCACCGCGCTCCCAAGCGGCACACTGTAGCAGTGCGCCACTGGGCCGGCCCATTGAGTATTATCTCCTGTTAATTTCCACCTGGATTATTATTACCACATCAGTTCTTAGTGAGACTATTTTCCCTCTCTTTCAAATTGAGCCCTCAAAGTAGCATAATTGAAAGCAGTTTAGAACACTTAAACTGAAACCTTCTAATGATTTGGTGACAGTGAAATAGAAGGAAATACCAAGAGAAGAATGACATTAGAATTGTTTGCTCTTTTTTAAAAATTTAAATATATATGTTTTATAAATTTTGTTTTCAATATAAATATATATTTATAAATAAAAATATTTTTTATTTATAAAAATATGAAAAATGTAAACATATTTTATATATTTGTTTTCATTCCACAAACATTTACTGAGCACCAATGATATGGAATGCACTGGTCAATCAGAAACTAATCAAACCCAACCTGTGCTTTTGCCAAGCTCTCAGTCCAATGGGGGATTCATACTTCATTTTATTTATTTATTTAGTGGTTATGAATATTCATGGGGTCCAAAGCTGACCATCGCCACTTGTGCCCAAGATGTGATGGCCAGATCAATCTCACCATATGCTAAAATCAACCCAAAATGGATTAAAGACTTAAGTATAAGACCTGAAACTGTAAAATTACTAAGGGAAAATATAGGGGGAAACACTTCAGGAAATATATTTGTTTATACATATTTGTGGGGTACAGAGTTGACTATCAATACTTGCATCCAATATGTGATGATCAAATCAGGATAATTAGCATATTCACCATTACAAAACATAATCATTCTCTTGTGTCCATTAACCGATTTCTTGATAACCCTCCTTCCCCCCCGTTTCCTGCCTCTAGTAAACACAGTTCTGTTCTCTCCTTCTGAAAGTTCAATGTATTATTGAGATTGCTCTTTCTTTCTTTCTTTCTCTTTCTTTCTCTCTTTCTCTTTCTTTCTCTCTCTCTCTCTCTCTCTCTCTCTCTCTTTCTCTCTCTCTCTCTCTCTCCTCTCTTTCCTCCCATTTATGAGTGAGGGCATGTGGTATTTCTCTTTCTGTGCCTGGCTTACTTCAATTAACATAATTTTCTCTAAGTTCATCCATGTTGCTGCAAATGGCAAAATATCATTCTCTTTTATGGCAGAATAGTAGTCCATTGTGTATATATAATACCACCACATTTTCCTTATTCAGTCATCCACTGATGTACATATAGGTTGGTGCCAAGTCTTGGCTATTGTAAATAAAGCTGCAATAAACATAGAACTGCAGCTATCCCTTTGACATGATGATTTCCATTCCCTTGGGTACATACCCAGTAGTGGGATTGCTGAATTGTATAGAAGATCTATCTGTAGTTGTATGAGAAGGCTCCATACTGTTTTCCATAATGGCTGTAATAATTTACAGTCCCATCAGCAGTGTAGAATGGTTCTCTTTTCTCCACATCCTCCCCAGAATTTGTTATTTTCTGTCTTTTTGATAGGAGCCAGTCTAACTGTAGTGAAATGATACCACAATATGGTTTTGATTTGTATTTCCCTGATGATTAGTGATGCTGAACATTTTTCATGTGTCTGTTGGCCATTTGTGTGTCTTCCTTTGACAAATGTCTATTCAGCTCTTTTGACTCATAAATATTTAAAATACTTGCTTTTAATTTGGCATGCACTGGCGTAAAAATTCTCTGCCAAGGGTTCAGGGTGCCACTACTTTTCAGAGTCCTCCTTTCATAAGAGTAACTTGAGTAGATCTGAACTCATTGACATTGTAGCCAGAGAGATTAAGGTCCAGGAAGTTAGGATTCCCTCTTGCTAACTGAGATCTCATTTCTTGGAACACATATTTGATATTCTTTAGGCTGTCCAAAATCAAAACTACTTCTGGTTTGGAATATTCCTGAATTGATGAGTTTAACTCCCTCCCCAACATGTGACGTAGTGTTGCCGAAAAAAATGCAGGTACCTATGCATGAAATCACATGATAGTAATATAAAGTAGGGGAGACATTAGTGATTGTTTAAAAAAGAATTTTCAGGATTGGCAGTGATGTCAGAGCTGGAAGCAGCTTGTAGTGTCTTGCATATTGGTAACCTAAAATTCAGGGTGTAACTTTTGAAGGCTAATGTGGTGCTCTAGTTTGACCTAAGATTGTTTCTCAAAATGTGTTTCCTGTACTAGTAGCAATGATATCTCTTGGGACTTGATAGAAATGTAAATTCTCAGGCCCCACCCCCCAGATCTACTAAACCAGAAGAAACTCTGAGAGTGGGACCTAGTAATCCGTGTTTCAGGAAGCCCTCAAAGTGGATGGACTCTAAAGTTTGAGAAATGTTGATTTAGGACACTATTTCAGGCTGCCTTTCACACTCAATTTAGTCTTTACATGAGTTTTTGTTGTTGTTGGAACCTTTGTGTCTGCATATCTCAGCAACTTCAACTGATCTTGGTATAATAAAACTAATAGTCTCAGACACCTCAATAAAAAAATAATAATAAAAAATAAAAGCACCCAAACTTTGGCCTAAAGTACTTTTTTTCAGGTTTGCTTTCTATCTGTATGGAATGAGCCTACCAATCATCTCCCCTGGGTTTTCCCTCACTCTCTTTGAGCCTCATCTTCTGTTTATCTAATCCTGCTTGAATTTGGTGATTTGACATAACAGTTTATATCTTGTTTTCTGATCTGACAATGATGCTGATGCTGGTAACTAATGCCCTGGTTGCTACTCTATTAGCACCATGTGCAGGAACTATGTCTCTAAGAAAGAAAGTTTGAGCTATTTCATATATTTGTATATTGTCTCCTCTTAGGGATTAGAAGACCTATGTGGTCAGTCATTTTGCTTTATACTTTTGTAATCTCATTCAACAGCACAGTGAAGCTGATCATACCTATAATTTGTTCATTATGTGGATAATTTTTGTTTTACCTCCACTTCGATTTGACAAACATTTTATTTACATTTACTTTGTTTTCAATAAAAATAAATCATAGAACCAAGTGACTATAGGAAAATGAACTACGCAATTGAACATCACATTGAGTTCTTATCTTGACTATTTCATTATATTGTCTAATCAGTAATCCTGTATAAATCTGCATGTTGTTCTAAATTCTTAAACCCCACCTCCCTGACTTGGAGCTTACTGTGGTAAATTTAACATGGTCATAGATTTTTATGCAGCACCTCTTGTTAAAAATGGAGCTCTTCCCCAACCCTTCTATCTTGGCAGCCCTCATGACCTGCTTTGACTAATAAGTTAGTGGAACTGACATTGTACAGGCTCTGGAATCCAAGCTACATGAGGTTTTGCTGCTTCTGTGTTGATCCTCTTGGAACACTTCTTTCTTATAAAAAAATTTTGTTTAACCCCCAGGAAGATGAGAGACCCTATGAAGGAGAATTAAAGTGCCTCAGTAGACAGCCAGCCAGCAACTTCCAGATCTATAAGTGAGGCCATCATTGACCTCCCAGGACAGCTGACCTCCTAGCTGATGGTAGTCATAAGAGTGAGCCTGGGTGCAACCAACCGAAGAACCACCCAGCAAAACAACAGAATTTGGAGAAATTACAAATTGTGGTTTTAATCCAATATGTTTGTGGTTGTTGGTGCTGCAGCAATAGTTAACTAACTAAAATTTTTAAATGCTAATTAATATTCTAGATTTTTTTAATCATTTTATGTATTTTATTTTTGGCTTACATTATCTGTAATAATTGATAAGACACTTTAAGGGAAGCCTTTGGAATTTGCTTCAATTAGAATTTATTCTACAATAGTTAAAAGATAAAAATTATGAAATTTGTTATTAATCATTTAGGAAAATATGGTCTCAATGCCAAATGTGTACTTCCAAAGAAATATTCTATTATTCTAACTACTATTATCCTATTTTCTTCTCTGACAAGGTCGTACTTAATGGTTTCTCACTGTGCATTTGAAATATTATGACAATTAAAGATAAATCCCCCTTTGAGCATATGCTGCATTCTAAAAATGACTTCTAAATAACAAACTGACAATAAATACATAACACTCATGTCTGAGAAGTTCTAAGTATTTAAGTTATTTGTTCTTTTCCTCAAGAGTATGATTTTATGAATCTGTTGAAAAATAGTTAAAATATAAACACGAAGGTCATATTATTCATTGATAACTTTCCTTATGAATCAATACTTTTTATTATTTTATTAATAATTCAAATTTTATTAGACATTATACTCACATGCAACAGAAAATAGGTATGACACTAAAAACTATCATATCTACAACATACTTTTTAAGAACACCCATAAACATCTCTATAATTTTATATTTAAGCATTTAAAATGTTTTTCAAATATTGTTAATTTACATAATTTGTTTAAAATTATCCAACAAAATTTTTTGAGTTTCTAAATCATGTGCTAGATAACTGTTCTCAGCACTAAGAACATATAAGTAAACAAAATGGAAAAAGCCTCTTTACTATTAGAGCTTATATTCTAGACTGGGAAAAGAAATAACATAGGTAAAATAAGTATGTAAGTTATACTGAACGTGTATAGTTATACAATCATATACATGTTCTATAACAAGACGTGTCAGATGTTTGGTAGTAAAAAGTGTTGTAAAGAAAAGTATAACAATAAGTGATCATAAAGACTAAAGTTAATGTGTAGGGGAAATGGGCAGTGTCATTTTATGTGGATTTGTCATAAAAAGCCACACTGAAAATATGTCATTTAAGCAAAGTCTTAATAGAGACAAGGAATCTATTTGAATATTGGGGAAGGGTTCATTTTAGAAGGAAGAACAACCACAAGCTCTTGAAACTGGAGCATGTCTGTCCTGTTCAGGGAACATCTAGGAGACCAGTGTATATGAAAAATAGTAAGTAGTGCAAAAGGTAGTATATACATTAGGGAAAATAAGGTAAGGTCAGAGCACCTATCAATAGCTTTACAGACAGTTTTAGAGACTTTGTCTTTTACTAGTTGTGAGATGAAAAGTGGGTTAGAGCATCCTTGAGAAGAGTATTCTTTTTATTTGACTTGCATATTTAAAGGATTACTTTGATAACTATCAAATGACTGGGAGTTAAAAGAGTTGTTACAAATTGTCCCGACAATAGATGATAGGTCCTTGGACTGGGGTGATAGCACAAACGATAGAAGTAAGGTAAGGGGTAAGGTTTTATGTATAGATTAAGAACTGAGCCAACACGGTCTTCTAATGAAATGGATTAAAGATGTGAGTCAGGAAAGATAAGAATGACTAGAAATTTTTTAAAGACGTCATAGTTATTTTTCCATGATGTGACCATTTGTATAACCATTTCTTATATAACACTATGTTCATTGGTCTCACCATAATTATCTTAACCATTTCCATATGGCTGAATATTGTCACATTTTAATAAATATATGTTTACTGAGAATATAATGTGAGAAACTATTATATGCTAAAAAACAGATGACAAATATTTCCTGTCCTTGAGTAGCTTACAAATCTAGTTGTGAGAAACAAACATATATAAACAATAGTTTCTATTTAGTATGGAATGTATTGATAGAGATACAAGCATAAAGCTACAGAAATAAAGTACACTGGGGCCGGCCCGGTGGCGCACTGGATAGTGCGCCGCTTGGGAAGCGCGGCGGCGCTCCTGCCCGAGGGTTCGGATCCCACATACAGACCGGTTCCCGCTCACTGGCTGAGCGAGGCACGGGAGCAACACCGAGGGTTGCAATCCCGTTGCCGGTCCCCGGTCCGGTACGGGGGCAACACTGAGGGTTGCGATCCGTTGCTGGACACGGAAAAAGACAAAAAGACAAAAAAAAAAAAAAAAGAAAGAAAGTACACTGATCTGAATTTGACACAAGGAACGCATAGGTATAGATTTCAAGGTGGATGAGGCTTTCACAGAGAAAACTCTATAACCTGACAGAGAAAAAAGAAAAGAACTGAATAAATGGGGAGGTACATCATATTCAATAGCTGGAAAACTTAATATTGTAAAAATGAAAATTTTCTCAAGATTGATAATAGATTGAGTGATCCCATTTAAAGTACCTACAATATTATTATTTTTTATTGTACTATTAACAGATGATTCTATAGGGAAAATAATAACAAAGAGACTTAAATAAAAGGACAAGGTGGAAGGATTTACTCTGAAAACAGCAAGACAATGTTAACTAACAAGAATTAAGTCGGTGTTGTATTGATTCAACTGTGGAGAATTACTCATGTAAGCAGAATAAAGAGTTAGAAATAAGACTAATATGCATGTGAACATAATGTGCAAGCAAGATGGCATGCATGATCGATAGGGAATATACAACCTTCTAAATAAATGTTAATAGGACAATGGCATATTTATATGAAATACAATGAAATCACAGCCTCCCCTCCTGTCATTTAAAAATATTAATTCCAAGTAAACAAATTTAATAAAGAACATATTATTATTTAGTACATAATATAGCGGAATTTTTTTTAGAAACTACTTCAAAGAAAGAGTTATTAAGCAAAAACCATGAAGTCATGGCAATAGATTAAAAGACTAACAAGTTAAAAGACAGTAAAACTAAGAATTATATTTATCAACATAATATATATATATATTATAATTAAAATAGATAAATTAGTTTATTAAAAGATGCCATAGAGAAAATATTAATGCCAGCTGAAACGTGGGAGACCATATTGAACATGAACACAGCTAATAAAGAACTAGTGTCCAAAATATGAAAATAGCATTTGCAACCAGTAAGGCCAATATATCAACACAAATAATAATCTTTTAAAAAAATCAAAGACTTATAAAGAGACTTTTCTTAAGCAGAAACAAATAGAAAACAATCTCATTGAAAGATGTTTAATTAAATTAGTAATCAGAAAAACAAATTAAAACTTTAAGGAAATACCACTGTTGACAATATCAATCGGTAAAGGAGACATGTTGCATCAAGAACTACCATATTCTTTAGAACATTTTTGATATTATCTATTAAATTATAAGACTTGTATACCCTCCACTCAAAAATTCTAACACTGTCCGTAGACTCTACATGAACTGTCAAGTGCACCAAAAGTCATACACAGCACATCCATAGCACAATAGTTTGGGTCAGGAAAGACATGGAAACAACTCAATAGTCATTTGATGTAGATAAGAATAATTAAATATATGATATATTTGTACAATGGAGTGTCATATGGCAGTAAAAATGAGTAAGCTAAAGCTGTGTGCAACAATTTGGATGAATGCTACAAACATAATTTTGAACAAAATAAACCAGATTGAACAGAAGCATAATCCATATGAATTCATTCTTATAACTTTCAAAAATAGGCAAAACTAGTTTTCTTTTTCTTTTTCTTTTTTTGTGTCTTTTTCTGGTTTTCATCAGGGTAATTCTGGCTTCATGTAATAAGTTTGGAAGTATTACCTCCTTCTCAATTTTTTGGAAGAGTCTGAGAAAATGGGTTCTTCGTTAAGTATTTGGTAGAATTTGACAGTGAAGCCAACTGTTCCTGGAGTTTCTTTGTTGGGAGACTTTATTACTGCTTCAATCTCTTTACTTGTTATTGGTCTGCTTGAATTTTCTAATTCTTCATGATTCAACTTAGTAAGTTGTATGTGTCCGGGAATTTATCCATTTTTTTCTATGTTTTCAGTTAACATGCAGTTGTTCATAATTGTCTCTTATGAGCCTTTGTATTTCTGTGTGTACCAGTTGTAATGTCTCCTTTTTCATTTCAGATTTCATTTATGTTTCTTTTTGAAACATTAGTCTAGCTAAAAGTTTATCAATTTTGTTTATCTTTTCAAAAAAACAACTCTTTGTTTCACTGTTTTTGGGTTGTTTTTTTTTTTTTTTTTTCCATTTATTTCTGCTCTGATCTTTGCTATTTCTCTCCTTTCAGGTTTGGTTTGTTCTCATTTTCATGGTTCCTTAAGATGTAATGTTAGGTTGTTTATTTGAAGTCTTTCTTCCTTTTTTGATGTAGGTATGTATTGCTCTAAATTTCTGCCTTAAAACTGTTTGGCCGTATCCATAAGTTCTGCTATGTTGTATTTTAATTTTTATGTGTCTCCAGGAAATTTTAATTTCCTTTTTGATTTCTTCTCTGACTCATTAATTGTTTAGGCATATATTGCTTAATTTCCATGTATTTGAACAGTTTCCAGTGTTCCTTTTGTTGTTGATTTCTAGTTTTAGTCTATTTTGGTTAGATGAGATAGTTCATATGATTTCAATTTTTATAATTTGTTTAGACTTGTTTTTTGTCCTAACATATTGTCCATTCTAGAAAATTTTCCATGTCCTGCTAAGAAGAATGTGTATTCCGCAGCAGTTGTATAAATGTTTGTTAAATCCAATCGGCCTATTGTAGAGATTAATTCTGATGTTTCTTGGTTAGTTTTCTGTTTGGATGATCTGTACTTTGCTGAAAGTGGAGTATTAAAGTCCCCAACTGTTGTATTAGAGTCTCTCTCTCTCTCATTATATATAATAGTAATTGCTTTATATATCTGGGCGTTCCAGTGTTTGGTGCTTATATATGTGGAATTGTTAGATCCTCTTGTTGAATTGATTCTTTTATCATTTTTTCATTACATAATGAACTTTTTTTTTTTTTTTTTACTTTCCTCTGCTTGAAGTCTATTTTATCTGATGTAATTATAGCTACTCCTGCTTAGTCCTCGGTTTCTATTTGCATGAAATATCTTTTTCCATCCCTTCATTTTCAGTCTGTGTTTCTTTACAGGTGATGTGAGCTTCTTATAGGCGGCATGTTGTTGTTTTTTGTTTTGTAATCTGTTCAGCTGCTCTGTGTGTTTTAATTGGGCACTTAATCCATTTATATTTAGAGTTATTATTTATGTATAGGGACTTGTTACTGCCATTATGCTACTTTTTTCTTATTTTGTATATCCTTTTTTCCTTTTTTTCCAGTCTTATTGTTTCTTTTGTGCTTGAGTGGTTTTCTCTAGCAGTGTATTTTGATTTCTTGGTATTTACGTTTAGTATGTCTCATAAATTTTCATGTAATGGTTACCATGAGGCATACAAAAGCCTTGTTATAGGTATAATAGATTATTTTAAACTAATAGCAACTTAATTTTGATATCTTAGAAAAAAATGAAAGCTAACTCTATGTTTTGATGCCATTTTCTCCTACTTTTTTACTTTTTGTTGTTTCAAGTTACATCTTTTGATATGGCTGTATCTTATACAGCTGTTGTATTTGTTATTGTCTTGCTAAATTCGTCCTTTAGTCTTCATATTAGAGATATGAGTGGTTTATTCATTACCCTTAAAACAGGAATATTCTTAGGTTGTCTTTGTACTTACATTATTAGTGAGTTATGTACCTTCAGATATTTTCTTGCTACTCTTTAGTGTCATCTTCTTTCAGACTGAACAGCTCCCTTTAGGATTACTTGCAAGGGAAGTCTGGTATTGATTAATTCCCTTAGCTTTTGTTTGTCTGAGAAAGACTCTATTTATCCTTCATATTTGAATGTTAGTTTTGCTGGATACAGAATTCTTTGTTGGCAGGGTTTTTGTTGTTGTTTTGTTTTGTTTTTTCCTTGTGTGCTTTGAATACCCATTCTCTTCCCATTCTCTTCTGGCCTGCTGGGTTACTACTGAGATATCTGCTCATTAAATGTTATGTATTTCTTTTCTCTTGCTGCTTTCAGCCGTCTTTTTTGTTTTTGGTTTTTAATATTTTGTTTATGAGATGCCTTGGAATGTTCCTCTGTGGACTGAATTTGATTGGTAACCGCTGAACTTCCTGGACCTGGATGTTGTAAACTTTCTCCAAACATGAAAAATTTTCAGTTATTACTTTCTTGAGTATACTTTCTAGATCTATTTCTTTTTCCTTTCCTTAGAGTATGCCAATTATGTGGAGATTATTTCACTTGAGGGAGTCACTATTTGCAGAAATAATATTTGCTGAATTTCTGTTTTCATTTTTTCTTAGTCTTTCCTCTTTTGCTCCTCTGATTGAATAATTTTTTTATGTTCTGTCTTCAAGTTCACTGATTCTTTCCTCTGTTTCATCAAGTCTTCTGTTGAAGCTTTCTATTGAGTTTTTCAGTTCAGATAATATATTATTTACCTCTAGAACTTTCATTTGGTTTATTGTAACTGACTCTACTCCCTTATAAATTTTCTCCTTCTGCTCTTGGATCATTTTCCAGGTATAATTTAATTTTATATCTGTATTTTCTTGTAACTCCTTGAAAATCCTTAACAGCTAATTCTGAATTCTCTTTCAGACATTTCGTAAATCTGCTATTATTCTGGGCCCATTGTGGTTGCTTTGTTTGGTTTCTTTTGTAGTGTCACATTTCTCTGTTCTTTCTTGGCCTCATGCCTTTATATTGATATCTGGGCACTTGAGGAGATGACTACCTCTTTCAGGTTTTATAGGTGTTCTTTGATGATGTTTGACTTTTACTGGTTAATATTAGAGCTTTGTCTCTTGTCTGTATTGTTTTGTTTGTTTGTTTATTTGTTTGTTGTTGTTTTTTGCTGTTCTTTGGTGGACTAATAGCTACCACCACTATTTAAACTCTGTACTGGAACTAATTTGCTATCCTGGTGTTAATTCTCAAACTGGAGGAAGCTTCCTGTTGGGATCAGAACTTGAGCTTTATCCTTGAGCAAGATTGTTGTTTTGCTGCTGATTCTAAAACTGGGACAAGATTTCTGTGTGAACTGGATTTTAACTATTGGCCTTTTTATCACTTCCAGGTCTAGTGGTTTCCCCACAAACTAAACTGGACTGTGTGAAAATTCTGTCTCAGGACTGAGTCTTTCCCACAAACTGCACCCCATGAAGTTCCATTGCCCTGACTGGTCTCCATTGTGTGGTGCCTGTGATGAGTTTAAGGCAGGTCAACTGACTATGCTGCACCCCAAAACTCCACAGATAGGTCACCCAACCAGCACTCCAAATGTTTTCCATGTGCAGACCAAGCACAGATCCCCCACAAAACACCATAAACCTCAGAGTGTTTCCTTCTTCCTGTTGGTGGTGGCTCCTCAGTCCTATGTAGGTCTGGGGGAAGATTGCTAGTGGCTTTGCTGGCCTGGGAGATGGAATAGTGCATTCCAAAGCACCCTTCAACCCTGCTGACTTCAAGTAATTTCATGGAAAGGTGCTACTGTGGCTTTGACACCTTCTGGTGAACAATGGAATGACGGGAAAAGAAAACATAAGATTATTTCAATAGACACAGAAAAAGCATTTGATAAAATCTAATACCACTTTGTGACAAAAACACTTAAATTAAGTATAGAAGGAATGTACCTCAACACAGTAAAAGCCATATATGACAAACCCATGGTTAATATTAATATATATTATATTAATAAAAAATAATATTATTGTATAATATTAATATTATACTGGATGACACAAAATCAGAGGCTTTTCTTCTCAGATCTGGAACAAGACAAGGATGCCACTTATCCCATTCTTACTCAACACTGTATTAGAAGTGCTAACGAGCTCAGGAAGACAAGAGAAAGTAACAAGGGGCATCCGGAGAAGAAAAGAGAAAGCCAAACTATCTCTATGTGCAGATGACATGATCATATACATACAAAACCCTAAAGGCTCTTCCAAAAAAATAAATAATAAATAGATTCAGTATAGTGGCAAGGAACATAACCAACACACAAAAATCAATTGTGTTCCTATACACCAGTAACAAATAATGAAATCAAGAAAGTAGTGCCATTCACAATAGATGCCAAAAATAAATAAATAAATAAATAAATAAATAAATAAATAAATAAATAAATAAATAAATAAATAAATAAATAAAATACCACCACAGAGTAAATTTAACCAAGGAGGTGAAAGACCTCTGTGATGAAGACCATAAAACATTGGTGAAAAAAGCTGAGGAAGACACAAATGAATGGAAAGACATCCATGTTCATGAGTTAGAAGAATTAATATAATCAAAATGTCCATATTGCCCCAAGCAATCTGCAGATTCAACAATCAAAATACCAACACCATTCTTTACAAAAATTTAGGGAAAAAAACACTCTTAAAATTTGTATGAAACCAAAGAAAATACCTTATAGCTAAAGCAATCTTGAACACAAAGAGCAAAGTTGGAGGCATCATGCTCCCTGACTTCAAAATACACTATAAATCTACAGTAACCAAAACTGCATAGTATTGGCATAAAATCAGACAAGTAGATCAATGGAACAGAATAAAGAACCTAGAAATAAATCTATACATTTTCGGCCAACTGATTTTTGACAAAGATGCCAAAAATATACACTGGGGAAAGGACAGCCTCTTTAATAAATAGTGCTGGTAAAACTATATCTACATTCAGAAGATTGAAATTAGACCCCTATCTCTCACCATACACAAAAATTAACCCAAAATGGATCAAAGACTTAAATTGAAGATGTGAAATTATGAAATTACTGGAAAAAAACATAGTGGAAATGTTACATGAAATGGGAGTGGGCAGAACTTTTTTGAGTGAGACTACAAAGGCACAGGCAACTAAAGCAAAAATAGATGAATGGGACTACATTAAACCAAAAAGTTTCTGAAAAACAAGGGACACTATCAAAAACGTGAAGAGACAGCCTATGTAATCAGAGAAAGTGATTACAAACTACATACCAGACAAGAGGCTAATATCCAGAATATATAAGGAACTGAAACAACTCAACAGCAAAAAAAAAAAAAAAAAAAACCCAGTTAAAAAAAGGCAAAGGACCTGAACAGACATTTCTCCAAAGATGTACAAATGGCCAACAAGCACAAAAATAAATGTTCGACATCACTAATCATCAGGGAAAGGCAAAGAAAAACCACAGTGAGATATCACCTCACTCCGGTTAGAAGAGCTATTATCAAAAAGACAGAAAATAACAAATGGTGGTGAAGATGCAGGAAAAAAAGGGAACTCTCCTAAATTAGGAATGGAGGTTCGTACAGCTGCTGTGGAAAACAGTATGGATTTCCTCAGAGAACTAAAAATAGAACTAACTAATGATCCAGTTTTTCCACTCCTGGGTATACACCCAAAGGAAATGAAATCAATATACTGAAGAGACATCTGTACTCCCATGTTCTTTGCAGAAGTATTCTCAGTAACCAAAAGATGGAATCAACTTCAATTCCATCAGCAAATGAATGGATTTAAAAAAAAATCAAAAACTCTGTGGTACATATAAATGCAATGGAATACTATTCAGCTATAAAAAATGAAATTCTATCATTTGCAGCAACATGGATGAACTGGAAAACATCATGTTAAGTGAAGTAAGCCAGGCACAGATAGACAAATACTGCAAGATATCACACATATGTGCAATCTAAAAAAGATAACAAAAGAAAAGAAAAGGTGGTTCTCATAGAAACAGAGTAATATAATGGTTACCAGAGCTGGGAGGGGAGGGTGGGTAGGGGGTAGGAGAAGTGGTGGACTAACAAGCACAAAATTATACTATCTACCCTAAGTGAATCATTGTGCAGTATATGCATGTATTGAAACAACACACTGTGCCCCACAAATATGTGCAAGTAAATGTTAAAATTAAAACAAAACAAATAAACAAACACAAAAAAACAACATTCAGGGAGTAAGTTTGACACAACTAAGTATATGATTTGTGAATGAAGTGCAATAAACAAAGGAAAATAAAGGAAATATTCAGCAACATGAATAAGTAAAACTAAAGTCGATTAAAATAAGGATTAAAACCAGGTAAAACTAAAAAAAATATTGTTTTACAGTTTATATGTAAATCCAAAATAAAGACATTAACATAATGGTTAATAATTATCACAGAACTGAAGATAGTGGTTAACTCTTGGGAAAGATCAAGTTCTGATAGGGGAATGGAATCTGTGTGGCCTTTGAAATACTGATAATGTCTCAGTATTTAAGTATATGTTCGATTTACTTTCCTATCTGTACATTATATATTTTTTTAAAAAGGATGTGAAAAGTTAATATTCTGGTTTAAAATGCTTCCAAATAGTTTAGACCTTTTTTCCAATTAGCTAATAGAAAAAAGAAAACCTCTATATGAATGTAATAGCACTGAAAACATAGTCTCTCCAAAATCTTTCTTTTCAATATAATTTTGCATAGCTAATAATATAATAAAATAAGGCCTATAAGATATATATTGTAAAATGAGTAAAATATAATATATTAATATTTTAAAAATTAAATAAGCAGAAGACTTTACTTCTAGAAATGACAATGGGAGAAGGTCGGGAAAATGTACTCAAAAGAGAAGTATATAATGAGACCAAATTATCATAAATAGCAATTTCAGGACACTGGAAAAATAATCAAGGGTGCACAACTACTTGAGAAGTACAATTAATTCTTGTTACTCATGTATAGTTATATTCTATAAAGTTGCTGAGAATACGGGATTAGTGAACACTGAATCGTTGCCCTTAGGGGAAATTCATGGTTAGATTCCTGCATGCCTCTGGTTACAACATTTTCACCAACTGGTCAATAAATAATTTTATTTTATGTAGGTTTCTGCTTAAAGACATCTTATTTAATGTATGTCATTGATTCATTAACATTGAACTTATGCCAACAGCACTATAATTCATGCCCAATGAGCTTGTTTAACACATGCATTTTCTCTGTAGGGCACATCACAGCTTTCTTGTACTTAGGAATACTAGACAGCACTTGAGTACTACACTTGGGAGCCAATTTAAACAGCAAAATCATGAACAAAAAGTACAAACATGTGAAAAATGTGGCACTAAATAGACTGTGAAAAGGACACTTTGTAAAATGAGAACTAAACAAGCAGGCTGAACATTGCTTTTTACGACCCCAAATTTTCCACCACTTTGTACAGGTCTGTGAATGACTGACAAGGCCTGTGAATATTGATTTGGGGATTATAAAATAATTTAAGTCAGTAGGCAAATTTGCAAATATGAAATCCATGAATAATGAGGATCAACTGTATCTATAAAAATTGTACCTCGTAAAAAGCTACTCCTGCATTGTGCAAAATGAGTGAGTATGTGACCTTTTTACCTGGTAGAGCTTTCAATTTCCCCACCAATGGTGTCAGAACTCATAGCTTTACCCACTGGAAGTGATAAGGAAGTGTGGGAGAAGTGACAGAGCACCTAGAATTTTAATGCAGATTTTGGAAATGAGAGAGTCCTAGAAAGACTGTGGTATTGGGGCCGGCCCGGTGGCGCACTGTTACAGTGCGCCGCTTGGGAAGTGTGGCAGCGCTCCCGCCAGGGTTCGGATCCCACATACAGACCGGCCGCTCACTGGCTGAGCGAGGTGTGGGGGCAACACTGAGGGTTGCGATCCCATTGCCGGTCCCAGTCTGGTACGGGCAAGACACTGAGGGTTGCGATCGTTGCCGGTCACGAAAAAAGACAAAAAAGGAAAAAAAAAAAAAGAAAGACTGTGGTATTAACTTACCACACAATCCCGGTTTACTGCTAAGGTACGCATTGAGAGAGGAGATTGTAGACTTTGGTGAAAATTTAAAGCCAAAGAAAAGTTAAAATTTGCCGTTCCTCTGAACGCAATCCTCAACCTGTACATGGCTCAGGCAACAGAGGGTGAACATTTTACTGCCTTTAGGTGTTTGAGCATAATCACTGCTTCAATGATTAAAAAAAAAAAAAAATGAATCCAACTCTAGTGAGCCAGGAACACGGGCAGGATTAGTACAAAGAAATTCACATATAGTTACATTTTAATAAAACTGCTGAAAGCCAAAATAAAGAGAGAATCTTGAAAGCAGAAAGAGAAAAATGACAAGCCACAGGGTGCAATGATACATTTAATAGCTATCTTCTCAGTAAAAATATTGATGTCGGAAGATGTGGAATGACATATTGAAAGTACTGACAATAAAATCCAGCCAATAATTCTATATTTAGCAAATTATCCTTCAAATCAAGACAAAATGAAGACATGTTCGCATAAACAAAAACCAAAAGTATTCATTTCTAACAGAGCTGTGCTCTAAGAAATGCAAAAAGGAATGCCTTAGGCTGAGGAAATGACAGCAGATAGTAACTCAGATTTATAGAAAGTAACGTGGAGCTGTAAATGGTAAACATGTGGGTATATATAAAAGATAAGTATCCATGTGCTCAATTAATATGTATGCTATACATGTATATATATTTTCTCTTAATTTCTGTAGAAGATATATGATTGCCTAAAGGAATAGACATAATATGCATGACAGCAATAGTACAAATGAGCGGTAAAATAGAGCTAGATAGGTGAAAAATTGATGGGAATAAAGTCAGTATTAATTTGAAGTAAATTATATTAAGTAAAAAACTCATATTAATATTTGTAGTGTAACTGCTAAAATTAGCAAAAAAATAAAAGCTAAAAATGCAAAAGAGCTGAGAGAAAGTGTGTGCAAAAGACACATCTGATAAAGCACTGTTATCCAAAAATATACAAAGAACTCGTAAATCTTAACAATACGAAGACAAACAACCCAATTAAAAAATGAACAAAAGACCTGAACAGTCACCTGACCAAAAGATATAAAGATAGCAAAAAAGCATAAGAAAATATATTTAAATCATGTTAAGGAAATGCAAATAAAGACACCAATGTGATACCGCTACACACCTAGTAGGATCATCAAAATCCAGAACACTGACAACACAAAATACTGGCAAGGCTGTGGAGCAACAGGAACACTCATTTATTATTGGTCAGAATGCAAAATCACACAATCACTTTGGATGACAGTTTGGCAATTTCTTACAAAATAACATACACTTACCATGTGGACCAGCAATTGCGCTTCTTGGTATTTTCCCCAAAAAGTTAAAAACTTATGTCCACAAAAAAATGTGCACAAGAATATTTATAGAAGATTTATTAATAACTTATAATTTGGATATATATTGCCCCCAAGTGGCAGGGTTATTATCTTTTATTTCCAAAAGTATGTGAAAATAACTATTTCCCCAGAATCTTGACAATTACGACAAAGTTTTTAATTTCTGATAGTTAAACAGGCAAAATCACTGTGTTTTTATTGTCTTATTGACTGTTCTTCAATTTGTAGAAGATTTGGTTATTAGAGTATTTTACTAAAAATTTGGGGAATATTGACAAGTAAAAATGGTTATTTTTATTTGTATAGGAATAGCAAAATTTAATGTTACTGAGGGCAATTCTTATACTATTCACCCTTATTTTTGAATGGCTTATCTATACCTGACACTGGTTTAAGTAGATGAATAATTCTCATAAATATGATTATTGCAGAGTGGCTCTCTGATAATTTGTGCTAAGGGATCTTCATAAATTACACTAAATGAAGAGAGAATCTTGAAAGCAGAAAGAGAAAAATGACAAGCCACAGGGTGCAATGATACATTTAATAGCTATCTTCTCAGTAAAAATATTGATGTCGGAAGATGTGGAATGACATATTGAAAGTACTGACAATAAAATCCAGCCAATAATTCTATATTTAGCAAATTATCCTTCAAATCAAGGATTTGAAAGATGAAAGGGAAGTATCAGGAACTTTATAGTTTAGATAATCTATGCATCAGAGAGGTTATATGGCCAAGTGTATACAGTAAGAAAGATCCAGAGCTAATTTCTTTGACTTCAAAGACAACACCTTTAACAACAACAGCTTCCTGATAGTAAACTCTAGGGGAGGATCAAAATAACTAATTCCATTATTAAGAGTGAGATCAGGGCTATTATAGGAGAAACAGAGCAAACTATGAAATCTTTGAATAAGTGTATTTGGTACTGGCTTGGTGCTTCAAAGTTACACAAGATGTTTGAATTTTTTATGAATAATTCTATATTCTTTTAAATTATGTGGTTTTTTGGTTTAATTTAGGGGCCTTTACATATTATAATTAAAAACAATTTTATTCTGTGTTATAAGAATTTTATCCAGGCTTTCATTTCTTCCTAGCTTCATTTATGTTATTTTCTTTCTATATAGAAATTTAAAAATTTATATAGTTAAATCTGGAAATATTTCAGTTCAGAATTTTGAAACTTATGTTGGAAATCTTGCACTCCAAGATTATTTTAAAAGCTACTCTATATCTAGTGTCATATCTTTATAGTTTGGTTACACATGCATACCCCTTTAGTCATTCTGAAATGTACTTTCACATATGTGTTCATGTGTGATATTTAGATTTAATTTAATTATTTTATAAATAGATAGCCAATTGGAGGTTAACAAATTATAAAAGACCATATTTGACATGAAAAAAATGATGCATTAAAATTTATTTAAAAGTTATCTTATTTCTCCTGCAATCTAAACTTATTATATTTAATTTTTTACATTTTCTATTGCTCAGTACAGGCTGAATTACACAAATGACATTTTCATGTATTAATTTGTTTGAATAACTCATTGATGAGCAAAGTTGAATTTGCTCTTACTTTTACAAAATAATGTTTCCAATGCTATTTTTTATATATGTATGCTTTAGACAGTCACCTTTCCAGTCTTTATAAAAGTTCCTCTCTGCTCAGCTGATCATAACCCGAATTCTTCCATGTTTAGTCTTGCCAGAGAGGCCATTCCTTCAGGACTAATGAGTTCAATAGGTAGAAATTTGTTCTTCAATATCTGCATTGCCCATAAGCATATTCTACATTAATTACATAGATGTTGACCTAGTATTAGCTGCATACCTGTGATAAATTTTATATTTGTTTATACTTTAAATGCTCTCTCCCTCACACACATATACATTCACACACACACACACAAACATACACAAATTTGAGTCTCTCTATTGATTCTCTCTTTTAATTATGTTATGAATAGAGGAACTCTGTGAATCTTGCTGTGTGATGATGTTAAGGTGACGACCACTCTGATATAAACACATTAAAATAAAGAATCACTGCTTAATGCTAATGAGAACAGCACAGCACATTTAATTATGCACTAAATATCTTTTCCCTCTTCTCTTACACCCGTGTCTAGAGGATTGCTGGATCTGTGTTTCAAATAGTTACTCAAATTTTGCACAGCCTTCCAACAACATGTTATGGTTACCAAAGACAAGAAGCAATAATAGATTAATTCAGCAAAGGCTGGATATGCCATTAATAGCCATGCAATAGGCTTATCTGGGCCGACAAAGTGGCCCCCTTTCATGTCTGTTCAATTAGAGATAATAGTTGAAGGCATTAATCACACATATTTCCAACAAAACTTTTCTCAGTTAAAGACACCCTGCAAATGATGTGGTCCAATGCACATCCGCCTATTAGGGTTGCTATGACTATGACGAATCTGATCTGAAAGACAGGATACAATCAAGCCTGAGACAATGGGTGGATTTTCATATTTAATGGCCTTGGTTTTCAGCTTGGCACAGCAAACTGAATAGTAGTGACCCAAAGATGACCTTCTATTTTTCTTCTTTGATTTGTCCCTAGGACTGGACAAGGCACTGGGATCCTGAGAGTAATCAGAAAACAAGCATGCCCCCTTACATGAGTAAAAACACCAGGGAAGAGTCTACCCTGGAAAACTTTTGTTTTGTTACTGATACAGGAGACTCCTTTCGTTATTAAATTATGCTTGATTTTAAGGTATTTCTAGGAATACAATGGGGAGGGGGGAAGCACACCAACGAGAAGTTGTAGGACCAGGGACTTGATCTACCATTAAATGTCCTTAGCCATATGCCTTAATGTCTGTTTGTCAGTTTGCCTATCTAGAGAAGACTTTCTACAAGATTATCTAAAATAAATCTAGATGTAAAAGTAAATGTTATGTATTTTATAACCTGAATGTGGAACAGAAGTAAGAATTAATTAGTCACACAGGTGTCTTTTCTCTGAGGCAGAAATAAAATGGTGCACGGAAAATGCTTAACCAAGGTCCTGGCTCTACATATGCTGGGTAGGGTTATGCTGTTATGTCTCCCCTTTCCCCTTACTAGTGCATGAAATGCCTTTCAACTTCGAGAATGTTGGCGCACTTCTTTCCTAGAAGTTTCCTACAAAACTTTTTCTCAAGAAAATCTCAGATATCAAATATTCATCCTTATGAATTGAATTCCATATATTGCTATTCTTGCTACTTATATAATGCTGTTTACATTACTACTATTTACTGAACACCAACATTAGATGCTGGTAAATACTGTGTGAAGAACAAAGGAATCTGGTAACAAACAGTTCTTTGTTTTTTGAAATGTCTGTGTGTGTATATTTGTTTTGAAATTATATATAAATTTAAAACATATATTACATATAACATATTACATATTTAAAACATATGTATATATAAAATACAAAAAGCCATTTTAAAATTGTTAATTGCAGCCTTGAACCAAGGTCAAGGGTTTGGATCCCCATAACGGCAAGCAACCAAATTTTTTTTTTTTTAAAAATTAGAAACATAAAACAGTTAACCCATAAAACAGTTTACTAATGGTACAGGGGTTGCCAGAAAGTTGAAAATTACTATGGGGAGTCAATTAGGAGATGGTGTAAATAAAGCAAGCAGAGGAACTATATGAACTAACTTAGTACGTGTGAACTAAGGAATTTGCCTTTTCACCCAGAAAAATCCTTTTTCTTTCACATGTTTATTTTAAACCAACTCGTCCATGTAGCATTTCTTTATCACCCGGCTTGAAATTGATTTCCTTCTTTGTGTCCCCTCTTCCCTTGGACCTTAGTTATGGCATTCGTGTTATTCAGCCCTGTGTTGTTTTCGTGCGTAGCTTTACCAGTACTTGGACACAGTTTGTAATTTTCGTCATTTCTGCAGTACTGCGATATTTTTACCTAACTTATAAAGTCTAAGTTAGCATATTTTTAATTGGGTGGAAAACGAAGGAATACAATTCTACGTAAAGGAATGGTTTATGGGAGCCGATTGTGAATGCATTGATAGAGTCTTTCACTAAGTACGTGCTGTATGAAAAAAAAAAAAAAAAAAAAAAATAAGAAGAGGATGAGTATTTACTTGTAGAATAAATTGCAGAGAGCTATAAATACTTACATTTTCTTTTTCAAGATAACTGGGCTTCATTATATCACTCTGAAATATGGTAAGTTTGGTACCAACTGGATTCCTAGAGAGAAAAAAATAAAATAAAGCCATTATGCTAAGCAGGTAATGTTACAAATGATTGTGCCTGGAAGTCCAGGAGTGTTCAAATAGGCTATAGATATATATAATTGGTAAGCTGTACAATTTATCTTTAAATTTTAAATGAAAAACTTTTCTATCTAAAAGTTCTAAATGCCTATGTTATAGTTCATCCTGGCTTGTTTATAGAGTACTTTATACTAGATATTTATGCAGTGATAAAGATAGAGAAATATGCATACCTAACTAGGTAGGTAGATTGACAGAGAGCTAGAAAGATAAAAAATGGTCCTACTGAAAAATTATTCCTCACTGATGTAATATAGGAATTTTAAAATTATATCACACAGGCTTGCAATAATTTTCTATTTATATTTGGAATTTAAATATTTAAGGAAATATTCTATTTGATCACTTTCATGATCTAGTTTGGCTTACAGTCCAGGACTCAGCTACATCTCCTTTCATACTACTATCAAAATGCTAAGAACATATTTATTTTAGTGTAAAATATATGTGTATATATATACACACACATATGTATATAATGTGTTCATATATGTGTTCATATATATACACACATACACACAAATACATGCACACATATGTATATACACACATATAAATAAGTTAGAACAAGGTAGTGTTTTAACGTGACTGCTTAAAATGTAATAAATATGATCATTAAAAAAATTTTATGTGGAAATAATTTCAAACATACAGAAAAGTTTTAAATATAATAATAGTATATACTAGACATGTATACAATTTAATTAGGGTTCTCCAGGGAAACAAAGTCGATATGTATACATAGATATATACAGGTAGAGATAATAGAGAGAGCTGGGCAGGGGATACTTATTTTAAGGAATTGGCTCACATAATTGTAGAGGCTAGTAAATCCAAAGGGCAGGCTGGCAGTTTGGAAATTCAGGTAAGCGTTGATATTGCAGTCTTGAGACCAAAATCTTCAGGGCTAGCGAGCAGGATGGAAACTCAGGCAGCGTTCCTATGTTGCAGTCTTGTGGCAGAATTTCTTCATCTTCAGAAAACCTTGTTTTTGCTCTTAGGAACTTCAATTGATTGGCTAATACCCACACACATTATAGAGAATAATCTCCTTTACTTAAACTCTACTGATTGAAATGTTAATCACATTAACAAAAGACATTTACAGCAACATCTGTACTACTAGTTTTTGACCTCACAACTAGACACTATACCCTCACAACTAGACACTATACCCTAACCAAGTTGACACAAAATTAATGATCAAAACACTACACAATTTATTACTAATAATTTTTCTGTTGGTTCAATATCCATCTGTAATATTTTTCTGAACCATTTGAGATTAAGTTGCATATATCATAACCTTTTATTCCTCAAATATTTCAAAGTGCATTACATAGGAATATAAATAATCTCTAGCATAACCATATACACTTATCAACTTCAGTGATCTTAATATAGATATCACACTTTTGTGTATATACCAATTATATTCCAATTGAAGTAATACCTTGCTTATAGCATATTTTTCCACATCAGTATACTTGATCCAGTCCAAGATTGTGTCACATTTAGTTGTAATGTCCCCTTAGTTTGCTTTGATTTGGAATATTTCCACAATTTATGATCTCTTTTGTTTTACTAGTAGTTTTTTAAAGGGTACAATTTCTACACCACATATTTCTAAAATTTTTCATGGAACTTTCCTAATTTTGGTCTCATCTGGTGTTTCCTCTCGGTTATATGCAGGTTATGAATTCCTGGCAGGAATACATATAGGCTATTATGTCCTCCTCAGGGCATTACATGTGGAGACATGGGATGTCCATCAACCCCTTATTGATGATGTTAATTTAATTACCCAGTCAACATGCTTTTTTGTATAGTTGCTACTTTTTCTTTGGCAAATAAGAAATACATAGGGAGATCTTTTTTAGCCTACTCCTCATCAAATTCCTCTCTATTTTTATGTCATTGATTTTTGCTGTAATCAACTTTTTCATGTTGTTTAATGACCTTCCATCTCTAGAATTCCCTCTACCAATCGACTCTTAAAATTCTATGGTAAGCAAGAGTTCTTCCTTCTCTCCATTTATTTGTTTGTTTAATATTATGTATGGGCTCATGGGTTTCTAGTTTTTCATTGGTCCGTGAACCATTACTGTCTTTCATATTTTGATATTCAAATTGTCCTTGTTTGGGCCATTTGGAGCTACTTCAGGCTAGATCCTATGTTGTTGTGACTGTCCTTATCATTCTTTAGTCTACTTCTTCACTTTCTGTCATAACCAGATGTCCCAGGGTCATCTTGTATCTACACTGTCCCAGTCCTAGACTCAGCCATTTTAACAAAAAATTCTGGTTCCTTTTAGTGGAAAGTAATAAATTATATTATTAGAAGTTAAGATTTTGGATGTAGTTACACCAATTGGTATTGTGTTGTCTTTGTTTCTAAGTTAATTTTTGTGGATAGTGATAGAAAATGTATGTGTTTATACATATATACCTATATATGCACATACATGCATGCATATATGTAAACATATATGCCTACATATGTGTACATTTAAAAACCATGGGATAAAACTGAAATTCCCAATTCCACCACCTTCTCAGTGATTTTTCTTGTCTTTCCCCTTCTCTATTTGCATATCACATACTCCACAGGGAGAACTGTGGCTCCAAAACTATCATGGTGTTGACTCATTTGCTCAATCAACAATACAAGCAAATTTATTCCAAAATTGCTTCAACCATGCTACTACAAATATAGATCTGCCGGAAGATTTCAGGATGTATTTTCATTTTACTCCCTCTAATCCATCCCACTCAGAACTGAAGGCATGTAGTCAAATTCTATGCTCTTGGGTTGTCTTTTTTTCCCCCATGTGATTATGTTTGTCATTTAAGATTTATTTGGGTTTATTTTTAATCTGCTTTAAGTTTCATTTTTGTCCTCCCATCATTATTGATTTTATCTATTTTTAAAAAATATGTAGAATACTTCATATAACATAAAATATGTAGAATACTTCCAGAAGTAAAAACCTACATGAAAATATATAGTTATAAAAATATATAGGGTCTCTTTCGTTTATTCCTTCTACCTACTACCCATTGGATGTAACTAATTTTCTTCCTGTGTTTCTTTTTGTGAAAATAATCAGATATGTATGTTTTCTTATGTCCCTTCCTTCCTACATAAAAGGTAGCATTCTGTATATGCATTTTTGTCCTTATATTTTTCCATTGATTGATGTTTCCTGAAATCATTCCATATCATTTCATAGACACTTTCCTTATTTTTTTTTACTGTTGAATAGTATTACATTTTCGGTGTGTATTATAAGCTGAATAAACTGATCAATTTCTTATATTTGAAAATTTATGTAGTTTTTGGTACTTCTCCATTACAAAATATACTCATTTACATGCAAAGAGCAATCGTTTTCATATATACTATTTTATGTTGTTTACAGCATAACTTCAAGGTAAGCTCTTAAAAGTGGCATTGCTTGGTCAAAAGGTATTACCTACATAATTTTGTTATATACTGCCAGATTTCTCTCAACAGGAACTGTGCCAGTTTGCATTTGTGCCAGCAATGTCGTACAAGAGCTACAACTCAAACTCTATTGAGTACGGGCTCTGGTTTAGTTAGTGTAATCAGCAACCGCTATATTACTTTTATTTATAGGGGAAATAAAAATCTATAAACCTGAGTTAAACACTCTTAAAAGCAGAAGATAACTTTCTAATGCCTTGGGAGGCAAAGAGTAGAAGGTAAGATCCCTCCTCCCCATCATCACAGGAGGAAGAACTGCAATGAAAACATCAGGCTCCCTATTGAAAACAAAGAACGGCAAAGGTACATAAAAAGTAGACTAAGTTTTATCAGAGCTACATTTCAGCCTCTGCTAAGTACAGAACTTTATTAAATTAAAGTTGTTAGTCACCATTACATTGCTCTTCTCTCTGAAAGAAGATACTAATAATTAGAAATCTATATATTTAATATACAGTGTCTCTGGAATTCAATAAAACTATTATTATATATAAAAAGATATAAAGCCACATAAGTGAGAAACAGGATTTTAAAACTAGACAATATGACAGACAAGGATTAGGACCAAATATTTGTATAAGTAAATGTAGAACAAGATGGAAAAATAAATAAAAACACGAAGAATTTCAACATAATGTTAGTATCTATAAAAAATGTGATGTAATAAAATGTAAAAATAAAATATTTGATATTAAGAAATATTAAATGTATTTAATAAGAGATAAGTCACAGAACAGTACAGGATTAGTAAATTGGAAGATAGGCCAATAAAATGTATCCATTGAATATATTTATACTGAAACATAGGGGAAAAATGACAAATATATAAAATAACATTAAAAATCGATGGGACACCATGAAAATTTCTAACATAATTGCTAGGAGGACAGTAGAATGGGGCCAGAAATTGTATAGAGTGAAAGATGGCTGAAAAGACAGGCAGACAGATGGAAAGAAAGAATGAATGAAAGAAAGAAAAGAGCACAATAAAACGTTGAACTTTCAGAAGGACAGAATAAACCTAAGGATACTAGAGAAGGTGGGGAGGGGTTTGGGGAATGATGGGTCGGGTGGGGAGCATAGGGAAGAATTACAGTTAGTAATAATGAATATGCTAATAATAAAAAATAAAAATAAAAAAATAAAAACAGAATTAAAGGATAATACAAATCTTTCCATGCAAAAGGTAAAATAAAATAAATAGTAATATGTATCTTTCCATGAAAAACAAAAAGTTTCAAAAAACTGATTAAAGACCTCAAGTCACATATTCAAGAATCTCTGCAAACCCTTAGCAAGATAAATGCTATGAAAACTACATGGAGATATACAATATCACTACTGAAAATCAAAGACTGAAGGGAAATGATCCAAAATAGAAACACGGAAGTACAGGAAGGAATGAGAGAAAGAAAGAAAAAAAAAACAGAGTAAATATAAATGAATAATGACAAAATAAATAAAAGTTCAAATTGCAGCAGTAGTTTTGTTGGCTTTAAAACTTTTCAACACAGTATCTCAATGTATGGGAAGAAGTAAATGGAATTAAATAATCTAAGTTTCTGGCAGTATTAGTGAAAATAGTAATTTATACTAAACTATAATAAATGAAAGTTAAATGTTCTAGAATAACTAATAGAATAATAGTAAAATAATGTATACACAGCAAGTTAGTAGAAGGAAAAATTATTTTAAAAATTAGAAGGTAGGCAAGACAAGAAATGAATAGGGATATAAATAAGCATATCTAACAAAACAAATAACGATGTGGGGGAAAAAAAATAAATTACATGCATGTATACCTTTTATAAAAAAAACTAAGAAACACAAAAGGAAAAGTTCTGAATGATAAAATAAGACTATAGGAACAGTAAAGGATAGTTGCAATATTATTTTTAAAGAAAAGAATCAATAATAACATTAAGTATACCATATGAATCTGTAGTGTATGTATGCTATAGTTTTCTTTTTTTAAAGGTTGAATAGATCTGGGCAAGTGACTTTTTTATAAATCTGCATAAATTATGAGAGAATTACAGCACAAAAATTGTCTCCTATATTACTAGCTAAATCATTTATATTTATTTTATATATTTTTTCCAAATTAAATTGCAGAGTTAAATAACTCAGAAACAATAAACCCATCCCAATTTCAATTCCTTTCTATGACAATTATGTAGAATTCGTATACTACTCAAACTCTGTCATTAGGGAAGCAGTATAATGAAACTCAGTTTTCTAAAGTTGCTGTAGAATCCAGTCTTTGAAGCATTTGAAAGCTAAAATGTTTCTCCAAAAAAAATTATCTGAATATCATCTATAATACTGATATTATGCTGGATTAGGGCTTCTCAGTCAAGACACTATTAACATTTTGGGCTGGATAATTCTTTATTTTGGGTGCCTCTCTAGTGCATTATAGGATATTTAGCAGGATTCCTGGCCTCAACCAATTAAATGTTAATAGCATCCTCCAAGACATAAAAAGAAAAATATGTCCCTAGACATTGTCAAAAGTTCCCTTGGGGGCAATATTACCTCAGGTTGAAAACAACTGCACCACATGATCTATGATCATTTAATACAATTCTGAGAATAAATATGATGTTTAGTTTCAGGGTTGACTGACAACTCATGGTGTGCTAATTCTCTAGAAACATTAGGCAACTTCATTAAAATAGTATATAAATTATAAAACATCCATAAAAATCTACTAACAAATATTACTTGTTTTGAGAACATGCGTTACTATGATGTGGAAAGAATAAGAGAATATCAAATTCTTAAGCTATACATAGAAAACATTCTGCATAAAAGAAAGGGAGAATGGAAGATATTTCTATAAACATTCTTAGGACTTTCTTATTTTTGTGCAAAGATCAATTATGACAGGCTAGTACAAAATTTGACCTTTATTTGGAAGAAATCTGTCACAAGCTGTCATTGATTACATGAGAAATTATAAACATTCTGTACTAAGCAGGAACATTATCAGCATTTACAGTGACTGCACATCTGCCTAGTGAGATTCCAGTCATACCTAATATTACCCTGATGCCTGAATTAAAAACAATCTTACTCTTTCCCTTAAAGCAAGAATGAAAGATTTGGATTATGAACATAGGTTTTCGGAATTATAACGTCTTCTAATTTTTTCACTGATAATTTTATTTCAAAGATAATCTTGGGCAACAGTATACATATATTTTATGTACTTGTTTTTCATATATTAATTTTCAAATAGATATTAACTATTAAAGGGAAACGTGTTATGATAGGCTTCTATAAACTGAATAAAATTCAGATGTCTGACATTTTAATGGAAGACATAGACAAATAAATAAATTGTCACATCTAATAAAATATTTAAAAGTATAAACAAAGCATTTTTACCAGGATTAATTCTGTCAGGTGTTTTAATGATTTGTTTTTCACAAAATGAGTTATAATGAGGATTATAAATATAAAGAGCTTTAACTAATTGGTGGAATATATCAGTTTCTACAAACTATGCATTTGTATACTTAGGAATGAATGAAGACATTTATGGAATGAATAATGAATATTCAGAAAAGGATAGGTGCTGGGTTCCACCAGCAGGGTTTTCTCCCTTTCCTAACCTCTCCCATGCCAAACCCAAGAGCGAGCTGCCCTAATGCTTCACCCCTTGGCCCTAGAGACGGCCAGGGGATCTCACTAGGGGGAAGTGAGTGATCTACCCGCCAACCCAGCCCAGTAGAAAGAACACTCAGACGGGGCAGGGGTTCCATCAAGCAGTTCCGTTTATTGTTTGTTAAGCAAGCATATTTAAGCTTTGCCAGTGGGGGAGTTCCCTCCACCCAGCCAATCAGGGTAAAGATCACATGGTCACGCATGGGGGTTCCTTAAGCTATACTAAGCAATCATGCCTTGATCACGAGGGCAGAAAACCAGGGCTGCCAATGTAATTAAACAAAAACAAAATGCAGAACCCGGCTGTCCCCTCCCACCTTGCTTCCTCTTGGCACCATCTTTAGGAGGCCTCATGGAGAGGGCCTTGCCTAAATCGCCATTTTGGTGTTACTGAATCACATATGAGCCCAACAGATAGGTTTAAAGGATATGCAGATCTTCAATAAAGACTATTCTGTGATCAAAAGGTGTGCTTTCATAATTGCCATTCTGCCATTTATTCAGCACATTTGTGAGTTAGAGTAGCAGGATTAGGCAGAGAGTGAATTTGAACTGCAATAACCTGCAACACAGGCCTTAGCTGATGGCACTTCAAAGATATCCAATATTTAGGCAAAAAGATCAGACCTTTATACCGCTGCAAGGACCAAATTTTGGATTTGACCTGTCCCTGAGAGCAGCTGTAACTGTGGCAAAAGCTTATCAATGGGAAATTAATTGAGAGTTTGGTCTATAAACTGTCTTCCACCATTAATCCTGAAAGAGTATGGAATGCAATCAGCCCTCCATATCCCTGAGTTCTGCATACTTGGATTCATCCAACTACAGATAAAAAGCATTTTTTATAATGTAATAAATGATAACAATCCAGCAATTTTAAAAAGTAGTGCAAATAAAACACCAGTACAGCATAGCAGCTATTTTCATAGTATTTACATTGTATTAGGTATAATAAGTAATCTAGAGATGATTTAAAGTATCCAGGAGGATGTGTTCAGGTTATATGCAAATACTATACCATTTTATGTAAGGGAAATGAACATTCCAAGGATTTGGGTATCCTCAGGGGTCCTGAAATTAATCTCCCAAGGAAAGTGAGGGACAATTGTACTTTGGTTTTGAAGATGGACAAATCTACAGTATTCACTACAGTCTACCCCTTGATCATTCAGTATCCACTTGCTTTGTATAATATGTTCATTCCATTTGGGAAGACACTGTCCGAGATTCTGGTTGGTATTTTTCTGGATAACATGTAAGAGGAAGGTAAATGGGACAAAAAAGTTCATATAGTCACAGCTGATCAAACAGCTGCAACTTTTTATTCATTACTTGCTTCTACTACATACTTAGAATTCCTTCACTGTTGGCTAAAATCCCTATTGGTCTGGGTGGCTTGCCTATTGAGGTGACCCAGATTTGCATACCTAAGAGGTCTGAGCCCTTTGATATTTTATGTCCTTCTTAGGATATTGATGTTTCACTTGCTCACTTCCCATCCCAATTGGGCAGTGGAGGTCAGAGAGGTGACCCAAGGGATTAATATGGTAGCAAACACTGTCTTTCCTGCCTTAATTGTATCAGATCAGAGCAACTGTACCTATTCCTGATGATCAAAATCAATTATTCCTGTCATCATAGTACCTCTTTTAATCAACTTCAGGGATCTCTGCAGAGTCCAAAAGGACCATGTGGAAGTTTTGGCTAAATTTAGTCAGACTCCTGCAAGTATTCAACCTCTGAAAATTACATCTACAACTGCAGCTTCAGGATCAAGGTTGCAAAAACAATCCAGGTGCATCACTGGGAGTGAGGCTAATAAGCACAATTCTATGGCCAGCAATGGGTTCCAGACATACATAGTCTACTTACTGGGGATATCATCCCTCTCTTATAACTCCACATGGTTGCCTCTTTACCAGACCTCCTTGTCCCCAGACTTAATCTTTCTTCTTCCAGGCCCTGACCAATCAGCAAATTCATTCACTATTCCACATGAAAAAGTCCTATAATTATTACATCCCCCATGTCTCAAAGTCTGAAATACTATGCCGGCCAGTGCATTCCTTTACACAGTAATTTTATTCTATCCTGGGTCAGCAGGAAATTTTTAGTAATTGTGGTTTCATAGCATGTCAATATCTATGATATTCTACCTTCCACCAGTGCTAGGGTCCTCATTTCCAACTCACATAAAGGTGATCCAGCTCTCAGAGTTCATTTTAGGGCCTGCTTCCTAGAAAAGACTGTTACCAACTCCCAAAGTTTAGGATGGGAAACAGACTTGAAAATTTGGATGCCCAAAGTATACCTAAAAATGTTCTCAGGAACAACACCTAAGATAATAGGGTAACAAGACTGGGAAGAGGGAGAAGTTGAACTGTGATGAAGTCATAATAAAGACCTCAGGCAGTCTCATGGGGGCTCTACAGGGATGTCTCTAATTTAGGTATTAACTAGTTATTATACGCAGGTTATCCTGTTATTCACTTCTGGAAAGCCGATGGCCACAAGATAGCACATATTGCCAAATATATTAGTTTCCTAAGAGTGCCATAACAGACTACCAAAAACTTGGTGGCTTAAAACAATGGAAATTTGTTCTCTCAGAGTCTGTTCTCTCTCTCCTAGCTTCTGGAGGCTATTGGTAATTCTTTTCACCCCTTGGCTGTAGACTTCGTAACCTTAACCTCTGCCTCACTGTTCTCTCTGTCTCTGTGTTTGTCTTCAACTTTTCTGTCACATTTAAAGGCACTGGTCACTGGATTCAAAGCCCAGTCTAATCCAGTATATTTCATCTCAAGATCTTCACCTTAATTATGTCTGTAAAGACACTTATTCTAAATAACATCACATTCTGAGGTTTTGCCTGGACATATCTTTCAGATGTCGGCCACAATTCAAACAATTACATCCTAGAAGTGTGGTTTTCTGATTTCAAAGTATATGAGAATCTACTAGTGTGCTCATTATAAATGCAGAATCCCATACACAGAGATTTTGTTTTTGTACGTCTGAACTATTAGTGCAAGTGATCCTTCAGAAACACTTTATAAACCACTCACTCTTCTTGAAAATATAAGCAGCCTTAAAGTATGAGACAATTACTTTTGTTACCGCTTTTGTTAGATTGTGAGGTTGCTATACCAGATAGTTTTTTGTTTTGATATGCCATTGGTTGACGATAACACTTAGAAGATGTATCTTGTTCCTCTACCACGACACACATAAAGCCTGCAGTTACTGCTGTAGAATTTGCTGCTGTAACAAACTAGACGTTGCAAACTGTGATGTTTCCTATGGTGAATAGTACTTTCTTCATATTATTGGAAAGCCTGTTTTAGATAATGTTATCATTTGCCAATACCAGTGGAACGTTTGGTGGTAAATGTGACCCAATGGCTTCCCAGTTTCTAAGTCATTGGGTAACAGTAACAAAGACTGACATTTTGGTTTGAGTCAGTGACACCAAGCCATTGAATTTAACATTTCATAGAAATTATATGACTTTATGTTGGATCTCTCACTCATGAAATAGGATATAACGTATCAATTTAGATAATCAGGAGAGGAATTTTGTTTTAATTTACAATTAAAACCTGATAATTTTGTAGCAATCTATTTTTAGCTTAATCTCCATTCTTCGTTGTTATTTGGTTTAACAGAACTCTGATTAATTTTTCTAGCACCAAACTGTGGATTATGATGGAATTAATTTAATCACAGCAACTCTTTTTAAAATTTGTCCCACCACCTTTGCAACTAGAAGTGGTTGTGTGACCAAGTTCTGGCCTAAACATTACAAATTCAAGCAGTAATATTCTGGAAAGAAGGGTGCACTTACAAATTTCCTCTAATGATTATGGGAAAGCTGAACCTAGAATAGGTTATCTCTCTGCTTTTTCCTCCCTTGAATACAAATGTGACTTCTGAACAACAGTGAATATCCTGTAACCGTGAGGTGACAGCCTATAATGACAGGCAAAGAGAATTGCAGAGACAACTGACTCTTACACCAATAGACTGCTGAATCTCTACCAGTAATGGTCTGCCTCAGATCTCTTAGGTTTCTGTTAGTTATAACCCAATACAGCACTAACTCATAAGCCATTGTATCTGAAAACACCTTGAAAGTTACAAAACAAAGGATAAATGGACTTAAAAATTAAAGAACTTTTAAATGCACACCTATTAGTTGAATATCTCATCTCTTGCTAGAATTCCCAGCAGTCTTTAATTGATATTGGGATTTTTAAAAAGAAAAAGAAGAGAAAAAAAAGGAAAAAAAAAAAAATTCATCAGCAAATGAACCAGAGTCAATTATAGTCTTTTTACAGTTCTTTTGGCAATTAATTTAGGTTTCATTATATTTTCACTCTAACCTAAATTGCCTATGCACAGTTAGCACCAATTTTTCTCTAGGTCATATGTAGGTCTAATTTTCTCTTCATGTATTTTAGTTATTTTTGTTATGCAAAATTTTTAAAATGTTCATAGAATATTGTAATGTATCAGGCTAGTCCTTGGCATATGGAAAAAGACTGTTTTTTCAACTCTGAAGTATTATTTTCTACACAAAGTCTTATTTATATACATATATATATATGGATGTGTGTCTTTATATGTCCTTCTGTGTCCTCGACTAGACTTTACAACAATAGGCTAATTATTTAAACTTTTAAAAAGTGTTAGAACTTAGCACCTATATTCTATAATGATATATTCATTGTAAATATACTATATGACTATTGATGAAGCATGTGTATAAGAACAATTTTTTAAGCTAATAATCAACATTTTTTTTTTCATTTTTGTATTGTTTTCTATTTCCCTCACCTTTACACTTAATAATTCACTGGCATTTTTTGCTTTGTGAAATTTGTCAGATAAAACCTAGAAAAAAGTCACTTGGGTATATAAATGGATTTTTTAAAATGCTTGCAGAGACATAGTCTACAAAGCCTAGCATTTTAATTTCAGGAGCTAGGTGTTTGAGAAAAGAAATATAGTGTTTTGAAATCTAAAAATGTTGATTTGGAGTAACAAAAGCACAAATCCTGAGAAATCTAGATTTAGGATGTTGATTATAATTGCATAATAGACTGTTTAAAAAATTATTTTAAACTCCATGCAGACAGGAAATGTGAACCATTTCTGGACCTGAAAGTAGGATTTAAGTAAAGGAAGAGGAAAAAGAAAATACATCCACTAACAGGAACTGTCAGTCCTTATATCTTCTCAAGTCTTATCCTCAAACTGAAACAGAATCAACAGAAACCACAGATAATTTAAGATGATTCCAAAGTATAGGGTGAATTTAATTCATTCTCCAAGTGGTAGGAGAGGTAGACAGCAAACCCATTAGCAGAATTTCATGTCTTTTACGAGACCACAGGGGCCGAGGATGAGTGAGATGTCTACAAATATAAGATTGAGGTCAATTTTAGAGAAGCCCACTAATCAAGAAATGTTGAGGAAGTTTGAAAACTTTAGGAAGTGTAGCTGAGATGCCACATAACAAAAGAAGAATTCCATCCCAGATAAAGAGTGCTAAAGTGAAGGAAGGAAACTTGGTTGTCAACTATGGAATCAAGTAGAGTCAGAGTCTGACAACCAAGCACCAAATAGAAGGAATTCTACTGCACAACACAGGCCATGAGGCCAATTCTCTGCTAAATATTCTAGAGATATTGCCCCCCATGTCAGGTTAATAAGTAAGTTCTCTGTGGGCTTAGGTTTCACTCTGGAAGAAGAAAAAGCACAAGATAAGTATGTGAAATTTAGATGTCAATATTAACCCGTGGTCACTGATTTAAACTAGAAGTGGCTAAGGACCTTGAATTGGCAAGAATAAGTTTCATGACTTCACAAGGAATTGAAAACTTGAAACTCAAGTTGGGATAGGTTATAAATATAAAAGGAGTTATGTCTTTGCACATTCTAGTGTAATTAGTGTAGGTAATTGAAACCTAATGCAGAGATACTGAATTACCAATACAGGCTGAACATAAATAGTTATTTATATGTGTGTTTTGTTTTGTCTTGCTTCGTTTTTAGGCAGAAGAGAGTATATTAATGAAATAATACTTAGTGTGGTCAGAGGATCTAGTTTCAGATTCTGGTTTTGCTACTTACTAGGCATAATTACCTGTAAGAGTTGGGGCATTGCAGACTGAAAATTTATATTCCTTCAGAATTTATATATTTAAAACCTAACTCCAAGATGATGGTATTTAGAGATAGGGCCTTCAGGATGTAATTAGATCATGGGGGTGGAGCCCTCATGAGTTGGATTAGTACCCTCATAAAAAGAGATAATAGAGTTTTTCTCTTTCTTTTCTCTACCATGTGAAGACACAGGGACAGAAGGTCATCTACAGACCAGGAAGAGTGTCCTCACCAGATTCCAAAATGGTTGGTGCCATGATATTGGACTTCTTAGCCTCCAGAATTGTGAGAAATGAATGTATAATATTTAAGCCACCTTGTTTATGGTATTCTGTTATAGGAGCCCAAACTGACAAAGACAGAGAAATATCTTCCCTGCACTTCAATTACTTTACAAGCAATTACTTTACACAGCATCTTGCTTGGCCATTAATACAAGTGCAAATATATATATATATATATATATATATATATATATATATAAAATAACATATTTTGAAAAGTAACTTTGCAAATGCAGAGACATTTAGATTATCAGCTATTACACAACAAACTTACTTATATCTGATAAAATAGAATTCAAGCCAAGGAAAGTAAAAAAAAAAGTTAAAGTAGGTTATTATATAATGATAAAGGGATCAATTTAAGAGGACGGTACTAAATATATACACAGTCAACATCAGAGCACCCACATATATAAAGCAAATACTACTAAACCTAGTGAAAGAAATAAACTTCAACACAGTAACAGTTGGAGACTTTAATACCCCACTTTCAACAAAGGACAGATCATCCAAATAGAAATTTTACCAAGAAACATCAGAGTTAATCTTCACTCCAGACCAATCAGACCTAACAGACATTTATAGAATATTTCATCCAAAAGCTGCAGAATACACATTTTTTGCAGCAGCACATGGAACATTCTCTAAAATGGCCCATATCTCAAAACACATCCCAACAAAAAATTTTTTTTTTTTGTCCTTTTTGTGACCGGTAAGGGGATCGCAACCCTTGGTGTGGTGTTGCCCACACCACGCTCAGCCAGTGAGCGCACCAGCCATTCCTATATAGGATCCGAACCCGCAGCAGGAGCATCGCTGCACTCCCAGCTCCGTACTCTCCCGAGTATGCCACTGGCTCGGCCCCCAACAAATTTTTAATAATTGAAATTTTACCAACAATATTGTCCAACCACAATAGAGTAAACTAGAAATCAATAACAGAAGGATCACTGGAAATTATGCAAATAAATGGAAATTAAACAACATCTCCTAAACAACAAATGGGTCAAATAAGATATTAAAAAGGAAATTTAAAATTTTCTGAAGAAAAATGAAAATGAAAACACAGAATACCAGAATCTACTGAACACAGCAAAAGCAGTTCTAAGGGAGAATTTTATAGCAATAAATGACTACATCAAAAAAGTAGGAAGACTTCAAATAAACAACCTAAGGTTATATCTAATGGAACTAGAAAAACAAGAACAAACCAACCCAAAATCAGAAGACAGAGAGAAATAACAAAGACCAGAGCAGAAATAAATGAATTAGATATTTAAAAATTAATACAAAAGATTGATTAGAGAATTGATTAGAAGAACTGGCTTTTCAAAAAGATAAGCAAAATCAATAAACACTAACAAAAATGAAGAAAAAAAACAATACTCCAATAAATAAAATCAGAAATGAAAAAGGAGACATTACAACTGATACCACAGAAATACAAAGGATCACAGAGACTATTATAATTAAACAACTATATATGCTAACAGACTGGAAAACCTAGAAGAAATGGATAAATTCCTGGACACACAACTTACCAAGGTTTATCATGAAGAATTAGAAAATCTAAACAGTCCAATAATGTGTAATGTGACGGGAACAGTACTAAAAAGTCTCCCTACAAAATAAACCCCAGCATCACATAGCTTCACTATCAAACATTTAAAGAAAAAACTAATACCAATTCTTCTCAACTTTTTCAAAAAATAGAAGAGGAGGAAATACTTACAAAATCATTCTGTGATGCCAGCATTACCCTCACATCAAACTTTAAAAAGACACAACAAATAAAGAAAATTACAGACTAATATCCTTAATGATTATAGATGCAAAACCCACACTGTTACAGTGTACTAATTTTCGATTAAAGCACCAAAAATATACACTGGGGAAAGGACAGCCTCCTCAAAAAATGGTGCTGGTAAATCTTGATATCCACATGCAGAAGATTGGAACTAGACTCCTATCTATCTCTTACCGTACATAAAGTGTGAGTGGGCAGTGATTTTTGGACAAGACTATAAAGGTGCAGGCAACTAAAGACAAAACAAAAATAGACAAATGGGACTACATAAAACTAAAAAGCTTCTGCACAGCAAAGGACATGATCAACAAAGTGAAGAGACAACCTACAGAATGGGAGACAGTGTTTGCAAATTTCGCATCAGACAAGAGGCTAATATCCAGAATGTTTAAGTAACTCAAACAACTCAACTGCAAAAAACAACCCAATTTAAAAAGGACCTGAGCAGACATTTCTCAAAAGAAGACATATGAATAGCCAACAGATACATGAAAAAAGGCTCATTTATTATCAGGGAAATACAAATTAAAAACACAATGAGATATCATCTCACTCCAGGTTGAATGACTATAATCAAAGAGACAGAAAATAGTAAATGCTGACAAGGATATGGAGAAAAGGGAACACTTCTTCATTGCTGGAGGGAATGTAAATTGGTACAGCCATTGTAGAAAACAGTATGGAGTTTCCTCAGAGAACCAAAAACAGAACTACCTTATGACACAGTAATCCCACTAGTGGGTATATATCCAAAGGAAATTAAATCAATATATCAAAGAGACATCTACAGTCCCGTGTTAATTGCAACACTATTCACAGTAACCAAGAGATGTAATCAACCTAAATTCTCATCAACAAATGAATGGATAAAAAACAAAAAAACAAAAAAAAACAAAAACCAAAAAAAAACTGTGATATATATACATCATGGAATAACATTCAGCTATAAAAAAATAAAGTCCTGTCACTTGCAGCAACATGGATGAAACTGGGGACCATCATGTTAAGTAATGTATGCCAAGCACAGAAAGACAAATACTGCATAATCTTACTCATATGTTGAATTTAAACATTTTTTTAAAAGTGGTTCTCGTAGAAGTAAAGAGTAGAATAGTAATTATCAGAGGCCAGGAGAGGGGAGATGGGGCAGGGGAAGGGAAAGTGTTGGACTAACAGGAACAACAGTATGCTATCTATCCTAAGTGAATAAATGTAGAGTATATGCATGTATTAATACTACACACTATACCCCCAAAATATGTACAATTAATACAAATACAAATGAATGTATTTGTGTGTGAAAAAGACATGAGTTTTGGGGCACCAGGGGTGGAATGTAGTGGATTGAATCATGTCCCCCCAAACTCACTGAAGCTTGAATTGTGTCCCCCAAGTTTTATGTATTAGAAACTTGGCCCCCACTTGACTGTTAAGAGGGAGGGAAATCTTATTATGGTAATTGAAAAGTGGAGCCTTGAAGAAGTGATTGTATTGTAGCATTGTACAATAGTGAATAGATTAATAATGGTGGTCAGGCGTGTGGTTCTGAGGGCTTTAAAACAAGAGAGAGGAGTCTTTCTTTCTCTCTCTCTGCTCTCTCTGCTTCCACCATCTTGCAATGTGAGTGGTCACTGCCACCACCACCAGATGTATTCCTTGGAATGTGGATTTCCCCAGGCTCAGAAATGTAAGCAAATAAATTTCATTTTCTTTATAAATCACCCAGTTTCAGGTATTTTGTTATAAGCATCAGAAATGGACTAATACATCTAATTTCAGGTAGTTTGTTATAAGCAACCCCAAAACTTACTAATACACCATTCAAAGAACAACACTCACTGACCACAGTTAACTGACTTTGTTAAATTTCCCTCTTTCTGTGTCGGGTCCGCCGCCGGTGGCCGACCCGTACAGCCCTAGCCTCGTTCCTTCTGGTGAGCGAGCGAATGGCCTGGATTGCTCTTTCCCTCCTGTCCCCTATGGAAGGAGATGGGGGAAGAGAGCCGTGAAGAGAGGTGAGCCCACCCGCCAGCCCCCCAAAAACAGCCCAGTTAAAGGACACTCAGACATGGCAGGGGGTTCTGTCAAGCAGTTCCGTTTATTAGCACACAAGCACTGGCTTTTATAGGCAGATAGGGAGGGGAGGTTTTAACATAATCTTATCAGCTTAAAGGTCAAGAGACCATGCATCCTGTCTCAATGCCTAGCTATTACAACCTCGAGCCCTTGTATTTGGCCAGTAAGGGCTAAGGCAAGGTTCCTGCAGACCCCCCCCCCCACTTCCTCCCGGCGCCGTCTTAGGCTGCCACATTAAAACGCCCTTGTGGGCCCATAATGGCACCGCTTGTAATGTCACTTAAGGTGGCGTTAGTTTTTAAGGCACAACATCTCGCCCGTTTTGTTTTAATAAGGCAGCTGGAGGCGGCTAACCTTCCCAGCCTTGCCTCCATTCCCTCTGGTGGCTGTGCCTGTCTTAGGTTGTTTCCCTCTGGAAATCTTACCCATCATTGACTAACCAGCCAAGCGGCGGTGGGGCGGAGCCTTAGAGATTGGCATTGATTTCTTAAAGGGCCATATTGACCCAAGGGCTGTCAGGGCTTTCATTATGGGCCACCTCCTCTGCCACCTGGGTGAGCATTACAAGAGAAGTGGTGTTGTGCCTTGTAAGGGTAACAGCCTGGCGAATGGCATAAGGCCCCAAGATGAGGGGGCCCTCCAGGGAGGACAGCAGGGTGGTGAGCCACGGGGAACCTGAAAGCCAGCTTTGGAACCAATTACTATTGGCTTCATGCTCTTTTTTTGTGCTTTACTAGCCCTTCTCTAAGCTTAGCTAGGGAATCTTTGACCACTCCAGAGTGGTTGGCGTAGAAGCAGCACTTTTCTTTGAGGGCGGCGCATAATCCTCCTTGCTGTAAGAAAACAGGTCTAGTCCACATCGATTCTGTAAAACAACCTCAAAAAGTGATGTTAGCAATTTTTTAAAATGTGATACAGACACCTCCAAGCGGCTTGTATGACCTCCCAGGTTTGGTTGGCTGGCTCCTGGGGACCTTCCCCGGTGGCAGAGGCCCTTGTCCTTGTTGACCTGAGGAGGGCAGCCACTTGGAGCATCCACAACAGGTTCATAATGCAGTCTGAAACATACAAACAATAAACTCCTCAGGGTCTTCAGTACCCTTGGTGTCTGGCAAGAACTTAAGATTTTTGGCTGGGACCCATATAGGGGTTCACTCACTGAGGGAGAAAATACAACCAAACCCTTGACCCATAGTTAGCAATGGTCAGGGCCCCTCCACTCTCCTGTTAAGGGGTCTTTCCACCACACTTGGACTTCCAGGCATGGTGGTTGAGCTGACCAGTGTTTCTGGAAGGCAGACAGGGGTTCATTTTTGGAAAAATTTAGGATGTTTAAAGTTAGGAGTGCCTGTCCCAACTGCTGATGAGGGCTGGTGACTCCCCCTTTTTGTTTTAATAATTGATTTTTTAGGCATTGGTGATGCCATTCAACAATGGCTTGTCCTGGGGGGTTATAGGGAATTCAGGTAGTATGTTTAATGTTCCATTGTATTAAGAATTCTTATAAGGCTTTGCTCGAAAAACAAGGCCCATTATCTGTATTAATTTGTGCTGGAAGCCCTAGGGTGGCAAAACACTGCAGCAGGTGAGTTTTTGCATGCTTAGCAGCTTCACCTGCATGTGCTGTGGCCCAACACACGTGTGAATAGGTGTCAACGGACACAAAAACATATTTGAGTTTCCCAAAAGGTGGGAAGTGAGTTACATCAGTTTGCCACAGCACATTAGGCTTGAGTCGCCTAGGATTGACCCCTGGCGGTTGTAAGGGGGGTACTTGCAGATAAGGAAGGCATGATTTGCATGTGTGTACAATCCTTTTTGGCTGTGAAATATGTATATTCGGAAACCTGGCATGTAGACCTCACCAGTTTACATGAGTTAAAGTGTGCAGTTGGCTGGCACTATCTATTGTATATATTTTAGGGCCCTGAGAGGCAAGAGTGTCTGCCTGGGCATTTCCAGTGGCTAGAAATCCTGGAATTCCTTGATGACCCCGAAGGTGTTGAACAAAAATAGGGTTATTGCGGCCTTGTAAGGTACTCCTTACTTGTATCATAAGGGAGGAGATGGGATTACAATCTAAGCAAATTTGGGCTCCCGGAAGCCAAGGGGGAATATTGGCCGCATATAAGCTGTCTGTAAAAAGGTTAATGGGGTCTGGCACCTTTTGCAGGGCAAGGAGTATAGTGAGCAGCTCTTTGTATTGTGCTGACCCATCAAAGGGGTGAAAATGAGTAGCGGGGGCTGCCTCTGATGTGGTGCGTGGGGGTTTGTAAATAATTACAGGAGCCCCTGATTTGCCACCATCCGTGAAGACATTGTAGGCATTTACCAGGGGTTTGGCTACAAAAAGCTGTGGGTTGGTCCATGACAGCTCTTTGAAGGCGGAGACCCATTTATTGTTGCCATCGTGGCAATCAACAACCCCGAGATAACCTTCTAGAGCGAGTGCCAGCCAGTTTTGATATTGACGGCACTCAGGCGGGAGCATGAAGGGGGTTTTTTGCCTTTAGCCTTGGGACATTGACTTTTAAAATGACCTTGTCTTCCGCTACCAAAACATTGTCCCTTGAAGGGTGGGGAAGTATTGTTTCCTGAGAGGATCAGGGCGGTAAACGCCTTGAAGGCTTCGGTTAAGTTTTGTGTCTGATCCTGCAAGACTGAGGATAAAGTTCTGGCCTCGGCAGCAGCCTTTTTTTTTTCTTTTACAACGTTGACCGGATAGGCCTGAGGGGCCGCTTCCCCTCACAGGCTGCAGACGGCTGGGGGTTCCCAGTGAGCCATAACAGGGAAAACTTGCGGCTCTGCCGGGGATGTTTTTAAAGGTGGACTAGCCTCTTCCACTTCTTCAGGTGCCACTTTCTCTCCTTTGGCTAAACTTTGCTCAGGGCCTTGCATTGGCAGTTTTGTTTCCTTTCTTCTCTCCTCATTGAACTGCGCCCAATCCCTTTCTGCCCCTTCCTGATGCTCGGGATGGAAGCAAAGCTTTAGGGCAGAGATGGTTGGATAGAACCCTAAGGGGGGTCTAGCCCGTGACTAATCTCATTCTGGGCTGCGGATGGCTGGGGGTTCCCAGGGAGCCATAACAGGGAAATCTTGCGGCTCTGCCGGGGATGTTTTTAAAGGTGGACTAGCCTCCTCCACTTATTCAGGTGCCGCCTTCTCTCCTTTGGCTAAACTTTGCTCAGGGCCTTGCATTGGCAGCTTTGTTTCCTTTTTCTCTCTCCTCATCGAACTGCGCCCCATCCCTTTCTGCCCCTTTCTGATGCTTGGGACGGAAGGAAAGCTTTAGGGCAGAGACGGTTGGTAGAATCCTAAGGGGGGGTCTAGCCCGTGACTAATCTCATTCTTTCTGGCCAGTGTCTGAACCCGGTCCCAAGTCTCATACGAGAACAAGTCAGACGAAGGTGCCCAAGGGGCCACCTGCACCACATGACGCCAGGCATTGGTGGCCATGGAGTCAGATATTTCTAGGCCTCTGCTTGTTAACATGTACTTTAGAGCCTTGCAAGCTGTCTCATCACTCTTTCCACACAGACACACCTCCCATGTTGCCCCGTGAGGAAGGGACAAAGGGAGCACAGGGCAGAGAAGTGTAGGGACTTCCCCCTGTTATGGTACTCACCCTGACACACAGGTGGATTACTTCACGATGACTACCGCGGTTGCGGGGGCCACTCCGCTGGTTGATCACCCTTAGTAGACCTTCTTTCAGGACCAAGCAGCTGGGGGCTTCACTCGCTCGCCTTTCACCTGAGAGTTTTAAAAACTCCTCACACGGGGCACCACTCTGTCGGGTCCACCGCCGGCGGCCAACCTGTACAGCCCTAGCCTCATTCCATCTGATGAGCGAGCGAATGGCCCAGATTACTCTTTCCCTCCAGTCCCCTTTGGAAGGAGACGGGGGAAGAGAGCCGTGAAGAGAGGTGAGCACACTGCCAGCCCCCCAGCCCAGTTAAAGGACACTCAGATGTGGCGGGGGTTCTGTCAAGCAGCAGTTTCCGTTTATTAGCACACAAGCACTGGCTTTTGTAGGCAGATAGGGAGGGGAGGTTTTAACATAATCCTATCAGCTTAAAGGTCAAGAGACCATGCATCCTGTCTCAATGCCTAGCTATTACAATCTCGAGCACTTGTATTTGGCCAATAAGGGCTAAGGCAAGGTTCCTGCAGACACCCCCACCCTACTTCCTCCCGACGCCGTCTTAGGCTGCCACATTAATACGCCCTTGTGGGCCCATAATGGCACCGCTTGTAATGTCACTTAAGGTGGCGTTAGTTTTTAAGGCCCGACATTTCTGCATATAATATTTTATATGACTGCAAGAATTTTGCATATATAATTTGATATCCTAATTTTTCACTTAATATGAGAGTGTAAATATTTCCAATAATGTATTTTTTAAACATTTTTATACAGATTTTAAAATGTCTCTATGAATCCATTTATAGAAAAGCCACAGATTACATCATCTAATCAATTTTCTATAGTGATGCATTTCCATGGTTTTCCATTTTGTTTTGCTAGTTTGGCTAATCCAAATAATGCTCTGGTCAATATCTTGTTGTAAATAGACATTGTGAAAGACCATTGATTTTTTAAAGGATTAGAAGTTTAAAGAGTCATAAAGTTTACCGTGGTCTAAACATATGGCTTAAGGCTGGGCATCCTATGTTTTCATTTTACAACAACGTCCTTTTAATTGAAAGAAAAGACCCTTGGAAAATTCAGGCCGTGTTCAGGAACAGCATCTACTGCAATAAAATGTTAAATTTATACAGAAGAGTTAAGCAAAAACCTCATTCATATTTTGGTTAAAAAAAAGAAAACACTTACGCACAATTTTGTGTGTGTGTATGCATGCTTAAGCAAAAAAGAGGGTTACAGTGACACATGACAATTTTAGGTAAATCCTGATGCTTCAAAGCTAAAGTACAGAAAAAAAGAAGCAGAATTACTAGGTAAAGAATACTTTCTTCAAAGACTATTGACCCAAAGTAAGATTTCTTGTTCAGGTTACTACGTTCTTCAAAGGATATCAGATTAATCTTACAGCATGTTCCCAGGTTCACCATCACTGTGGACATGTATAAAGCACACTTCTTTAGTGCTGAGGGGCTGTGAATTTGTATCATGGATGAACTATAAATTATCTACATTTATTTGCCATTCGACTAAGCAGGAAAAATGATTTTTCTCTCTCTTCCACAAACATGCTAGTCTGATTTTTCAAAGTCTCAGTTGCTGATTTGTGCAGAGATACAAGGAGCTACATCACCATGTCATCAAAGGCAAAAACCCATATTGACTTTTTCTTTTTGATTCTCTTATCATTCTCTTCCAAAAAGTCATGGGGAGGCGGTACTGTACTCTCTTGAGATCCAGGAATCCCCAGTCTTTACTGCTTTCTCCATGCTACTGGGTGGTGGTTGGTAAAACACCAATAATTAGATCACATAGGAGGAAAGTAGGTTTAAACCTAAGTCCTGTGCCTCAATCCCAGGTTTTATTAAAATGATCTGGGGTAGAAGAAACTTTCCTAACAGTTATTCATTTGATTTGCTCTTTTTCTCTCTTTCTTTGTAATTGAATATGTGGAAAACTTTAAATATGAGTGGATAATTAGAAGGATACCATTGAATATTTATGGAAACATGGGTAATAAGGGTAAAAATGTAATATTGTCATCACTTCACTACTAATATCTATAATAATACTGGATTAATTAATATTCATGAGTAATTTGTTTTCATAACTAGTGGATTATAATTCTGAACTATTGAAAACTATTTTTACTGAATAGACACAATAGTTTCAGTAACTCAATAAAGTGGTTATTTATCCCAAGTTCTTCATGCTAATCATATGAATTTTCTGGAGCACAGGTAGCTGTTTTAGGTAAAAGCATTAGTCTATGTTTCCATCAGGGCAATAGAATAAGAGTTATATTTAGTCTTCTCAAGGAAGTGATCCCTCACTGATGTTAGAAAAAGCCCCCAAATACATGAAATGTTAAACTCATTGAACTCATGTGCATACATATTTTCTTCCAGATAATTTAATTTTATTTCAATCCAATATTAACCATGTAAAAAGTAAGAAAAACATTTCATATGGTTTGGCTGGAGCCTAATTTCTCTAATGAGAGACCACATTCAGAAAATAGAAATGTGTGAAACAATACATACATATGTACTAGTCAGGGTTCTCCAGAGAGACAGAGCCAATAGGATATGCATATAAATATACGAGAGGGGATTTATTAGGGGGATTGGCTCACATGATGAAGAAGGCTGAGAAATCTCATGATAGGCTGTCTGCAAACTAGATGTCTGCAGCATGGCTCATTCTGAGTCTGGAAACTTCAGAACCAGGGAAGTGGATGGTGTGATGCTCAGCCCAACACAAAAGGCCCAATAGCCCAGAGGTGCCACTGATATAAGTCCTGGAACCCAAAGACTGAAGCATCTCAAGTTTTGATGCCCATGGGTCGACAGAAAAGTGATATCAGCTCCAGCAGGAAGAGAACAAGATTTTCTTTTTTTCTTGTGTTTTTGTTCTCTCCAGGTTTCCAGGAGACTGGATGGTGTGTGCCCATATTAAGGGTAGATCTTTGCCATCTGGTCCACTTAGGCTCATATGCTAATCTCCTGAAACACCCTCATAGAAACACCCCAAAATAATGCTTTACTAGGTTTCTAGGTATTCTTTAATCTAGTCAAGATGACACCTAAAATTAACCATCAAAAGTCCACCCCATGTCAAATTGGTGTTCATACTTATCTCCTTAAACCACACTTAATCTTCAAACAGAAAAATTTCTGTATTAGTCCCTTTTCTGTTGCTGATAAAATAATAACTGAAACTGGGTCATTTATAAAGAAATGAAATTTATTTCAGAGGCTGGGAAGTCCTGTGTCCAACAGGTACATCTGGTGAGGGCCTTTGTCTGGATGGGAACTCCACATAATCCCCTGACAACACAGGCAATCACATGGCAAGGACTGGATGAGCAAAGAGCTAACCTTCCCCCTTGCTCTCCTTTTAAAGTCATCAAATCCACACCCATGACAACCCGTTAAACCATCAACCCATTACTCCATGAGTGGGTCAATCCATTCACAAGGGCACAGTCCTTATGATTCAATCACCTCTTAAAGGGCCCACCTTCCACCACCATACTGGGGGAAAGTTCCAACATAAGCCAGGGGGGACAGTCAAATCATAGCAATATTTATTATTATATATGATACTTTTCTTTATAAAACCCCTTTTTCTTCACTTTACCTACAGTGCTCTCCTGAAAGAACCTTTTACCAAATATCTATGTGTCTATCTGTGTATGTAGAGTACAGATATATGTATATAATTAAATAGAAAGAAAAATAGATAAAAACCTGAGTATATTCAGTGTTAACATTATTATAAAAATAATTTAAAAATTGATATACCTGTATGAGTCTAAATTATCTCTTGAATGATACACAAAGAACTGTCAGAAGTGTTGTCCTGGAGATAAGGAATTAATCGGCTATGTGACAGGAGTGAAGAGGACTTTAATTCTGAATTGTCTAGTTATGTATGTTTTACTTAAACCTAAATCATTCATGTTATAATTAGAATAATATTGGGAATAACATTTAATCTTTCAGAGAAGCAAGGTAAGGCAAAGACCTAAAGTTTTCTTTGTCAATAAATTAGACATGGGTGTTCTTTGAAAAAACAGTTTTAGTTACTACAACAAAGTAATTTGTGTGGGAATAAAAAGGAAGTGAGGAAGTGGCAATGATGATTGTAGTTTTCTTCTGAACCAGTCTTAAAAATGGAGGGGAACAGTGAAGCAGTGGTTCACTATGGTTTTTATTTTTGTTTTTACTTAGAAGAGATATTATGCATGTACCTGTTGGGATAGACCAAGTAGAAAGCATAGAAGTCATTAATTTGAACATACAGATGACAGGCAGAATAAATGATCAATCATTTTCCTAGAATAGACAGAAGGATGTAATGTTTATTGAAAGTCTTAAGAAGGTAATGATTAAAGATTTGCAACATGAAGTTGACTATTAAGAACATGCTCCAGGATTTAAGGGCCCAAATAAGTTGATATACAGTTCAGCGTGTGTAAAAAGCTGAAACAGCTGCAATGCTAGGAGGCTGTAGTAAGAGATTGTTATACTGGAGTTTAAGATTTCAGTATGGAATAATTTCAGGTAATAAGGAACAAATTGTGGGCATGGTAGAGTTAGCAGAAGTATAGTAAAGGTTATTACAACTGAAGATGTCCCATAACATGAAGGCAATGTTAATATTCATTTAGCAAATATCTGAGTTCTCACTACTTACTAAGTGTCTATGCTGTAGCTGTTGCACCTTCTTTTGATATACCTATGATATCTGATGTTGTGATAAAAGCAAGACAGAAAGACAAATAGAAAAGTTTTCAACAAATGATGTGATTTTAAGAAGGCATTTTCAAAGAATCAGAGATTTCAAGAGACAGAGATTTTGTATGAAGTTAGACAGCCATAATTTAGACAAAATTTAAACTTTAATAAGTAAGAAATAAGACAATGTTCACTTTTATGACTGCTATTCAACATTGTACTGGAATTCTCCCAGACCAATTAGACAATAAAAAGAAATAAAAGGCATTCCAATTGGAAAGGAAGAAATAAAACTATTTCTATTCATAGATGACATGATCATATATATATATATATATATGTGTGTATATATATATATATAACTAAAGAATCCACAAGAAAACAACTGAAGCTAGGAAACAAATTCAGCAAACTTTTAAAGCACAAGGTCAACACACAAAAATTAGCTGTGTCTCCATGTACTAGCAATGAACCATCTTAAAAAGAAATTAAGAAAGAAAGCAATTTCATTAGTAATTGAATATAAAAGACTACAAGACCTAGAAATAAATCAATTCAAGGAGACAAACCACTTGTACACTAAAAACTATAGTGCCTTATTATTGAAGGAATTTAAAGATCTACATAAATAGAAAGATATTCAGTGTTCATGGATAAGAAGATTCAATATTGTTAAGATGTCAGAACTACCCAAAGTGATTTATAGACTCAATGCAAACCCTATAAAAACTCCAAGAGCCTTTTTTAGAGAAATTAAAAAGCCTATTTTCAATTCCTGGGGAACTGCAGGGGTCTGGGAAGAAAAATGATCTTGAGAAACAACAAACGTGGAAGACTCATGTTTTCCTATCTTAAAACTTACTGGAAAGCTATAGTGATCCAACAGTGTGATTCTGGCATAAGGATAGATTTATAGGTCAATGGAATACAATGGAGAGTCCAGAAACAAACCCATACATCTATGGGTATTTAATTTTGATGATGATGCGGACCATTTAATGGGGGAAAGAATAATCTCTTCAATAAATGATTCTGGGACAACTGGATTTCCTTATGCAAAAGAATTAAGTTGAAACATTACCTCACACTGTATGTAAAAAATCACCTCAGAATGGATCGATATTATAAATATAAGACCCCAAACCATAAAATCCTCAGAAAAAAGCCATGGTTGTAAATCTTTACAAACATAATAGATTATTGGATGTTACTTCAAAAGCATTAAGAACAAAAGAAAAAAATGGACAAATTGGAACCCATCAAAATTAAAAACGTTTGTGCAAAGGGCATTACCAACAAAGTGGAAAGAAAAACTACAGAATGGGAGAACTATTTGCAAATCATACACCTTATAACGTTTTTGTATCCAGAATGTATAAAGGATTTTTACAGCTTAACAACAAAAAGACAAACAACCCAATTTTTAAAAATGTGTAAAAAACATTCATCCAAAGAAGATGTAGAAATGGCCAATAAGCACTTAAAAAGACATTAAATGTCATTAGTTATTAAGGAAATGCAAATAAAAACTACAGTGTTATACTACTTCACACAAAAGAGGATGTTTTCTTTGTGTGAAAAAATAAAAATGGAAAATCTCCAGTGTTGCTGGGGATGTGAAGAAATTTGAATTTTTGTACATTGATGATGGGAATGTAAAATGGTGCACCGCAGAAAAGGTTAGTGGTTACTCAAAACGTTAAACACAGAATTGCTATATGACCCAGCAATTCCACAGTTAGGTATAAAAAATAATTGAAAGCCAGCATTATTTACAATAGCCAAAGTGTAGGAAGAATATAAGTGTCTACCAACAGATGAATACATAAGAATAATGGGTATATACATACAATGAATATTATTCGACCCTAAAAATATATAAATTATTGATATATGCCTCATCATGGGTAAACCATAAAAACATTATGTGCTACAACATGTTTGAACCGTGAAAACATTTCATTAGTGAAATGAACCAGATACAAACAAATACATATCGTATAATTCCACTTACATGAAATAGCTAGAATAGGCAAATTTATAAAGACAGGCAGGAGATTAGAGCTTACCATAAAATGAGGGAGGAATGTATGAGGAGTTATTGCTTATTGGCAACAGAGCTTAGGTTTGGGGTTATAAAAAATTTTGAAAATGGTGATGGCTGCACAAATTTATGAGTGCAATTAATACCACTGAAATCTACAATTAAATTGTTTATAATGATAAATTAAAAATAAAATAATTTAATTACCAAAATTATTTACTAAAAATAATTAAATAAATCTAATGACTCACTAGCAATTTTAGTGTACATTTCAGTGAGAAGGTTAGAATATGTAGATAAAATAGGGTTCAGAAATTAAATAAGCACAATAAGTGTCCATGCTATTCCATATCAATAATCTTATGATTTATATTCAAGCACCATTTGTTGTGATTGTAAAGAAGTTCTTTGTGCTTACAAGTATAGTCTCTATTGATGGATTATAAGATCCATTCCTCTTGAGTGTAAGCAGGACCCAAGATGTGCATATAATCAATAGGATATGGCAAAGATGAGATATCACTCCTGTAATTACATTGTTACACAAGACTGTCCTGCTAGCTCACTTTCTCTAGAGATTCTCCTTGCTGGCTAAATGTGGTAAATGACCAAGCCGAATAAGCCTACAAGACAAGGAACAAAAAACAGCCTATAGGAACTGTGGGAAAGGTACACTCTATGAGCTGAGGTTTCCTGAAGGAGTTTAGGGTGGCCTCCAGACCACGAAAGGTGGATCCCTCACTCTTACTTACTACTGTGAGGAAGTGAATTCCACTAACAACTCAAATGAATTTGGGAGCAGTTCTTCCCCGGTCAGGCCTCCAGATGAGAATGCAGCCTAGTAAACTCCTGGGTTGCAGTGAACTTACTCCGAGTGTGCGACTCTAAGCAGAGGACAGAGCTAAACCGTACCTGGACTCCTGATCCGTAGCAATTATTATAAATGTATGTTGTTTAAGCTGCTAAGTTTGTGATAATTTGTTACATAGCAATAGAAGACAAATATAATCATATAAAGGAGTAATGTTATTTATTAGATGTATACTATTCATTGGCAATAGAATTCAAGTACTAATAAAACAAACCAGCTCTAGTGGGTTGAATAATGTCCCCCCAAAACTCACTAAAGCTTGAATTGTGTCCCCTAAGTTTTATGTTTTGGAAGCTTAATCTACATTGTAACTGTTGAGGGTGGGAAATCCTATTATGGTAAAATCCTCTTCAAGGTGATTAGATTGTAGGACCATGCCATAGTGAATGGATTAAAAATGGTGGTCAAGGATGTGGTTCTGAGAGCTTTACAAGAAGAGAGAAGAGAGTCTGCCTCTCTCCCTGCTCCCTCTGCAGTCTCTGTTTCCACCATCTTGCAATGTTAGACCCGTGGGTCACTGTCACCACCACCAAGACCCTCACCATATGTGTTCCCTGGTCTTTGAACTTCCCAGCCTCCCAAACTATAAACAATATATTTCATTTTCTTAGAAATCATCCATTTCCATGTATTTTGTTATAAGCAACAGAAACAGACTAATACACCAGCTATATTTAATAATCTCTAACAAAAAATATAGCATGATTAATACACACTTACACAAACATACTCAAACACATGCACAACACATTTATTTAGTACTATGTTTAGATTCATCATAAACCTCAATTTCTACCTAAAAATCTGAAGCACACAAGTATAAAGACACTGAATCTATAAATCTAGTATGTAAAGCATGATGCTATACATGGGATTGTAAAATCATCCAGGGTCTTTGTTAAGTAGGCATCAAATAATAAGGTCTGCAAACTAGTATTAATGTAATTATACAGTACTGTGTTCTTGCCACTGACAAATGAAGATGCTTCAAAAGGTTGGTTAATGGATACAAAATCACAGCTAGATGGGATAAATTAGTTCTAGTGGTATACAGTAATGCTAGGCATTTATAATTAACATTAACTTATTGTATGTTTTCAGTTGGCTAGAAGAGAGGAGCTTAAATGCTTTCATCACAAATAAATAAATTTTTGATGAATATGCCAATTAGCCTGACATGATCATCATGCATTGTATACTTGTTTTAAAATACAACTCTGAACTCCACAAATATGTACGATCAAAACGTATGTAGTAAAATGTAACTCTGGACTCCAAAAATATGTACAATCAGTACGTATTTATTAAAATATAACTCTGAACTCCATAAATATGTACAATCAATATGCATCAATTAAAAAATAAGTAAATGCCTTTGCCAAAACAAAAAATGAGTCCAAATTCAACTCCATGATTACTTAAAACATTACATAATTCAGATTCTGATAATTGGATTTATTGTAAAAAATTAATTCAATTTTTTTTTTTTTCCTTTTTGTCTTTTTTCGTGTCCGGCAACGGATCGCAACCCTCAGTGTCACTCCCGTACTGGACCGGGACCGGCAACGGGATCACAACCCTCGGTGTTGCCCCCGCCCCTTGCTCAGCCAGTGAGCGGGAACCGGTCTGTATGTGGGATCCGAACCCTCGGCGGGAGCGCCTCTGCGCTTCCCAAGCGGCGCACTGTAGCAGTGCGCCACCGGGCCGGCCCATTAATTCAATTTTTAAAGATGTATTTATCATCTTGTATGTAAAATGTAATGTGAGAATGCCATAGAGAATGACACTGACATAGTTGGTGGTCTCCAAGAGATTACTCATATTCCAGTGAAGCACATGTCCCATATGATTGTCTTGTCCTCATCCTACATCGATTGTCCTTCAATCTAAATGATGTAGTTTGTCATATATTACAAAGTATTTATAAATATTTTCTTTCTATTCCTTTTTTTTAATAGGCATGTTTATTAGTTACATTGTAAAACCCTTAAGAGAAGAAATTATGTATCAAATTATTTCTATTCATGTAACACATTAACAATAATGGCAGTGTGCTGCTCAGAAAAGTTATACAATACATTATTTGAGATAAAATAAATATTTTCACTAAATTTAAATAATTTGTATCCTAGTTAAAAATGTTCCCCCCTGCTTATACATTTGAATTCTAATTCTGTAAAAGAAAATTTGTGAAATATTTTCTTTTTTTTTTTCGTTAAATTTTTATTTTGTCAATATACAATGTATATGATTATTATGGCCCATCACCGACACCTCCCTCCCTCCTCCCTCTCTCCCCTCCCCCCCAAGAATGTCCTTTCCGTTTGCTTGTTGTAACAACTTCATAAAAGTATAGTTGTTAAGATCTATCTGCAACTGTTTGAGGAATCTCCATACCATTTTCCATAGAGGCTGCACTATTTTGCAGTCCCACCAACAATGTATGAGAGTTCCTTTTTCTCCACAACCTCGCCAGCATTTATCGTTCAAAGTCTTTTGGATTTTAGCCATCCTAACTGGGATGAAATATTTTCTTAATAGTAAATATTGCAATTTTACCTTCTAGGGGTTTTTTTTGTTTACCTTGCTTTTTAATAATTTTTCTCAATAGAAAACTAGATAGATAATAACTAGGAACTACAGGGTAATGCACTGATTATAAATGACTTTTTATGCTAAAATGTATTAGTTAATTATTTAATTCAGCTGAAATTTGATTAATCTCTACTGGCAATCAGGCTGTATTAGAGAGTTTAATTTATCATTTAATTTTAAAAATTAAGATTTTATCTGGAGGTGGCCTCTTCCTGCAAGTGTACCTGTGAGGGTGTTAGGGCTTCTCAAGAAAATGATGGAAGACTAGAGAAAGTAAGTGGGTTGCTAGAGAGAAAGTAATATACATCATCTGAAGTCACATTCATTAGGATGAACGCTTAATTAAGAAAACTAGGTAAAGAACAACCTGGTCTCTCTGTGTATCTCTCTTTCTCTTTTTCTTGTGCTCACAAACATGCACACACACATGTACACACAGCAGTGTTATTTAAAGTAACAACTTTAAAAAGAGAGAGAAAAAAGAAGAGTCAAATAAGAGTCAAGGCTAAGAAAGTTCAGTTGGATTAATGAGGTGATATTTCTTAGGAACAAAGAACCTATAAGATATCTCAATGCAATCCTGAAATCACTGGCTGTGTCAAAAAATAAAACCAAAAAGGGTGTGCACTTGGCACTATTTTTCCTAAGTGTACTAATTCCACTGAACTCATTCTGTATCTGCTATTACAATCGTTAAGGTGAGAGTAACTAAGCAAAGTCTGATGATAAATTAATGAGACCAGTAAACATTAACAACCTAAGATAATCTCTCTGAAAATTTATTCATTATTTTAGTGAGGCTTATAAGATTGAGTACACTGTTTTCTCACTTCTCACTTAATACTGTTTTGTCATGTGGCTCTTGAGAATTATTGGAATTCTATACAGGTTTTTGCATATTTAAATCTATTCATCTCAAATAAGCATTATTATGTTTGCAGTACATGCAATCATTTTCTGAGTTATTAGAAAGACACTTATATAATACAGCTTTTTTTTTTCTAAAAAGTCTTATTACCCCATGTCTTAATCCTCCATTTGCAGTAAAGTATATATTTTCATTCTACATTCAAGCCAGGGGATTATCTACATTTTTTTCTCAGCTATATTGAGGTACAATTAACAAGTAAAAATTATATCTATTCTAGGTGTACAACGTGGTGTTTTTATATGCGTACACATTGTGTAATGATTAACACAATCAAGCTTGTTAACATATCCATCAACTCACATAGTTACCTTTTGTTTTGTGGGGAGTATATTTAAGATCTACTTTCTTCTCAAAATTAAATATACATTATTATTAACTATAGTCATCATGTTATACATTAGATCTCCAGAACTTAAGCATCTTATAATTGCAAATTTATACCCTTTGACCATTTCCCCATTTCCTCCTCTTCCTGACCCTAGTAAGCACCCTTCTTCTCTCTACATCTATGAATTTGGCTTTCTTAGATTCCACATGTAAGTGAGATTATTCAATATTCATGTTTTCACAAATATCAGGATAACCTTTTATAAGGCTGGCTAATATTTTATTATACATGTATATGTAATTATATATTATCATATATATTATATATTGGGCTAAAAAATGTGAGATCTCACTTTTTAAAAAAAATCCAAGCATTGTCTAAGTATACTAAGTTTGTTTCCATATGTTGGTTATTGTGAATAATGCTGCAATGAACATGAAACTGCAGATATCTTTTTAAGGTAGTGATTTTGTTTGCTTTGAATATATACCCAGAGTGGGATTGCTAGATCATATGGTAGTTCTTTTTTTAATTTTTTGAGGAAACTCCATACTGTATTCCATAATGACTGTACATTTTAGACTCCAATCAACAATTCATAAGGTTTCATTTGTCTCCACATTCTTGCCAACACTTGTATTTTGACTTTTTGATAATAGCCATCTGGACAGATATCTCATTGTGGTCTTATTAGCTTTTCCTTATTAGTGATGTTTAGCACAATTTTGTATGCCTGTTGGTCATTTCTGTGAGAAATATCTATTTTGACGTATCTATTTAGGTCCTTTGCCTATTTTTTAATGGGATTACTTGTTTTTTTGTTATTGAGCTGTATGTATTTCTGATATATTTTGGATATTACCTTCTTATCAGATATGGTTTGCAAATATTTTCTCCCATTCTGTAGGTTGCCTTTTCATTTTGTGGAGTGTTTTCTTTGCTATGCAAAAACTTTTTACTTTGATGTGGTCCCCCTTGTTTATGTTTTGTTTTTGTTGTCTCTGCTTTAAGTATCATATCTAAAGGAAAATATTGCCAGTAACAATAACATAGGGATATTTTCCTGTATTTTCTTCAAGGAGTTTTATGGCTTCAGGTCTTATCTTTCAGTCTTTAATCCATTTTGAGTTGTTTTCTGCATATGGTGTAAGATAAAAATGCAACTTCATTCTTTTGCATATGGATGTCATTTTTTTCTAACACCATTTATTGAAGACACTGTCATGTTACCATTGTGTTCAGGGAACCTTTGTTAAAAATTAGTTGACCATATGTGTTCATGTTTATTTCTGGACTTTCCATTCTGGTCCATTGGTCCAGGTATCTGTTTTTACACAAGTACCATCCTTTTTTAATTACTATGAATTTGTAATATAATTTTTAACCAGGGGTATTATGCCTCCAGTTTTGTTCTTCTTGCTCAAGAGTCCTTTATATATGCAGGGTATTTCATGGTTGCGTACAAATTTTAGAATATTTTTTTCTAATTTTGTAAAAACTGCCATTGGAATATTGATAGGCATTGTATTGAATTTATAGATAACTTTGGGTGGTGTGGACATTTTGACAAAATTGACTCTTCTGATCCATGAACATATGATATCTTTCCATTTATTTGTGCCTTCTTTAATTTCTTTGGTAAATATTTTATAATTTTCATTATATAGATATTTAACCTCCTTGGTTAAAGTTATTCCAAAGTATTTTATTCTTCTTGATACTATTGTAAATAGAATTGTTTTCTTAATTTTTTTTCCAAATATTTCATTGTTAGTGTGTAGAAATGCAACTGATTTTTGTGAGTAGATTTTGTATTCTGCAACTCTACTAAATTCATTTATTTGTTCTATCAGTTATTTGGTAAAGTCTTCAGGGGTTTTCATATATAAGATCATGTCTTCTGGAAACTGAGAAAATTTTACTTCTTCCTTTCAGATTTGAACATCCTTTATTTCTTTTTCTTGCCTAATTGTTATAGCTAGAACTTCTGGTATGATATTGAATAGAAGTTGTGAGTCATCTAGAATAGAAGTAGATGATAAAGTTTGGATGTATTGTGCCTCCAAACTCATGTGGAAATCTGATCCCCAATATGGCAGTGTTAGGAACTGTTTGAGGCATTGGGGCAGATCCGTCATGAATGGATCAATATTGTCTCTGGGGGATGAGGCAACTGAGTAAGTTCTCACTTTTTTAGTTCCAACAAGAGCTGGTTGTTTAAAAAGACCCTGGAAACTCCCCCTCTCTCTCTCTTGCTTCCTTGCACCATGTGATCTGCTTATACCCGCCGCCGGCTGCCTGCTGCTTTCTGCCATGAGTAGAAGCAGCCTGAGGCCTGTACAAGATGCAGCTGACCCATAATAGTGAGCCAAATAAACATCTTTTCTTTATAAATTACCCAGTTTCAGGTATTCTGTTACAGCAACACAAAAACAAACTAATACACTGGACATTCTTGTCTTGTTTCTGATCTTATAGAAAAAGCTTTCAGCTTTTCATTGTTGAGTGTAATGTAGTTGTGAGTCTGTGATATTAGGCCTTTATTGTTTTGAGGTTCATTCTTTCTCTACCTGATTTATTGAGAGTTTTTATCATAAAAGAATGGTAAATTGTGGCAAATGATTTTTCTGCATCTATTGAGATGATCATGATTTTTGTCTTTTATTCTGCTAATGTGATGTATCACATTTATTGATCTGTGTAATCATTGCACTACAGGGATAAATTCCACTTCATCATGACATATGGTTCTTCTAATGTGCTGCTGAATTTAGCTTTTTAGCATTTTGTTGAGGATTCTTGCATCCATGTTCGTTAGAGATATTAACTGTTAATTTTCTTTTGTTATAACTTTTGTCTGTCTTTGGTATCAGGCTGATGTTAGTCTTGTAAAATGAGTTTGAAAGTGCTCCCTCTTTTTAGGTTCTTGCAAGCATTTGAGAAGGATTGGCATTAAGTTTTCTTTGAATATTTGGTAGTATTATCCAGTAAAGCTACCAGGTTCTGGACTTTTCTTTGCTGGAAGTTTTTTGATTATAGATTCAGTCTTCTTTCTCATTACTGATCTGCTGAGATTTTTTTATTTCTTCATGATTCAGTCTTAGTAGGATGTATGTTTCTGGGAATTTATTTATTTATTATAGGTTATCCAATTTATTGGCATATAGTTGTTCATGGTAGTTTCTTATGATTGTATTTATTTCTATGGTATTAGTTGTAATGTCTCCCCTTTTATTTGCTAAAGTCTTCATTTTTTTTCTTTGTTAGCCTAGCTAACATTTTATTGATTTTGCTTATTAAAAAAAAAAAAAACAATTATGTTTCATTAATCATGTCTGTTGTTTTTCTAGTCTCCATTTCATTTATTTTACTCTGATATTTGTGATTTCCCTCCTTTTACTATTTTAGGTATAGTTTGTTCTTTTTCTAGTTCCTTGATGTGTAAAGTTAGATTTTTTTATTCTTTTGAGAACTTTATTTTTTATGTAAGTGTTTATTACTAAAAACTCTCTTCTAATTGCTTTTGCTGTACCTAGTAAGTTTTGGTATGTTGTATTTCCATTTTCATTTGTCTCAAGATATTTTTGTTTCTCTTTTAATTTTTACTTTGACCCATTGGTTGTTTAGTAGAATGTTGCTTAATTTCCATATATTTATGAATTTTCCAGTTATCCTCATTATTGATTTCTAGTTTTACCATCATCATCAGAAGAGATGCTTGATGTGATTTTAATCTTAAATTTAAGATTTGCTTTGTGGGGATAGATAAGACCTATACTGGATAATGTTCCATGTGAACTTGAGAAAAATACGTATTCAGCTGCTGTAGGATCGAATATTCTCTGTATGTCTTTTAAGCCCATTTTGTCTAAAATATTGTTCAAGTCCAGTGTTTCCTTATTGATTTTCTGTCTAGAAGATCTATCCATTATTGAAAGTGAGGTATTGAAGTATCCTGCTATTATTATATTGCTACCTATTTCTGTTTACAGATATAATAGCTGCTTTACATATTTAGTTGCTCCAATGTTGGGTGAATATATGTTTGTAATTCTTATATCTGCTTGATTAATCGTCCCCTTTTATCATTATATAATTACCTCTGTCTTTTATTTTTACATTTTTTTGTCTTAAATTCTCTTTTGTCTAGTAGAAGCATAGCTACCTCTGCTCTTGCCTTCTATTTGCACAAAATAGGGTAGTCTCCTCTTATGCATGGTTTTGCTTTCTGCAGTTTCATTTACCCATGGTCAACCATGGTCTGCAAACATCAAACAAAAAATTCCAGAAACAAAAAATTTATAAGTTTTAAATTGTGTGCCATTCTAAGTAGCATGATAAAATCTTGCACAGTCCATTTTCTTCCTGACTGGGATGTACATCACTCCTTTGTCCAGCATATCCTTGTTATACACCCTACCGATTCTTTAGTCACTTAGTAGCTATCCCAGTTATCAGATCAACCGTTGTAGTACCACAGTGCTCATGTTCAAGTAATCCTATTTTTGCTTAGTAATGGTCCCAAAGCAGAAGAATAGTGATGCTGGCAAATAGGATATGTCAAATAGAAACCATAAAGTGTGTTCTTTAAGTAAAAAGTTGGAAGTTTTAGGCTTAATAAGAAAAGAAAAAAATATTATATGTAGAGGTTGCTAAGATCTATGTTAAGAATGAATTTTTTATTCATAAAAATGTTAACAGTATATTGTTATAATTGTTCTTTTTTATTATTAGTCATTCTTGGTAATCTCTTACTGTGAATAATTTATAAACTAAACTTTATCCTAAACATGTATGTTTAGAAAAAAACATAGTGTATATAGGGTTCAGTACTATCTGGTGTTTCAGTCATCCATTAGGGTATCTTGGAACATATCCCATAAGGATAAGGGGGATTACTGTAACTTTTTTATCGTGTCACTATATTTTTTTTTTTTTGAAGGCTGGCTGAAGTGGATATTTTTTGATTTTGTTTTTGTTTTTCCTTTCACTTAGAGTCTATGTGTATCCTTAAGCGTAATGTGAGTCTCTTGTAGGCAGCATATAGTTGGGTATTATTTTTTATTTATTCTTCCACTCTTTTGACTGAAGAATTTAATCCATTTATATACATGGTAATTATCGATAGGTGAAAGAGAGTGAGCCGAAATGCCAGGTACCAATCAAGCTTTTTTTAAAGGAAAAGAATCTGCTGGGCTGTGCTCAAAGTAGAGGGCAGCCAGGGCTGCCCTCAAAAATGGAGGACAGCACCAGGTGTGAGGGTGGGAAAGATTATATGGACTGTAGGGTGTCAAGGGCTGCCTGATATAATCAAGGAAGGGCATTATAATAATGTGGAAGCTATGCAGCCCGGGCGGAGAACTGCACCCTTGCGGAAGCAAAAGAGTTTCTGTTTCTCAGAAATCATGAGGTTTCTTGTAAAGGGAAGGAGGGAGGAGTTGAGGCCATTTTGGGCTTGGCCTTGCCTAAAATGGTACCAGTTATGTTCAGAACCTATCATTCCCGCCTATTAAGTATAGGGAGAAGGGAAAAGGGGCAAAGGTCTCATTTTTCTGAAGCTACTTCCTGCTAGAGATGGGTAAAGATATGGAAAAAAAATAAAATATTTGTTAGGTGGGTAAAACAATTAGGTGGCAGAGTATTGCTTTCATGTGAGGAGGCTGGATTCTTCCAGGGAAGGGTCACTGATTCTGAGGGGTTGGTATCCTCCTCCCATGAAGAATTCAGTGAACTTTTGGTTGGTGAAAGCCTGCATACATTCCTGAAAGAAATTAGAAAAATACCAAAAGAGGCAGGGACCAAAGGGTAGGATGAGTCCCAGCACAGTTAGGGGTTCTGGTAGGGGCATACGCCAGAGTATCCTAGGGTTCAGTGACTGGGGACACCGCCAAGGTGTGTTTGTGTTTTGTAACCCCTTGTGTTGGTGATCAATGCTTGCCTTTAAATGGTTTAAGTTGTCCTTCTTTTGGGATTGGGGGAAGAGTGAAGGTCCTGGAGATTTTCAGTTTTGTGGGTCCTAAAATGGAAGTAGTGGAAGGAGATGTTGGGTTGGGGGCTGAGCAGAGGGACCCCTCTGGTTTGGTGTTAACAGATTGTTTGGATGAAGTCTCAGGTGCTAGTTTTACTAAGGATAAGTGATACCAAGGGGCCTTTCCTAGTACTTTTACTGCCATGGAGGTGATGAGAAGTACTTTATAAGGCCCTTCCCAATATGGTGAGAGGGGCTTTGGGATTTGGGTCTTAATATATACTTGCTGTCCTGGACTAAAGGGAGAAATTGGGTCCAAAGGAGGTGAAATTCCATGGACAGCTTGGTGAGGTGTGTTTTTATGAGGTGATTGGCTTTTTCTACTTTTCCTGATGACTGAGGCTGATATGGTATATGTAAGTCCCATTTGATACATAATGCCTGTGCTGTGAGTTTCGTAACCTGGGCAATGAATTCCAGGCCATTATTAGACTGGAGAATGGTGGGCAAGCCAAAATGAGGGATATTTCTGATGTGAGAGCATGCGTTACTACTGTAGCCCTCTGAAGAGCAGGGAAAAGCCTCAATCCAATCTGAAAAGGTATCTACTAAGGTTAGGAGATAGTGTGTCCTTTTCTCGGGAGGCATGTGAGTAAAGTCAATTTGCCAGTCCTGGCCAGGAGTGTATCCTCTGGCCTGGTGGGTGGGAAAAGACTGAACTAGGAGCCCATCTTGATTGGAACAATGAATACACAAAGGAAAATTTTGAGTGATTTAGTAACTTGGCCATGTGGGAAGAGTAATATAAGGGCTGAAGAAGGCATAGAAGGGGTTCATAGCCTATATGAACTGAATTATAGAAATCTAAAAGGATTTGCTTAACTTATGTGGTAGGGAGGACATAGACACTGGAGAGAGTATATCAGTTGTCCTTCCTCTGTGATCCCAAATGTTGGAGATGTTGTATTTCTTGGGGTGTATGTTGGGGTTAGGGTGTAGGGACCATGAGAAGGACCAGAGTGGGGGCCTGGTGATTGAACAGACTTTTTTGTAGTTAGATCCACCAGTTTGTTTCCCTAGGCTACGGGGTTATTGGAGGTTTGGTATAGTCTGTAGTGTATAACCCCAACCTCCTTTGGGAGTTATGCAACCTCAAGAAGTATCTTGATAAGATGTCCATTTTTTATGGTCCCTCCCTGAGTGGTCATGTATCCTCTCTCCTTCCATGTGGCTGTGCAGGAGTATAGGATGTGGTAAGCGTACTTAGAATCAGTGCATATAATAACTCATTTGTTACTTGCTAGAGTGAGAGCATGGGTGAGGGCAATGAGTTCTGCCTGTTGGAAAGTTGTGTTGGGGGAAGGGGTCAGTCTCAATAGTTTGTGTTAGATTTGCTATGGCATAACCTGCCTGGGGGCAGGAGTGGAGGTGATGCACCCATTTATGAACCACATATGTTGGGATTGCATAATGGGATGTGGAGAGATGTGTGGAAAGAGATTGAGAAAGAGGTCTAAAGCCTCCATGAAATTATGTTTTAAGGGTCATGAGTGTTTGGGATGAGAGTGGCTGGATTTAAGGGAGGGCAAGGTTTAAAGGAGAACTGGGAATTTTCAATGAAGGTAATGTGGATAAGATGGTGGCAGGAAGGGACAGAATTGACACGGCCTTATGGCTGAGAAGGTCCTGAATATGTTGAGGGTGGTGGGGGGGGGGCAAATGACTGTTTGTTATCCAAACATTAGTTTGGAGCTTTCTTGTGCTAAAAGGGCAGCTGCTGTCAAGGCCTGTACACAGGAAGTCCATCCCTGGGCTGTAGTGTCTAGTTGTTTAGAGAGGTATACAAATGGGGAGAAAATATCTCCTGTCTCTTGTCTTAAAACCCAGACTGCCAATCCTTGAATTTTGGTGACATATAGGATAAAAGGATGAGATGGGTTTGGGAGAGATAGAGCTGGGGATGTGAGGAGAGCAGCTTTTAATTGCTGGAATGGAGAATGAATGGGCTTTGTGGGATCTAAAGAAATGGCAGGATCCCCTTTGGTTGCCTCATAAAGTGGTTTTGCTAGCACACCAAAGTTGGGGATCCATAGGCAAAGATACCGTGCAAGCACCAAGAAAGAAAGAATTTCACTCTTTGTGGTAGGAGTAGGGAAGTCAGAAATTAAACTCTTGTGATCCACCATTATTTCTCTGGTGCTGGGGGTGAGGTGTACTCCCAAATAGGTAACTAAAGGAGAAGAAATTTGGGACTGCTGGGGGGCACTCAATATCCCCTAGAGGCCAGGAAATTAAGGAGAGCAACAATATGGGCCTGTAAATCCTCATAGGAGGGACTACAAAGGAGGAGGTTGTCCACCTATTGGATTAAATTGGCAGAGGTTGGAGGAAGTTCAGATAAGTCTTGAGCTAAGGCCTGGCCAGAGAAGTGGGGCTGTCCCAAAACCCTTGTTGTCGTACTGTCCAGGTGGGTTGTTGGGAGCAGCCCATGTCAGGATCAGTCCTGTACTAAATGGTATGAGCTGATAGACTTTATAACTGAAGGGATGGGTGTATTAAAAAGTAAGTGGTTGGGCCATAAGAGAGGAGAAGAAAGGAGTTTGTGTATGATGGGTTTTAAGCCTATTAGGTATTTGTTAGCAATGGGGTACTGTGGTACATCAGGGAAGAAAGAGGGTTTCCACAATTTAACAAGGATAGGGGAATGGTACACAGCAATGAAGGGAGAAGAAGTGTCCTATACTACAGGATTAACCTTGTCCAAGGCGGAGGGGAAGGTGGAAGCCTCAGGGGCCAGGTCTGGGGGTGGCCTGTAACAGGAGTATTGTAGCTGGAGTTAAAGTATTTAGGGTAAGAGTAGCTTTGAATTTGAAAAGAATGTCCTGTCCCAGTAAAGGGGCTGGGCATTGAGGCATTATTAAAAATTTGTGTGTGAATTGGGTGTGATATAGGGTGCAGGAAAGGGGTTGAGTGATCCCTGGGTGGTATTCTGATCCCATGACCCCTACTATTGTGATAGAGGATAGGGTTGTTGGTCCTGCATATTTAGGAAGGGTAGAGTAAGTGGCCCCTGTATCAATGACAAAAGAGATCAGCTTACCTGCTACAAGGCAAATTGCACTCATGCATAGTGAACTCTGTAAGGGCCTTGGGCCCTGGGCATCATCAGTCCTCCTCCTGGACAAAGCTAAGCAGTTCTAGTAGGCATAGCCATGAAGCCAAAGGCTGTTGGTTGGGGACTAGGCTACTCCCTCTCTCATGAGTGGAATGGTCAACTCCCCAGTGATCTGGCTGTTTGTAGTAAGGACAGGACCTGGGAGGGGCCTGGGGTTATAACAGGCCTATGACCAGTGGCCCATTGACTGCATTTGCAGCAGTCCTCTTTGCTGTGCACCTTCTTTTTGAGAGAAACACCACCAACTGGGTAGAGGAGCATTCTCCAATATCTGGGAGCCTGAGAGGGGTTCCCTCTGCCAGGTACCTGGGCTTCGTAGTGAGTAGACAGTAGTCATAGAGAGTAGTTGAGGGAACCCTTAGAAGTAGGACAGACCCACTGACTCACCCTGAATTGAGGCTTATATTGGATGTGTTGGTCTGAACTGGCAAAAGGAGAGAGTCCCAGAGGTACCCAGTTCAGCAGGTCTGGGAACAGTGGCCTATGGCCAATCAACCCAGGTGGGGATCATCCAGGAACGTCGGCCAGAACCCTTCCCGGGATTCAGCACCCAGGGAAAGTGAGCCGAAACACCGGGTACTGATCAAAAGTTATTTAAGGAAAAGAATCTGCCGGGCTGTGTTCAAAGTAGAGGGCAGCACCAGATGTGGGGGTGGGAGATCTTATATGGACTATAGGGTGCTGAGGGCAGGCTGATACAATCAAGGAAGGGCATTATGCTAACCTATGCAACAAGGTGGAGAACTATGCCCCTGCGGAAGCAAAAGGGTTTCTGTTTCTCAGAAATCATGAGGTTTCTGATAAAGGGAAGGGGGGAGGGGTTGAAGCCATTTTGTGCTTGGCTTTGCCTAATATGGTGCTGGTTTTGTTCAGAACCTGTGAACAGGTAAGGGCTTAATATTGCCATTTTTAAATTGTTTTTTAAATTGTACACCCTTTGTTTCTTTCTTCCTCTCTTGCTGTCTTCCTCTGTGATTTGATTATTTTATGTAGTGGTATACTTTGATTCCTTTTTCTTTTGCGTATCTACTGTAGGTTTTTGCTTTGTAGTTATCATAAGGCTTAAATAAAACATCTTGAAGTTATATATTTTATTATTATATTATAAGTTAACAACTTAACTTTGATTCCATACAAAAAACTCTACACTTTTACTCCTTTCTACACTCATTTAATGTCTTTGATGTCACAATTTACACCTTTTAATATTGTTTATTCATTAACAAATTATGATAAATAAAAGTGTTAAATAAAAGTTATGAGAGGCCATTATTTTGGACTAAGTTCCTGTACTAGGCCCCAACAGACCAGACTAAAAACCAAAATGTTGTCATCCCTCCTCAGTTCCATGCCACTTGGGTTGTGGTCTGACCTTCTAAGTCAGGAGAAAGAAATAACAGCTAATTTCCTGAACATGCCAAGTTAAATCTTCAACAGACATGCTAATAAAGTTCCCTCTGCTTTAATCCTTACACAAAAGAGATATTCTGAGCACTCTGGAATTAATCAGTTATTTTCCTACCCTTCTGTCCTCTTGCTCCACCTTATAAGGAAAGTAACTTTGAACTGAGAAATTCACTTTTTGTTCTTTTTTTCTGCTTTCTTCAGGCTTTTCTGTCTATAAAGCTGTTGTTATTTGCAATAAACTTAAGAGCACTTCTGTGACTGTGGGATGGTGTTTCCCTGGTTGATCCTCACATTTGGCTCTCAACAAACTTTACAGAATTATTTCTGCCTTGAAAGCCTTAATTTTGATCAATACTAGCTATAGTAATTTTTAATATTTTTATCTTTTAACTTTTACACTTGAGTTTTATGTGAATTACACTGTACCACTACAGTATTATTTTGAATTTGATTATATACATACCTTTATCAGTGATTTTTATATTTTCATGTGTTTCATGTTACTAATTAGCTTCCTATTCCTGTCTCAATATTGTGCTGAAATGTCTCTGCTTGACTCCGATATTCCCACATAGGTACTCTCATCCATGGGGAGTCGTCAAAATCAATGCTTCTGTGAGGGGATGATGGTAGAAAGCTCCTATTTTGCCATCTTGCTCAGGAGTATCTGCTTTTAATTGCAAAGTTGTCTTTGCTATATCATGAGCTATAAGATTTAACAGGAATATTAAAGTATTTACCACTCCTTTGCAATGTCATATATAGAACATGCACACGCAAACATATATATATACACACACACCTATGCATGCATTAGGGAGAAAAAGCACACACTGAAGTGTTTTCTCTATACTCTTACTCAGCAACCATCATCAACACAGAAGACTAACTTCTGTGACCAAATGTGTCCGAGTTTCTCCCCATACACAACACAATCAATTCTGAAGTGAACACTGGCTGGGTGCCTTCCCATTCAATTTTAAACCTACCTGGAGAAAGCATCAGATCCCACAGGCTGAGGGTTCAGTTCCTATAACTGCCTTCCTCCTCTTCTTATGCCAACAGCAAGTCTCCTGAGCTTATAATTGACTGGCTATAAATTAAATTTCTCACAACCCCCTCCTTGGGTTCAATTAATTTGATGAGTGACTCACAGAACTCAGGGGCACACTTACTTATTTTTACTGGTTATAACAAAAAAAAATTTGCTTTGACCAGGTCAGCTAAATTATAGTGCCTTGGGAGATCTGAGATAAGTCAGTAGTCATGTCCACCTATCCTGGAAAATGTTATTATAGGGTCTTTTTTACTTAGAAGCAGACTTAATGGCACCAGTAAGCCATAAAATAATTTAGAATGCTTCTTGTATCCCTTAGGTAACAATCTCAAATCTGTACATCGTGTACAACCAATAGAACACCTGATGAAGTATTTAGGTGGGTCTATCTTTCTGTCTCTCTCCTTTGACCCTTCCCCTTTCTTGTAAGTGTCTCCCAGGTTGCAAATGTCTTATTGGCTCAATAAATCCTTGCTATCTGTATTTGGCCTCAGTTTCTTTTTTGGTCAACACTAATTTATTATAAAGGATGTTACAAAGGGTACAGTTGAAGAGATGCTGGGGTGGGGTATGGGAGAAAGGGCATGGGGCTTTTATGCTCTTCCTCAATGTGCCACCCTCCAAGAACCTCCAAGTATTCAGCTATCCCAAAGCTCCCTGAACCTTGTGATCTTGAATTTTCATGGAGGCTTCATTATATAGGCACGATTGATTCAATCATTGGCCATTGGCGATCAGCTTAACCTTCAGCTCCTCTCCCCTCCCTGGAGGTTGGGGCTTGGGGCTGAAAGTCATGCCTTTGTCTTTCCATGACCAGGACCCATCCTGAAGTTACTTAGGGTCTGCCAGCCATTAATTAACTTAGAATAGAAAAGACAGCACTTTGGACTTTCTAAGGATTTTAGGAGTTAGTTGTATGCCAAGAAAGGGACAGGAACTGGGAAGAAGACCAAATATATATTTCACAACACTACAATGCATGCACATGGATTCTAATCCATGCAGCAGATAACCCTAGAAAACAGGAATTGAGCCATCTCAGTGCAATTACCAGTTTTTTGGAATTTTTGCAATTTTTTGAAATATGAATAACTGTCGTCACTGCCACTCCTTTTCACTATATGTCCTAACGTGGGAATTGTCCCTCTGAATTAAAACTTTTAACTGACCACTGCAAGAAAGAATATTCTCCAGCTGGAGAAAAATCACAAAATATCAGAAGCAGCAGATAAAAAGATACAAGAAATGGCTGACTGTAGTTAGACGGCATTGCAGACATTCAGAGAGGCCTCTACCTATATTAATGTATGGAAAATAAGAGAAGAGAAATCAATCTACTCTTTAATCAGATGAAAATAATTTTAATTCCTGGTATGACTCACCAACTTTTTGCTGTTTGTAGTCTTGCAGCTAATTTACCATATTCACTCAAGTTAATTTATGTGTGTATATATATATATACATGTACTCAGGGGTTTTCAAAAGTTCATGAAAGGATTTGTATTATCTTTTAATTCAATTTTTCTGTGAACTTTTTGATGCACTCTGATGTGTGTGTTACATATATATACACACATATATAAACGGTAGTAATTTATGTATATATAAACTTGTTAAATCCCTTTATTATTTTGTTATTACATATATAATTCTGTTATATATATAATCTTTTTAAATTTTGGCTGGTTAATACTAACAAAGACAGAGCATTTTGAAAACAGTATTTGTAGTATATTTTATTAATTTATTTATGAATTTATTTCTTTTTGGTATCAGTTTGGATTTTTTCTATATTTTTAGACACATAAAATTTAGTGGTTATACTATCAATGTGTAAAAGAGACATGGAAATTATTGTTTCCATTTTACACCAAAAAATACTGTAATAAAAAGTAAATATGGGGCTGGCCCGGTGGCGCACTGCGCTAGTGCGCCGCTTGGGAAGTGCGGTGGCGCTCCCGCCGAGGGTTCGGATCCCACATACAGACCAGTTCCCGTTCACTGGCTGAGCGAGGCGCGGGGGCAACACCAAGGGTTGCGATCCCGTTGCCGGTCCCGGTCCGGTACGGGGGCGACACTGAGGGTTGCGATCCATTGCCGGACACGGAAAAAGAAAAAAAAAAAAAAAAAAAAGTAAATATGTTAAGAATACAATGTGAACACAATACATGTATAGTAAACAGTATGAACAAATCTACTGACACAATGAGACCCATGACAGAACTATGGACATTATTATATAAATCTGCCTGTAGTTTCCCAGCCAAACTTGACATTATAGTCTTGGTTCAAAGTAACAACTTTTCAAAGCTACAGACCCATTTTAATAATAACTTTTTTTTTTTTTAATGTATTTTATTTTTGTGTTTGGAGTGGATTCTCTAATAAAGTACTTTCAGAGTCCTTTAAATAAATATCCTGTGTTTAAATGCCTAAGTGATATTAACATGTTCAATAAGCAAACAAATAACTTTTAATGGTTTCTAAAGTAACTCATTATCTGTGAATGTACATTTTCCATCACTAAGGGTAGCCAAAAGAATATGTCATGATCTCTTAAAATAATGAATAATAGAAACTTTAAACACTTTTTTTTTTTTCCTTTATGTCTTTTTTCGTGACCAGTAATGGGATCGCAACCCTCGGTGTCGCGCCCGTTACGCAACTGGCAACGGGATCGCAACCCTCGGTGTCGCGCCCGCACCGCACTTAACCAGTGAGCAGACCGGTCTCTATATGGATCCGAACCCTCGGTGGGAGCGCCGCCACGCTCCCAAGCGCCGCACTCCACCAAGTGCGCCACCAGGCCAGCCCTTTAAACACTTTTTGAATGGGAAAAGGTTTTAAGTATATACCATCTTGAGTAGATTATTTTGAAAAATAGAATATTTTATGTAGTTTTACTTTTAAATGTATATCGTGTAATTAGTTTTATGGGTTACCTTTATTCCACCTTATATTCAGATTCAACTTTTAAAAATAACTTGGTTATTATTCAGTTTTTATACCACATTGATATATTTGACATCTTAACAATATGTTACACAGAAACATGTAAATGCATGTGTGCATGTATTCAATTATTCTTCAAACAAAATCACAGGCTTTTTAATATTGTCTATGTTCTGCTTTCACCTAATAGGCAAAGTTTCTCCTTTAATAATTGTGAAAAGCAAACTAAAAATATGACTTTATAAAAAAGACAAAGTGTTCTACCAAGGAGACTTTGAGAGTCTGGAAAAATATTAAAGTGTAATTTAGTCTATTTTTATTATGTCTCCAGAGAGCTTAGATACTCTGCAGTTTTCACCTTTAAAAAGTTTATGTCCAAAGTAATAATCCTCATCAACTTTTCATCTATACTGCAGTTTCTACATTTATAAAGTTAAAAATAAGTCCAGAGCAAATAACCTAAAACTTTTGGTACTATTATCATGTAAGAAATAATTGGCATAAGGAACTTTTAGAGGAATATTTATGCTAGTTTAGTACAAGGAAGAAAATGGCAAAGGACGATATAATTGAGGTTAAGCTTAAGGGAAATTTGGCAGTTCAGGACCCTTCCCCCAGCTCCAAATGTTGTAGTTAGAAGCAGAGCTGAAAGATATCAGTCAGCTCTTATCTTTCATATGCCCCTACCTTGCTTTAAGAACCTGAGTAAAATATTTAATTTGCCTCAACTTTTTTATATAAGAGTGAAAACTGATGAAACTCAGGATTTTATACTAATGCTAATTTGACTTTCTTTGAAATGACTACTCAAATATACACGGTATAGTATCACTTTGCTTGAAATAGGAAAATACTTTTTACTTGCCAGAACAAATTCAAAACATTGTTGAGATGAGATGATTCAGCATTCTAAAGCTGAAGGATCAACTCAGGCAAAATTATGGTAGGTAAAATTTCTTTGTTAATATCTCCATTCTACTCACTATTTCTTTCTTTACTATTTTCTAACGAGTCATTCCTTTATTGTCATATTATTTTTGTTTGCCATAAGGAACAAATCTAAATAAATAAATTTTAAAAACGAATGACATAATAAAATAATTCATACAAAGTTATTGATGAAAATTTAGACATATTTACTGAAGGGAAATTTTCTATTTAAATAAAACTATAAGAAAAGGGTTCGACCAAAAGAATAAATGTATAATTGTTCAAGTTAGCGAAATGTTGTTTTGTGTTAACACCATGTAATAACTCTTCTCATCACAAAGGTATTTCTTTATTCTGCTGGTCTCATAGAAGTGGTTTCTTTGAAAATGCAACCAACAACTCAAAGTCTAGAAAAATAACTGCTGTCCTTTGGATGCGTTTGTCCCCACCAAAACTCACGTTAAAAGTTGGCTCCAAAGATGACAGTGTTGGGAGATGAGACTTAGTGGGACTTAGTGTTTGAATCATGGGGTGGATCCCTCATGAGTAGATTAATGTTCTTTCTGCGGAGGTGAATGAGTTCTCTCTCTCATAGGAATGAATTAGTTCCCAAGTGTAGTGTTTTGAATTATGTCCCACCAAAACTCACTGAAACTAGAATTATGTCCCCCAAGCTTTATGTATTAAAAACTTAGCCCCCAATGTGAGTGTTAAGAGGGTGGGAAATCCTGTTATGGTAATTAAAAGGTGGAGCCTTGAAGAGGTGATTGGATTGTAGGATCATGCCATAGTGAATGGATTAAGAATGGTGGTCAGGGGTGTGGATCTGAGGGCTTTAAAAGAAGAGGAGAGTCTCTCCCCCCTCCCACCCCCCGGGTCACTATCGCCACCACCACCAGAATGAACTTTGGACTTCCTAGCCTCAGAAACTGTAACCAATAGATTTTGTTTTCTTTATAAATCACCCAGTTGCAGGTATTTTGTTATAAGTAATAAAGCAGACTAGTACACCCAGAGAGCAAGCTGTTAATTGAGTCTGGTTTCCTCATTCTCTCCCTGGCTACTTCTCTGGCCATGTGATCTTCTTGCAGGTGTTGGCTCCCCTTCTGTTTTCCACCATGAGTGGAAGGAGCCTGAGGCCTCCCTAGATTCAGCACCCAATCATGGACTTCCCTGCTTCCAAAATCATGAGGCTAAAAAAAAGCCTCTTTTCTTTATAAATTACCCAGTCTCAGATATGTCATTATAGCAACACTGAATGGACTAATAAAATAACATAGCACTTTTATTAACTCCCTGACATGTTTGTATAACACTTTCTTCCTATATGTTGATTTTGTATTATTTGATCACTTCTTTGACAATAATAATTGTGAAATTTAAATTTTTCATTATACAATATACAATTTTAAATTGTGAACTGCAAATTTTGTAAAGTGCAAAGAGAAAGATCATTCTTTTATCTGGCATTATTTCACTATTTTTGTTAGTATAAGATGGTGTATCAAGCACTTATAATTGTATATGCTAGGTAATTAAGTATATTTCTGACAGAACAGAACTTTCATTTTGAGTACGCAGTTATAGAAACCAAATTCTTCATATTTATAACTTTGAATATCTGAATATTGGAAAATTTTCCAAAGATAAGCTTCAGGCTCTGCACATTTCGAATTCTGCTTCTTCTCTACTACCCACATACTTCAGTTCCAGACACTTTAGGACATATTCATATGTAAATTATATATATATAAAGAATATGAATATACCTATAGATGTAGATATAATTATAGATATAAATATATGAATAATAAGACAAAGTGCAGATTTTCTGTCTTGCCAAAGTTAAATTAGCAAAAGGATTATGTATAAGGTTACTTCAAAAAGTTTATGAAAAGATTCATGTTATCTTTCAGTTGTATTTTTCCACTAACTTTTTGAAGTACCCTTATAGATTATGACGTATATTGTAATCCCTACAGCAACCACTATAAAAATAACTCGAAATATATACTTAAAAAAGTTCAAGTTACATCACTGATTGCCATGCCATGCCTGATCATGCAGGAACCCCCCTCCCCCCCCAAAAAAAATAGATTGCTATATATTCACAGGCATTATGCTTGGAAGTTATTTTTCACTAGTATGTGTTGAAGCCTATGTATAGCAATGTTTCAATAAAACTTTATTTACAAAAACAGATGGGAGGCTGAATTTGACATCAAGGCTGTGTTTAGATAACTACTGTTCTAAGGTGATTAAGGTAGAAATCAATTATAGTGTTAAGCTCCATGAAACTGAACATTTTTCTTTGATATTTGTATTTTTTTATACATCTCATCTAAATACCTAAGCAATGGTATTAGTTTCACAAATTAGGCCAAACTTATTAATGGCAAGTTAAAATGTACACTAAAGGAAAGTAAACATTCAATCAGTGTTATAATAAATGCTTTGCAAGTTCTAAACATGTAAGCAACAAAGGATACAAAGAGTATTCATATAGACCTGCAAAACTAAAAAATGAATAGACTGATGTTAAGCAAGATGCAAAAGAAATTACACATAGAATATTTGTAACTATGATGTTAACTAATACATTTGTGTTTTACAGTGTAGTAAGCCTGGTCATTGTTGGGAAATAAAAGTCATAAACAAACCTATAAATGGCACAGTAGCCAGAATATTGACATAGTTGACACAAACCTAAATCAGCTTTTTTCAGCCATGACTATGTCCATGGGTTGTTACATCATCTCTTATATCATCAGAAATTAACGTTGGCAGCATTAAATTGTAGGATCCAAAGGAAAACCATATGTGATGAGATCTATTCTGCATTATTCCTTTGATTGCAAAAAATAACATAGTATAATGCTAATAATGCCCATAATTATGATCTAAAATGATATCTTCAAAGATCAAAAATGTAATAAAAATTAATTTTATTACAATGTTTGTGTAAGTATATTTTATTATACAAAACTTTATAAAATTTTTTAATTATGTGATGTCTATTAATTAAACTTTAATTAATGAGAATTACCTATTCCTCGGACATTCTCAATAAACATTTAATAACATATTCATTTAGATATATCTAACATCTAGGTGCAGAAATCTTATGCAAGAGCACACTTTATTGTCATCTTTTTTACAGAATAACATGGCAATAATACGATAGTGTTATTAAATTAATTTTATGGAGTATAAATTTGTGTCTCCATGTTGCTTTGTCAAGTATCCCATTAATATCCATCTTACTAACTTTGAGGGCTTTATAAAAATGTTTTAACATTTGGTTTTTAGTGACCATTTCCAGATTCATTCCAAACATATTTTTTAACAGTTCAGTATGCACACTTTTTTGTTTGGAATGTAAAAAAATATAATAGTTACCCTATTTTAAGTCTACTTTTCCCCCCAATTCTTAAAAAATGAAAAAAAAAAACCAACCCTCATTGTTATGATATATATTCAATTATAAAATGTTCTTCCATTCAACAAGCTAGTTTGATGTACATAATGAATTGAGTTTCTCTGACAATGAATTTCAAATAGATCTTGTTGTGGGATTATTGAGATAAAAGATATTCCATATCTTCGCAAAATGAATACTCCATTTATTTAGTGAGTGCCTTGTTTGCTTAAGGCACTCTTTCAATTTGTACCACTTGGTAATATACCCACCAGGAGGCAGGTTGGCCTTCTCACCCTAAATATATTTAATGCCTTCTTCAGCCCCCAGTATACATTTTCCCTAACCAGTTGGGGCATATCTTGTAAACAGAATAAATAATTAGCTACTTAACAGCTTCTTACTTGGAACATGAATTTTTAATCACTTAAGTGCAACATGGCAGAATGAGTGAACATATGCCTATATTTTCCTAAGAAAATAATGATCAGAATCACTATTCTCAGCAGGGCTCTTAGAAGAGGGAGAGAGATTTAATGGAGCTTGGTGGCCTTAGGATGCTATTCAAACCAAAAATGCAGCTAGGTTTCTTGGAAAAATTCTGCCTTCTATATAGTAAAAAACAATACCTGTGAGCCAGAAATCTCTCCCAAAAATATCCTGTCTGCCATATTAGCAATCAGAGAGAGCCCTGCTTTAGCTACAGTGTTATACATTTTAATCAAGTGTCCCATCTCTTAATTTTCAAATTCATTCAAAACATAGTAAGAAAAGAGAGAGACAATTCATGATATGTTATTTTAATACTTGAAATCTTACCCTAGAATTATTTTTTCTATTTTTTTCCAGAAAGGGAGTCATTTATATCTTTTATGACTATAAAGTTTCCACCTCCCCTCTTTCTAATAATTATAGCAATTTTTCTGTAAGGATGATATTGTAAGTCATACTGAGGAGCCAATTAGCTTTTTCTGTACTTGATTTACACAAACAGGCTTTAGCATGTTCTGATATATCTATCTCAAACTAGGTCAGATGCCCCAGTTTTAAAATGTTACAGTTCATTTTTGTCTGATCAGAAAAAAATATCTTTGAATTAGCTTACATGGGCTTTGTTCTTTATTAATTCTTGCATACTAGATAACTTTTTCAAAGTACCGAATCTTCTGATTTATTCATTTTTTCTTGAAGTGTCACATTCTGAATTACTCAGCAGTAACAAAATTGTAAGTTGACTGTGTACGTAAAAGACAGAAGCTTTTCTTTTTTCCTTCTTCCTTCTTTCTTATTCCCTTCCTTTCTTTCCCTTCCCTTTCCTTTCCTTTCCTTTCCTTCATCTCTCCCCCCACACTATTTTTTTCTTTTTTTAAAATAAAGGGGGGTGGGAACCTCTTTCCAATTTAAACCATTAGTAAGACCTGTGGTTGGATGCCATTATGTCACTAATGGATCCATAGTGCAATGTGACACCATTTGTGATCTCCATTGGGAGATCTAGACACATAATACACATGTTTATTTTAAGTCTAAGAGGGTATGCTAATGGTTTCAGCACTTCAGTGTTAAGTAATGAAAAATTTTCCCCTTTGGTAGGAAACATGTTGTAATGTAATCCATGTTTTCATGGAATAACAGCATCTTTTCTCTCTTTATTGGAATGATGCTGAAGTTTCTAATTAGATTAATGAATTAAGATGAACTATGGGCATGCTTGTAGCTTGCTCCAATTACCTCTCATCCACCTTCTGTCATATATACATTAGTAAACCTTATTCTCACAGTCCTCAACTAGACATGTGGTTCAGTTCTGAGACTGTAGCCACATTAGTGTTTATGCTCATGATTTACTATATCCTTGTTCTTTTTTTCTGTCTGTCTGTCTTTCCTAAAGTTCATTTGAATATTTTATTGCTAAACTCTAACAGGGTAGATTACTTTTAAAAATTAAGAGAAGACTCCAGGTAAGACTTTATCATATTCAAAATTTCAGATGAGGAAACAAAGGCCCTTTGAATTTGCTCAAGCAATATATGTCAAATCATCTCATTAATTTTTTAAAATATTTTTCTTATTTAACATTTATCTTATTTTTCATATTACTATAGGCAGTCTAAGCCATTGTAGGAAATGACACAATTTAGGAACCAGCTAGTGAAAATTTTAGGTTTGAGAATGTAAAGGAAACATTTAAATTAGATGAGGGTATGATGCTTTCAATTTAGATTTTAAGAAACCAGAGATGAACAGTGGGTATAACCAGGAAATAAGCATATACAATGAGTATCTCACATTCTTACCTGTTTCCCAGGCACTTTTTATCTAAGCAGAGAAGGACACAATAAAAAAGCGAAGAGAGAACATTAATGATGGGTACAACTCTTAGGGAGACAAAGTTGTCTAGTTCCTTTTAAGAATAAACTTCTGTATCCTTCTCCCTTTCAAATTCAATTTTTAATCAGGAAGGCACACATTGGTATGGTATCAAGAATAAAATAAAGATCCACATTAAGTATAAACAAAATCTGTCATTTGAAAGCACTTAGGAAGTCTATACATACCATGAATCTATCAGATGCCAAGTGTTGAATATTGCATGCTTTACAGAATGTCATGATAACATGGATGCTTAGCAGCTAGCAAATTGGATAACTGAGTGATTGTGGAATACCGCAATGCTGCAGAAGGGGCAGTGACTAATATTAGGATTTAATAGCAGTTAAGTTCTGCTGTAGATTTACACAGCTTCTTGCATAATACTTCTTCTCTGGCTAGAGACCTCATTGAACAGATTCCATCTATGTATACCAAGCCTTTTATGCACCGTGTGGCTATTTTTAATGGTCATTTCAAGGAAGTATTACAAAAGACAGTGATTATACCAGGGATGTTCCAGTTTTAAGATTATACTCTCTTCTTTCATGATATTCTCTCTTAAACCTATCTTTGTTTTTTTTGTGTGTGTGTGCCAATATTTATGTAATGGATATGGAGCATTTAGACAATCACTAATTTTTGGTCTAATTTTTACAATATTGTGCATATCAGATTATTTAGTCATTTTTACTAAAACTGTTAAAATAACATTAAAACTTTAATAAACTAAAACTTTAAAAGATCTATTCACGTTTAGGATATCACACACTTGCTAAAAACTCATTGATTTTTAAATACTTAGAGAATTAAAAACGGTGAGCTTCTAACTAGATTAAAATTTTACTAAAATCTATATTTATCTTAAAGCTGTACTAATTTTTTTGTTTCAAATTGTGAACTAAATACAAAGAAATACCACCAAGGAGGTCTGTTATTAATTCAATAATGCCGAACTAATAATTGCAGCATTCTCGGCTTTTGCTGTTCCAAATGTCCAAGAAGTCAGTGACATTTCACCTGTTTTACCCACTTTCTTGTCATCCTTGTAATATAAGTACTCAAAAAGCAGACCTCACATGTTCATTGTACAGTAAATAATCTGAAAAACAGAAGGGATCTGTGGCTTGCCAAAGGTTAGAGAGATGGCTTTCTGTAGTACTGAGAACAAATTCACACCTCCTCTGCAATTTTCCTGTTCTTTACATTCATCTTTACTATTTATGCTAATGATGAAAGATGGAGGCTATGAAAAAAAGGCTTATGTATTTCATGTATTACAACCCAGAATGATACTTTTATACTGTGTTTATTTGGATTGTCATGCAGCCCACATATAATTTCACCTCTTCTCTTAAAACTCACCCAATTGCCCAAAAGTTCCTGTCATTTTAAAAATATAATGATTGAATAATTCTTTTTTAAGTGGCAGAAATGGTTAACTTGGACACAGACTGATAAGAAAAGGCAATGGAAGACAGTACTAGGGCATTCGGTGCCAAGTGAAATAAAGCAATTCTGCCAGCAGTTGGAATGCCATATGGAAAAATGAAGGCTGGCTTCATAACCAGGATAGAGAAAAACCTGTCAAGGGTTATTTTTGTTGCATATTCATGACCTGATAAATTGTGTTAATTGCTAAAAGAATGAAGAGTCAACCAAGAATGAATTTATTGTGATAGGAATGGAATGTATTAAGAATAGCAATACAGTTTCAGAAATCTAGCCAGGTGGTAGTTCGAGGATTTTCTGTGTGTGTTTTTCCACTTATGACTGGCCGAGAATAAAACTTTATATTTATTTTGCTCCTATTAAAATATTTTTTTATATCTTTTTCTTATACTTATACATAGAAATCCCATAAACCTTGAGTTACTTATTGTGTACTTAATTTTAATTACATAAATAGAAATAGGATACAGGCAGGCACATTAAATGACTACAACTTTGAGCAATTTTCTATGCTGTATTAGTTCAGACAGTGCTACTTGCCGAGCTCTTCCAATCATAAATAAAATACTTTTTTCTTTTTTTTTCAGTTTTTGTCATTATTGTTGGTTTTTGCATAAAACATAAAGGAATAATTAAGATTTGAAGTCCTACCAAATGTGGTCACATTAATTTTAGACTCACATTTTCAGCCACCACCTTTTCAAACTCTCCAATTTAGATCAATCAAATGTAATTTAAAATAACTAATTTATACATGCAAACCATGAACACCCTTCTCAGTGATAGCTTTGACCAGATTATAAGAGGCAAGTTTAAGAGAGCAAAGGCATAAAAACCACTAAGCAAATACTTTGTAAATATTTTGTTTTTGTTTGTTTGTTTCTTAGACAGAAATATATAGAAAGATTATTGTAGAGCTAGAGCTAGGGTCTGGAGCTCACAGACCCCTCGAGCCCATTCACAAATCCTTCACATGCAGGTCTCTGAGCTAGGTTACCGGCCAAAAGTTCCTTGGAGCCCTTCATTGAAGAAGGAATAGTCTTTATTCAGCACACACATGTCTAAGAGTTAAACAGTCCAAAGGAGAAACTCAGAAACTCCACTGCTACCAGCAAAGCCCAAAGAAAAACTGAGCAGCTGCCAGCAGAGTGAACATACTCTATTTTTAGACTCGAGCTCTGTGGCCAGCACTGCTTCAAAAACTCAAGGACAGACAATAGCAACAAAACTAAAAAGGTACATTGATGCACATGTGCTCTAACTCCGCCCACACACAGCTTGTTTACAAGAAATGTGCTGCTTGACCCCCAACCAGACCTGAGCCAAGGGAACCTGACTAAATTATCCTATTTTCCCCATAATTATAATGCTTAACTATGAAAAAGTGCCAAACTGGGTATCAAATTGACTTGATTTTCTTGGATCACTCAAGAGATTCATTCAAGGAAACTTATGTTTTAGGGACAATTCTAAAATAAGCTTTTCTTTTAAAACTTATCTGAAGTAAAACTATTATATATATTCAGTAGGTTTTCCTAACTCCACCCACTCTAGAAAAGTTCTATGGACTGAATGTTTGTGTCCCTCCATAAGTTACATGCTCAAGCTCTAATCCCCAATGTGCTAATATATCGAGGTGGGGATTTGGGGGGTAATTAGGTCGTGAGTGTGAAGACTTCATGAATGGAATTAGTGTCCTTGTAGGAAGAGATACAATAAAGAGATACAATATCTCTCTTCCCACCAGGTGAGGATATAACCAGGAAGAAGGCCTCACCAGAAATTGAATTGGCTGGCATCTTGATCTTGATTGTAAAATATAAATTTCTATTGTTTAAGTCAGCCAGTCTATGTTATTTTTGACATAGCTACGCAAACTGACTATGACAGAAATTGGTACAGAGAAATAGGGTGCTGCTATAACAAATACCTGAAAATGAGGAAGCACCTTTGGAATTGGGTAATGGGTAGAGGCTGAAAGAGTTTTGAGCTGCATGTTAGCAAGAGCTGATATTGCCTTGAAAGAACTACTAAATCACTAAATTTTGATGACAGCTCAGAAAGCAAAGAGGAGAGCTGTAGAAAAAGCTACTATCTTTCTAGAAGATACATAAGTAGTCATAAACAGAATGTTGGTAGAGATATGGGCATAATTGCCATTCGGATAGGTCTATATTTGGTCATTTTTGTGTTGCTATAACAGAATACCTGAGACTGTGTAATTTTATGATTTAAAAAGCTTTATTAGTCTCAGAGTTCTGGGACAGCTGCATCTTGCATGGCCCTCAGGCTGCTTCTCCCCGTGGTGGAAAATGGTAGGGCAGCCAGTGGGTACAAAAACAGCACATGGTGGCAGGAAGCAAGAGAGAGAGGGAGGGGGGTTATCAGGCTGTTTTTAAAAATCAGCTCTTGAGGGAACTAATAGAATGAAAACTCACTCACTACTGCCCCCCAGACAGCATTAGTCTATTTGTTAGGGATCTGCCCCCATGTCCCAAACACTTCCCAACACTGCCTCATTAGGAATCAAATTTCAGCATAAGTTTTACAGGATGAACATATTCAGAGTATATCAAGTTCTTAGATGGAAATGATGAACATGTTATTGGAAACTGGAGGAAACGTGATCCTTGCTATAAACTGGTAGAAAGAAAAAAAAAAAACTTGGCTGAATTTTGTTTGTATTCTAGTGTCTTGCAAGTAGACCTTGTGAGCAATAAAACTGTGTGTTTAACTGAGGAGATTTCTAAGCAGAGTGTAAAAGGCATATCTTGGTTACTGTTGAATGCTTAAAGTGAAATGTAAGAAGAGATGAATGAATTGAAGAAGGAATTGTTAAGCTAAAAGAAACCTAAACTTGAAGATTTGGAAAATACTCAGCCTATCTGTATTGCAGACAACACCGAGTGTGTGGTCAAACAACTCTTTAATAAGGGGGTATGGAGATGATTATGAGTATAAATCACAGACCTCATCAGTTACCTCAGCAAGAACACTGCAGTTTGGACTAAAGGAAACAGAAAATTGGACAAAATGAAGAAGGTTGTCAGACTGTGTGGACCCTATAGGACCAAGACCGTAGAGCTATATGGCTGAAAAAAAAAAAAAAATGCTATTCTTCAAGAAAAGAGGAAAATGACTCCAAAGGCAATTCACATTTATATCAGGGCTGCTACTCCCATCAGAGTCCCAGAGTGCACAGGCCCAGAAGGCAGGGCAGTTTCCACCACAACATCAAAGTGCCCAGCAGAGTCATGTGGGCAGGGCCATCACCTCTGTTTCAAGAGGCTGGAGCTGTTGAGGGAGAAGGGCAGTGTAGCTGCCATCCCAGTGGGTACTAGTGGTGACACTGCTGCCCCAGTGGTTATGGAAGGCAGAGCATTGATCAAAAGGGGATTACTCTTGAGCCTTAAGATCTGATGGTATTTTCCTAAGTCTTGAACTTATGGGTTCCATCACTCCTTTCTTCCTTCCTATTTCTCACTTTTGTAATGGGAATAGAAAACAAAAGTCATGACTCATCATCTTATGCCTGTCCCAACATTGTATTTTGGAAGAACATAACTTGTTTGGTTTCACAGGTTAACAGCTGGAGAGGAATATTGCCTCAGGATGAATCCTACCTTAGTCTCACCTTCCATAATATTTGAGTGAAACTGTGGACTTTAGACATTAGAGTTTATCCTCGAACAAGTTGACACTTTGGGGCTCTGGGGATGGAATACATGTGTTTCATGTGAGAAGAACATGAATTCTGGGGGTCCAGGGATAGAATTCTATGGACTGGATGTTTCTGACCCCAGTAATACTATTTGTATGTTGAAGCCCTAATCCCCCGTGTGATAGTATTTAGAGGTTGGGTATTTGAGAGATATTTAGATCATGAGGGTGGAGTTTTCATTAACAGGATTAGTGCCCTGCTAAGAATAGGCACAAGATAGATGATCCCTCTTCACCATGTGAGGACATAGCAAGTACAGGACTGTTACCAGGAACCATATTAGTTGGTAATTTGATCTTGTATTTCCTTGCCTCCCTAACTGTGAAAAGTAGATTTCTGTTGTTTAAGCCACCCAGGTTATGATATTGTTGTTACAGCAGCTACACCTAACTAAGATAAAAAGCCTCTTGGAAGTTCAGTGTAACTGACCTAGCTTCAAAGACATGGAATCAACTAGTTACCTTCTTTTGTTGGTTATTTTATACAATGCTGAAATATCTGTCTTTCAGCTTTCTAACATGGGAAAAAAAGTCATGACTCTAAAGAATCTAATTAAAGCTGTAATTGTTGAGACATTGTGCTCATAAAAACTATAAATTTGTCTATGAAATTAACATATACAGACTTTTGTCAGAGGCATCCCTAATGGCTTCATTGTGCCAAACTGAAACAGTAGGGATATGCACTAAAAACATGTACAAAGCAATTGATACTATATTATCCATCAGTGTAATCAGTACATTTTAAATTTATTCAATAATTTTCACCTGTATCAACTTATAGGCTAGTAAGTTTCTTTCCTTTTGCTACCATATAGGAATGTTTTGAGAATAATAAAATGCTAAATATGGCTTACATTGAAATGCCTCAGAAAAATAATACAATCTGAACATAATAGTACTATTTTAAAGCATAAAACATTGCCTAATATGATTTCTATACTCTTGCTGTAGTCCCACATTACACTGAACTTCTCCTTTGAAACATATTCACTTGTACTCACATGTCTTTCTTCTGGATTGTGAATTTCATGAGGGAGCTTTGACAATTTATTCAGTCACATGATGAAGTGAAAAAACTAATATTTGACATCAGGTTTGTTAAATGCTCAAATTCATGTATTTTTTCTACTCAATATCCATTTATGTAAGAAACTTGTAGATTAACATTGCCAACTGAAACTGCAACTGGCATTTAACATGTTTGGTTCTCTGATTGCGATTTTCATTTAATGTCATTAAAAAGTAATTTTCTGTGAGTAAATTCAGCAGCAACTATGATAATCTATCCAAAAAGATGAACTGCATATTTAGTAATAAATTTTCTGATGTTTCATATAATGTTTAATTGTTGGGCCGCACTTCGGTGCAATCACATCATAGGGCACCTAACTGTGTGTAATTCCGGCTTCCTGATATAAATCAAGCGGTGGCCATTTTGTAGGTACGAGTTCACTGCCGCCATTTCATTAGCGTTGATGCGCACGTAGCTGATTGCTCCCTTTTCCGGGGCCCAGTGACTAAGCAACTTTTTCCCGCTCTGCCACCTCCCTTCCTCCCAACCTGTGGCCTCCCCTGATTGGTCAGCCGACCTCTCCTGCCCTCTTTCGCAATCCTCGCCTGCTCCCTCTATATAAGCTCCAACACCCTTGCAATAAACAGAGTTCCGGCTTTGGCCGCTCTCCTGGCTCGGTGTTTTTTCTCTATCCCCGGGGCCGAAGTGCAGAGGGGATCGGGCCTGCGACACTCATGATCCCGCTCAGCCCCACGGGAGGTTACCGCCGGCTGGCCCGGGGTCCTCTTCCCGCCCTGTGTTGTTGGTCCCCGGTGGCGAGGGACCAACAACTGA
>NW_007726150.1:446276-517743 GCF_000696425.1 Galeopterus variegatus
TGTCCTCACCCCTCCTCCCGGGTAGCAGTGTGTCAACTCCCTATTGGATAAGGGCTCCCCCGCCCCTAGTACCTTATAAAAATCCCTGTCTGCTGTAATAAACAGAGTTCCGGCTTTGACCGCTCTCCTGGCTCGGTGTTCTTTCTTTGTCCCCGGGGCCGAAGCGCAGAGGGGATCGGGCCTGCGACACTCATCATCCCGCTCAGCCCCATAAGAGGTTGCCGCCGGCTGGTCCGGGGTCCTCTTCCAGCCCGGCTTTGTCGGTCTCCGGCAGTGGGAGAACCAACATTTAATTAACCCTTGAGTAGTTGATATCAAGAAAAGTTACCAGTTGAGGTTGACGGGTAAAAGAATAAGACTTGTTTCACAGTATAATGAAGAGAATACTCAATGTGATGATCAAAAACATTTAATGCCCCCAAAAGAGAATATACCAACTGCTGTGGATTTATTGAATTGTGTCCCCAAAGTTCATAAGGAAGTTTAACTCCCATTGTAACTGTTGAGGGTGGAAATCCTATTATGGTAATTGGAAGGTGGGGTCTTGAAGAGATGATTAGATTGTAGGACCATGTCATAGTGAATGGATTAAAAATGGTGGTCATGGGTGTGGTTCTGAGGGCTTTAAAAGAAAAGCACATGAGAGCTTAGTTTCTCTCTCATCCCCCATTTTCTGCCATGTAAGACTGCCGGGTCACTGTCACCACCATCAAGACCCTCTCCAGATGTGTTCCCTGGACTTTGGACTTTCCAGCCTCTGAAACTCCATTTACTTACTTAAATTTCTGTTTAAGTTTTTTTCTGTCATAATATTTAAGCAATAACTTTTGTTTTCTTCAACAAAGTACCCAGTTTCAAGTATTTTGTTATAAGCAACAGAAGCAAACTAAGACACCAACCTGCAAAAGACTTCAAATTTTGTCTATTTCACAAAGAATGTGATTAAAGAATATAGAAACAATAAAGAAAAGGCAACTAGATTTCTGTTATTTATTCTGAAATCATTTCACTGTTTTTTGTCAATATGAATGCCTATTGATTTTGGTGATTTTCTTTCATCACATATTTTCAAATTTTAGTTTGCAAGCTGAATTAGTATATTTTTAACTTTCTCTTTCTATTTCCTCCTCTCTATATAATAGCTTTGTGATTGTGCAGAATAAGTTTTTATTTTGTTTTGTTTTGTTTTGTTTTAAATTGGAGGCTTGTTACTCCCATCCTATGGTGATATTAAACATATTAATCTTGTAGATCTAGTCACCCTATGATAGGACATCTTGGCTTAAATTCTACCTGCAAGTTTCACCTCATACGGACCCAGATTATGTCAGGTGAAACCTCTTTTTTCAGATTGAGGGCCCCTGTATGAGCCCCCTGTTTCATACATAAGCTTGGCTCAAGTACTACATATTATTTTTGGTTTTACATATAGTACTTGAGCCAAGTTTTGAGCATTTTCCTCTATTTTTTTTTTTTTTTTTCCGATTTGCTCACTGTGCAGATGGGAAGCATGAGAGCATCTATTGGTTTCATTTCTTCCTCACTATTCCCATTGCTTTAGCTCATTATATCTTACCTGTTGTAATAATATTGTAATAACTTCTTCTTGAGAAGCCTTTTAGAGGTAGAAATACATAGCTTTAAGGCTGATGGAATTATTTAGAAAGCTAGGTCAAAGTCGGTATTTTGGATAGGTAAATGAATAGGGCCAGTGTTAACATAGAAATATAAGAGGAGGGGAAATTAAAGAGCTTAGATTAGGAGCTCAGTTTTGAATTATTAACTTTGGGGAGCCTGTAGAACATTCAGGAGACTCTAAGTCAAACTTTGATACATCAGATAATGTGTCTCCAATAGTGTCTAATGAAGAGGGAGCGGAACTGCATATCAGAAAACTTACTTATTTGTTGTTGATGCTGTTTTTATTCTTTGCTCTGTTTTGCATATTTGTCTTATGTTTTGTTCTTATTTTGTGTTTGTGTGTCTGTGTGTTTGTGAGTAACATTAAGCAGGTTATTTATCATGAAGTCTCTGTTTTCTTTATATGTAAAAGCTGTGTTTCATGGTAATACCAGCTTGGTAATTATAAAAGTTTATAGTAAAAATCCACAGGTTATGCTTCTCAGATAATTGGTAAGAGGCCTATACAAAACTAAAATACAGATCCCCATACAAAACTGAGGTGTTATTAATATAATTAGGTGATTTAGTCCCGTATTTAATGAAACCGGATCTAAATGATATTTTCTACTATTAGCAGATGTTCATAATTAGCTTACTTAGGCAGTGTCATATATAATGAAGCTAAAGCATAATGTTAACTCTTACTGCATATTACAGGTCTCCTAAGGTATTGTGTAACATAGTCAGTAATATTTTACTTTTACCATAGACTTCCATTTAATTCCTGAGAGCCCATTTGTATTGCAAAATCTGGGTATCCAGTTTTATTTTGTTTTCACAGGCTAAATATGTCCACTTATGAAAAAAAAATCCCCGGCACAATGATTAATTGAATGGTCAAAAGATTTATAATAGATTTTAAAAACCTCAAAATATTAAAGAAAAATCACTTCCTTATGTGGCTATTCATTCAAAAATATTTTAGGGTGCTATACTACTTATTGAAAGAATATTTTTGGAAATAGAGGCCACGATTAGTGGGTAAATTTCTGTAAGTCTTCTTTTATAATATTTAAGAAATTTTTCCTATGGCACATGTCCTCTCAAGAGTATTGCTAGACTGCATTCCTTATATTTCTGAGAGTTTCCCCTGTATATACCTGGAATCACATTCCTCACTTCCTCCAGTCTCATTTCTCTCTTTGCTGACAATGAATGGCACTTGCTAACAGCTGCGCTCTGTCTTTTCTGCCTCAGACTGGCATCAGTGCTGGCCTCTGGCTTCAAGGAATGGAGTTCCTTTTCTCCATTCATCAGTTGTTTACCTAATATTTGTCTAAGGAAAACATCTAAATTTTCATCCCCTACTCCTGTATCATGGTCTTCCTAAAATAACTGCAAATGGAAGTTACTTTCTTCTCAGGGGTCTTCTGACCCCTTCCATAGATGTATGGTCTGGCTTCATCTTTAAATAAGAGTTCAATATCAGTACACTTTCACAAAATCTGTGCTATCAGTGCTACTCACGGCATGTTTCTTAAATATTTATTATTTTCTGATCTAGGAAATAATGACCAGATAATGAAGGTAAGGTTCTAAGCTGATGTGCCTGGCATGTGGACAATTTCAAAGTGAAGGTAGTTACATCTATGGCAAATTCAGTACCTATTCTCCTTTTACTTGATTTCACACCTTGAATAAAGCTGGACAGATAGAAGAAAAGCAGTGGAGGTTTAGCCGTGGGGAAAACTTGCACACACACACACACCCTGCCAGGCTGAGGTGCACTCACTGATGACAGTGAGCTCATCTTCTAATCATGTTTATTTCTGTTCAGTCTTTTACTTGAGCTTATTTGACCTTTCCTATCAATATGCTATTTATTTTATTTTATTTTTTTTTCCTTTTTGTCTTTTTTCGTGTCCGGCAACGGATCGCAACCCTCAGTGTCGCGCCCGTACCGGACCGGGACCAGCAACGGGATCGCAACCCTCGGTGTTGTGGCCACACCTCGCTCAGCCAGTGAGTGGGAACCGGTCTGTATGTGGGAGCTGAACCCTCGGCGGGAGCGCCGCGCGCTCCCAAGCGGCGCACTGTAGCAGTGCGCCACCGGGCCGGCCCCTCAATGTGCTATTTAAATTCTTTCCTTTATTGACTGTATTTGTAGAGATACATTCTCTGCCAATGATTTCTAGTGTGTCATCAAACTTTATGTCCTCTTCTTCAAGCATGCACAGTCATATTTTCCAGGATCTGTTGCAGGTATGGCCTTGTGATTGAATCCTGGCCATGCATTTGAGAAGAAATGGTAGTTGCTATTTCCATGGTGGAATTTAAAAATATTCCATGCACTGTTACCCTTCCTTTTCCAAGGTGGAAGTGGAACGTTAGGCTTGTCTATGAAGATAAGACCTGGATGACGTTGCAAACCAATGCTGAAGATGGCAAAATGTCTGGAAAAGGGAATGCTTGAAAGATTTTGTAAGTAGAAGAGCCCCCACAACCTGCACAACTGCTCAGGTGTTCTGTTTTGCTATGACACTGAAATTTTGGTGTCTATTAGTTACCACAGCCTAGAGTAAACAAATTAATACATCTGTGAGCTTCTTTGGAAATTGTAATTTATAAATCTTAACTGCTTTAAGGATTTTATTTCCTTTACTTCAGTCTTCAAGATTTTCCAGTTTTGTGAGGGAGTATGATTGGTTGATATCTTTCTCCTGTATGAATTATTATTTCACCACAGGATAACACAGCTTACTGATGTTAAGATCAATTCATACCAGGAATATAACAAATGGCCAATGGCCATTGACTATCTGGAAATTAAGACTTCTCTTGGGGAAAAGGGCCTAATTTGTATTAAGTTATCTAATTATGGTCAGCAATCACCTCTGCCTGAAACAGTTATAATAAATAGAAACTACTGTATGTTAAGGTAAAAAAAAAATAGTTAATTTCCATTTCATTGAAGTTCTCAATGATCCCCTGAGATATGATTAAGCAATCATATAGATCTTAGTTCTAATTGTCAGCATTCAACAGCATTTGTGATAAACTGTCACTTAGAAGTTAATAATTTATTAGCAATATGCAATATTCATTTATCAAATAGCATAGAGAGAATACCTATATTTTAAAAGATGCTTTTTAATGAACCATTCACAAAAAATAAATAAAGTTGGAGTTAAGTGCCTGTTGAATGACGTTGGATATGGATATACTTCTGAAAGGGCTAACAGATTCTTTTGGTGGTCCATGATATTCAAATCAGTAATGATGGACGTGCTTCTCAAAATTTTGTTTTGATCAGTAATATATGTGGGTGCATGTCTCTGTAAGATATAAAAGTTTTAGGTTAAATGAATGCCTGTATATTTACATATGAAACTACTAAATATTGCCCTTAGAATTCCATGTGGTTTTAGTCACTTCGTTTATTACTTCTGTAGAAAATTTCTCCTTCATAAATTGTTTTTATTACACAAGAATAAACTGTAGATCTGTGCATTAAATAAATTGTTTGAGTACCTATATATTTAAAAATCTTGTTGATCTCTGTAGTGTATATGATAATAATAAGTAATAATCACTTGAGGGATTAATGTATGCCATACATTGTTTTACATGTATTGTATTTGTTAACTAATGTAGTATTCACCATGGCTCTACAAGAGTCAATCCATTTCACAGATGGCTTTTAGAAAGTTAAATATCTTGCCCAAGGTCACACAACTAGAAATGGGAGAGATGTGATTTGAGCCCAGGTGGTCTGGTTCCAGAATCTAGTGTACATGTTGCTCATATTTCTTTTTGTAAACATCTAAGTAAAATTAGAAATACATTTTAGGGGTTTTTTCCCCCACATTCATTCAAAATTATGAAAGAGTGGAAGTAAACATATTAAAGCAGCTTTATTTACTGAACAGGTATTTTAATAGAAAATGTTTAAAGGGGATTATAGACTATGAATTTTATCTAAAGCCATTAAGTTAAGAATATCATTCTTTCATCTCAATCTTCTATTCAAAATTATATACAAGTGATGCAAACCATAAAAATTCTAGGATACTTATTTAAAAAAAATAGCTGGGCTATTGTTTACAAATTAATGTAAAAGCAGTCTTTGTTCTGATTTTTTTTTTTTTTTACCTAATTTTCCTACCCCATTCCTCTTTATTTTTAGGCTATGGGTTGTTTTTGCTTTTGTTTTCATTTTGACATATCAGTCAGGTTTAAGTTCATTCCTTTCTCTACCACTTAGAGCTTTTCACACATAGCACATTACAAAGCTCTTGGCCTCTTTTGTCTCTTGGTAATAATAGCTGACAATTCTAAATGATAATAGTGATATTGTTTATCTCAAAAAATTATTAGAAGGATTAAATAACTCATCAGGTAAGTCATTTCATAGGGTCAAGAACAAAATGGGAATCACAATAAATGACACAATAATAATAGTAATAACAATGTAAAATAGTTAAATGCTAAGACATGCCCTCTTATGATTTAACTTTAAAATGAACCCCACTGAAACTAACCTAAAATAACAACCAAGTTAAATGATCATCATGGCCTTTCTAAATTACAACTGGAAAACAGAATAACTGATCTTAAGCTACCATTGTTCCTTTAAACCAGCTAAAGCCACAGTAGTGATAAATACAGCTCCTACTGCCCACTATGAGATGGAGACTATAATATTCCCTTGAACTTCTACTGAGACTCCAATTGCAAGGGAGAGCAAAAAGAGTGTGTGAACTGCAATACTTTATTCCTTGTATAGCTACTTGAGAGAGAAAAAAAAGAAATTAGGCCTGAACAAATATAGCAGGGACTGAATAATGAGCTCACCAAGAGTTCCAGATAAATATACCCATTAGAAGACCAGAGAGGTTTCACTAACTCATTTTCTAGTCAACCCTTTGAAATGTCTTAGACAGCTTGAAAGTAAAGAATCGTCCCAGAACTCATTGCAATCTGCTAACTACAGTGTGAAGTTGTCATCCATATTGAGTGGTTTTGAATGTCCCATAGCAGCCCATTTTGACAGTTATAAAATTTGTATTTCTTCAGTAATATATATGTCAAGCTGTTGCTCTGAAAAGATCAATTTTCCTCCATTTAATTCGTGCACTGCTGATATTTATTCAGCTTTAATATTACTTGACATGATCATGTTATTTTCCCTTCAAATACTTTCAGAAGTTCTCATTCCTATATTTCTCTTCAATCACTTTTTTCAATTTTTAATATACTATTAGTGACCAAGTAAATAGTGTGATCTTTTGTTTCATATAAAGAGAAATCTATACAAAATATTTTTTAGATTTTTAATTAAATCAACTGTGAACCATTAATATGACATTGTTATTGAATGTTAAATAGATACAGATCATTCTTGTTCTTTGTTTCGGCAAATTATACTCTTGTTCCATTGCACAGCCAAGAAGAGGTAACTGTTTGCTCATTTGTCACGATGTTCTATTTCAAACAAATATAACTACTGGATGTGCATATCTACCCTGCTTTAATATAATCCTTCAAAACATCTCTGGGGCGTGTATCTAGGTAATGCCATCCATTCTGCTAGCCCTGTGTTTACTCTCCTTTCTCAGATATTTCTCCTATCACGTTCTCCAAATATCACACAAATTTCTTTTCGGACATATTTCCTGATGTGTTTGCTGGTTAAACATTAGTTTCTCAAACATAAAAGGATATATAATTTAAAGAATACCAGAAATTTATTCTCTGGTATTCAATTTTGGTAATTTTCAGCCTCCAAATAATAAAATAAGATTGATCCACAGTATTTGTTATCTCTATTTTTACTACAAGGGATTAGGTAAGTCCCAAATAGTTACTCTCACTTAATCTCTTTTATTTTAGCATATATATTGAGTTGTTTTTCCTTATTAGAATACCAGTCTATGTGAAATAAACAGGCAGAAGTAAAAATAAAAATCAAGCTTTCTATTTCCATATTTTATTATATTTTTGCATTGTCTGTATATTTTCACTCTCTCAAATTAGATTTTACCTTAACTTGATTTGGGATATAGACTATAGGCTAGAAAACAAATATATAATTGTAGTTCTTCCATTCACTAATTTAATAGAAGCAAGAATGAAAAAAAGAAAAAAAAAAAAGTATGGATGGTTTGTATTACAAGGCACTAAATATGCCCCAAATTGATGGTCTTCTCACCCATATTCCTAACTGATAACTTCATTGGTCCTCATTTTGGCTAGATTTATTAAAATAGAGCTCCCTACACCCTCATAACATATGCTATCTGCTTCTGTAAAATTGCTTGCCTAACCTAAGTAACTCCATTTTGCCCCCTGTCTGACCTGCAGACTACCTCCACTTCTGCATAGAAACAAAAAATAATTGCACAGAAACAGGACCCATACACAGTGAGTTATTACATGGGAACAGGAATCATACACAATGAAACTTGTATGCTTGATTGCTCAAATGGCTCATTCTTGGCCTCTCTGACCTAGCCCCGTAGCTTGCTCTGTGCACCTGGACCAACCCGTGTGCCAACGGGATGTAGTTTTTGTCTTTTAAAACCCCACAAGACCAAAGCCCGGTGCTGTTCTTCCTTGGTTGCTCCTTGGGAGACAGACGCTGGCCAGCTGGAGTGAATAAACTGCCCGTTTCTGCACGAGTGGCGTGTAAGTGCATTTCTTGTGGGAGGAGGCCTCACAACATTATCAGTCACTGATAATTTTTTTTTACCAGTCTTCAATCTTTCCTTCAAGTGGATGCCAAAATGCATTTTATAGAATACAACTTATCCTTTATGTTCTAGTGTTCCATATTAATAGGCATTGTTCTTACGGAAAATAAACCTGTCCATGGTCCAATACATTAGAAAAATATTAATCAAATTAGTACAACTTGTGAGGTGTAGAATTTTTAATTTAGTGGTGTACATAATTAATTTCCAAAAGCAGTATACAACATGTAGTATTTCCCTAACATATTTGACCATGGTACTCTTTTCCTTAGAATTATGAACAACTAGTATAATTGAATTATACTCATACATTATGAGAACCTTTGGGAACATAGCACAGTAAACTCCCGAGGATTTGACCTCTTCCTAGCTCTCCGGGTTTAACCCACATCTTTTTTTTAATTATTATTATTATTATTATTTATCTGTTTGTTTATTTTGTGGCTGGCCAGTAACTGGAGCCAATGGTTTGTTTTTATTTTTATTTATTTGTTCTGCCTCACACATAGCCCACAAAATCTCACCTAGCCTATCATGGTTTACAGTCCTCTTTTTTTTTTTTTTTTTTTTTTTTTTTCTCTGTGTTTTCACTGCTTTGTATAATCTCTCATTCCACACAATGCTTCTTGAAGATATGTACTAATTCCTTACCTATCTTTGATACTCAGTATCTTATACAGTGCCTGGCACAAATTCCACATGCAATAAATATTTATTGAATAATCCAGTAAATATATGTATGGCTGCTAATGCACAAAGACTATAGATGGAGAGTAGTTGCCTTGCATTATCTCTACTCTTTCACTTCAGGCTTTCTTTTGCATGAATACCCAGAGTCATGATTTCACATTATGAAAATATCTCAAAATTATTAAGGAATACAAAATGCCAAAGGTTAACAGGCCAACAAAGCAATACTTTCTTCTTTTTTAAAAAATTTTATTTTACTTCTCAATATACATTGTAGTTGATTTTCATGCCCCTTTATCCATTCTGCTCCATCCCCTTCCCTCCCTCCATATTGTATCTGTTCACTTGACTTAAAAAGTTCAAGGAATATTTGTGATTGTTGTGTCTTCTAATGACAGGAGCTCTAACAAATTAGTTAAGTTTATCATAACCTGTTTTTTACTTTTCAAAGATTCAAAACAGATCTATTCTTTGAGTTTGACTCACATTTATAGATTCAAGATAATTCAGTTTTCTCATATATTAGTCTTTTTGAGGAGTAGAACTGTTTCCAGTATCATTTTAAGGTCAAGAATATGTTTTGCTGTGAATAATTAATGTCACAATCAATACCATCTGAGTCTCTGGCCTTTCCTATATAGTTATCACATGGCTGCTATGTTTCCAGCTATTATCCTGTCTTTAAGGCAAGAGGAAAGAGAGCAGGATCTACTGGAATCTACACCATTTTTTCAAGAAAGTAAATATTTTCCCAGAAGCCAGATGTTTTCCCAGTTCCCCAGAGTGGGTTTCTGTTTAGTCACACTAGCTTGACCTGTGTCATATACCTAATCTTAGCTGCAATTGAAGTTGGGGAAGTGTAGAACAGGATTTTCCTATTTTACTTCAATTAACATCTCTGAGGATGAAGTAGTGCAACCATAGAGCTGTGTTAACAATGTACAAAGAGGGTTGTTTTCTTGCAAACTTTTGATACATTTATATTTTTCTTTACCAAATCCAATATAGTATCGCCTAACATGAAAACAAAACCTATAATTATTTTTTTGCAACAGAAACATTATTTTACTAAATAAGAATTTAATTGCATGCCTGGAAAAAGAAAGAAAAAAATATTGCCTCCGTGATATAATTTGAAAATATCTGTGATATAAACCCTAAGAGGAAAAAGGATGCATACATTTTCACCATCAAAAAACACATTTCTTTATAGTATTAAGAGTATATATTGTTGAAATTCTTAGTCTTTGGAATGGGATAATATATTTTCTAACATTATTATTAATTTATTTATGCTTTCCAGTTCGTAGGCCTGGAAAAAGAGCAATTTTTAAAGAGGAACTAACAAGGGGACCATAGACAAATCCAGATTAGCACACTGACTAGATGAGTCACTGTAGTGGAGGAACCTTCTCTCTGGGGCTGCAGCGAGTCCTGAAATGAGAAGAGACATCAAAAGGGAACAGAGGAAGAAAGGGAGTGATTCACAAATTTAACTATTTTACACTTTTTCAAGAAATCAATTGTTTTCAAAGCACTTAAGAGGTGGGTTATTTTAAAGAGATATTGTAATCATCTCTCGGCAAATTTGGGGGATTGGGTCCAGGACATGCCTTGTATACCAAAATCCACAGATACTCAAGTTATACAGTGGGCCCTGTGGAACTGTGTATATGAGAAGTCACCCCTCCATATATGTGGGTTCCACAACCCCCAAATGCTGTATTTTCCATTTGTGATGGGTTGAAAACAATCTACATGTAAGTGTACCCATACAGTTCAAACCGTGTTGTTCAAGGGTCAACTCTACATTACTTTGGAGAATTGTATTATTAGATACTATATAGTGATTTCGGCACATTTGATTATTAAAAGTCTTTTGGTGATTTTTAAATGAGTGATACTCTTAATTCCATTTATCTAGCTAGATTGATAGGTAAAATATTCATGAGTTTACATAAATAATGTTTACCTTTCAAGTTGAGTTAAGATGATGTTCTACTTTGCTGTGTCCAACAGTAGTGCTAAATATGTCTCTTCAAATCAATTACTTAAAATTATTTGTGTGCCATTAACATGCCAAAGAGATTCAGATTAATTAATAATGGTGATTCATTTCTTCGTTAGACTACAGCAAAAAAGACAAAAAGTGCAATATAATAATCAGTTCCACCATTTTCCAGGTATAGAACATGAAAGAATGATTGACTTAGCCCTGATACATATAGTATTAGTTTCCCATGGCTGCCGTAAAAAAATTACTGCCTATTTCTTAGCTTAATCAACTCAAATTTATATTGTAAAGTTCTGTACAGTCAGAATTCAAAAAGTGTCTCGATGGGCTAAAATCAAGGTGTCAGCAGTATTGCCTTCCTTTTTGGAAACTGTAGGGAAAAATCAATGTCCTTGCCTTTTCCAATTTCTAGAGAATACCTGTCTTCTTTTGCTTGTGGTCCCCTTCCTCCACCCTCATAGTCAACAATTGTGACTTGGGTCCTTACACTGAGTCCCTCGGATTGCCTCTTCTGTCTCTCTTTTTTACTTTTATGGACCCTAGCGATTACATTGGTTCCACTCAGATAATCCAGGATTACCTCCCCATCTCAAGGTCTTTTATTTAATTACAACTGCAAAGTCCCTTTTGCCATGTAAGTCATATATTCACAGGTTCCAGTTGAGGATGTAGATATCTTAGGAGGGGTTATATATGTGTATATGTATATATTTTTTCCTGAATTAATCCTTATATTTTGAAACAATATTCCTGGTATTTTTTAGTGGGTTGATATGAATATATGTAAAATAAATTATTTATTATCTAAGAAAAATTGAGACTCAAAGTAAAGAACCCAGTGAAAAATAAAAGAATCATAGGTCTATGATCATATACTTGCACAGATAAAAAAAAAAATAGTAACTTACACTTATTGAGGTCTTAGTATGCTTAGCATGTGTCAGAAATTGATCTTATGTCTTAATAACACTGTTATTCAAATGTATGAGGCAGGAACTATTATTACCATTGTCATTTACTGAAAAGATATTGAAGTAAATTGTCCAAGGCTGGCAAATTGCCCAATCTAGTCCTAGACTATATGTCAAATTATTATTCTAAAATCCTGTCCTCTTAACCACAAGACTAAGAATACTTAGTCTTAACTACAAATAAAGAATATTGCAACATATCGTGCCCTATAATAAGATGTTGATGGAATAGTGTGTGGCAATTTCTTTAAAATATTTTCAATATCTTCACACCCAAATATCATGGAAGTTCGTAAGCTTCATTTTTAGCTAGTCCACAATAGGCTTTTAAATTAGGTAGTCCTTCCCATTATCTGCTATGTTTTCTAAGCCTCAGTTTATTCCACTAAATCCATGAGCTTATAATAACACTTAGCTTATATAAAGTGTTCAAAACCACTTTGTCCAAAAATCCACTCAGTTATTCCATCTTTTATGATTTGGAGCTCATGACATCTCCAAACTCTTCTTTAGAGACTCTACCCATAACTTCCTTCTGTGTATTATCTAGCTTTTCTCAACTATTTGAAAACCTGAACTCATGATTTTTCTTATCTTTGAATCTTTGCATATTTTAATTTCTTAATACAGTGCTTCCATTCATCCTTTTTCTCATATTCCTCATCTATATCAGATTCCTACGTGTAGAGAGTCATTGACCCCTGTCCAAAATTGTGGCAGGCTACTCTCATTGTCTCCGGGATATCCCCCATACTGTCTAGGATCTATTCTATAATTGCTTTTCTGTCTGTGTTTTCTATTACACTATAAACTATTTGAAGATAGTTTTCTGGCTTTCACAGTTTCTACTGGATTCTTGTGCTTAGCATATTAGCTAAATATATATTTGTTGAATAAATGAATAAGCATTTCAATAAATAGGGAGATATTTAAATTAATACCTTCTAGCTCATATTGTCTCATAAAATCCAGGATTCTATAAACAGATATCATCAAAAATATATGTTTACTCATTGTTGTAAAAATTTGTAAGTATCATATTTTTACTTAAGATTCAAGGTATTGGAATTTAAATTCATCTATAAAAAGTTAAGTAGTTACCCACATTGACTGAATAAATCTGGAATATCTATCAGCATTTTTAAAGAATTTTATCAGAATTTCTGGAATGTTGTTTGTTTGCTTGAAGAAACTTATCAGTTTAATTTAGATTTGAGCATTTGTTTTATTTCTTTGAAAAAATGTTAGTGATTCTGTATGACATTCAATTAATTGATACATTTTAAAGTTGTGCATGTAGAGAGCATATAGGAAAAGGATCTATAAAATGCTTTAAAATAAGAGAGAAAAGGTATTACGAAAGATAACATAAGTGCTAAAAATATGACATTTATTCATCCTCTATTTCTTGTGTTTATAAGCAAATTATGAAATTTTTCTTCTAATTTATTTTCTTAATCTAGGAAATATGCACTAGAGGAGACAGAGAGATAGTGTTAAATTGAGGCAAAGAAGTTTTTTTAGTATAATACTCATGGTTCTGAGAAATATGAAATTTTCCTTCAAAAGTGAAGGAAATATACCTTCTCAAACAAAAATTGAGTGAACTTGTTGCCAACAGACCTGCCTTACAAGAAATGTCTAAAGAAGTTGAGTTATAAGAAAAATGATATAGATCAGAAACTCGGGTCCACGTAAAGAAAGGAAGAGCATTAGAGAAGGAATAAATAAAAGACATATATTATATAAATGATGATATAGCTATAGACATAGATGTAAATGTAGATGTAGATATAGATATAGATGTAGATGTAAATGTAAATGTAGATGTAGATATAGGCAGAAAGAGGTACATTTGTCAAGTCCAAAATTTGAAGGGCAGGCCAGCTGTCTAGAGACCCAAAGATAAGTTACAGTTCAAGTCCAAAGGCAGTCTCCCAGCAAAATTTCCTCTTCTTCCACAGAGGTCAGCCTTATTCTATTAAGGCCTTCAACTGATTGGATGAGGCCCTCCCACATTATGGAGGGCAATGTGCTTTACTTGAAGTCTACTGATTTAAATGTTAATCTCATCCAAAAAACACCTTCATAGAAAGATCAAGAATAATGTTTGATGAAAGATCTGGGCACCACAGCCTAGCCAAATTGACCCATATAATTAAATATATATCATCGTCTTAATTCCTTGTTTGTGCTTTTGCTTTTTATAAATCATGCCAAGATCCTTCCTCATACTGCAAGTCAGCTTCTGCCCTCAGACTTTTCATCAACATAAACGATTTATAAAATAAAACTGATAGCCACATACTCATAACTTTTATTTTACCTTCACTTATTCCTTCTCTAATGTTCTTCCTTCCTTATGTAGATCCAAGTTTCTGATCTATCTCATTTTTCTTATCACTGAACTTCTTTAAACATTTCTTGCAAGGCAGGTCTGCTGGCAGCAACTTCACTCAATTTTTGTTTGTCTGAGAAAGTATTTTTCTTCACTTTTGAATGATAATGTCATTGGATACAGAATTCTAGTTTGGTAGTTGTCTCTGTCTCTTTCTCTCTCTATAACACTTCAAATATTTCACTTCACTCTCTACTTGCTTGCATGGTTTCTGAAGAGATATGTAATTCATTTTATATGACAAGATGGAGATTTAAAAAAAAAAAAAAAAAACATTTATCCTACTTGGTTTCTCTGGATCTATGGCTCGGTGTCTGATGTTAATTTGAGGAAATTCTCAGTCATCATGGCTTCAACTATTCTTTTCTCTTTCTTCTACTTCTGGTATTCCCATTTTATATGTTACATCTCTTGTAATTGTTGTATAATACTTTGATATTTTCCTTCTTTTCTTTCTCCATTTTTCTCTTTGTTTTTCAGTTTTTGAAGTTCCTACTGACATATCTAACCATGTCCAATCTACTAAGGTGCTCACCAAAGGCATTCTTTATTTCTATCACAGTGGTTTTTTACTTCTAGCATCTCTTTTTTTTTTTTTTTTTGACCAGTAAGGGGATCGCAAGGTGTGGTCTGCATCAGGCTCAGCCAGTGAATGCACCAGCCATCCCTACATAGGATCCGAACCCGCGGCCTTGGCGCTACCAGCTCCGCACTCTCCGAGTGCGCCACCGGGCCGGCCCCTAGCATCTCTTTTCTATTCATAGACTTTCCATCTCTCTGCTTACATTATCCACTTGTTCTTGTGTGTTGTCTACTTTTTACATTACAGCCCTTAGCACATTTATCATAGTTGTTTTAAATTCACAGTCTGATAATTCCATCATTCCTGCCATATCTGTATTTGGTTCTGATGTTTGCTCTGTGTCTTCAAACCATATTTTTTGACTTTTAGTGCTCCCTGTAATTTATCGATGAGAGCTGGACATGCCATATGGAGTAAAAGGAACAGTGGCAAACAGGCTTTAATGATGCTGTGGTAAGGTGTGGGGAAGGGGAAGTGTCTATAGTCCTACGATTAGATCTCAGTTTTTTAGTGGCTGTGCCTCTTGGCTGTGAACTTCCTAAGTGCTTCTTAGGTGAGACAAGAAGGCTAGAAGGGGCTAAAGTTTGGTATTTTCCTTCCCCCAGATCAGTCAGATAGGCTCCAGTAAAATTGTTTCTATTGAGGGCAGGCTTTGTTAAAAAGAACAGAATGCTCTGGACATATTTCAAATGGCTGCTTTCTCATTGGGAGAAACCTGCTGAGACTCTAGCAGGTAAAACTCACAAAAGTGCACGGGCTGCTCCCCCCTACCCGGAGTTTTAAATCGCACACTTGTCCACACTGAGCCTCCAGCAATTTGTCAATTACAGTTGAGCTTTTTCTACCCCAGCACGGTTTCTGTAGAGGTTTCTTCTCATGGGTTTCTGCTCTAGTGAGTTGTAATTCTCTGTGTTTGCTTGACTGTTTCTCCAGCCTGGGGGACGGCCGTTTGCCCTGTGACCTTACTTCTCCAACAAATCTGGAAAGAGTGGTTGATTTTCGGTTTGTTCAACTTTGTTCTTATTGTTGGGACACAGTAATGACTTCCAAGCTCCTTACATGCCAGACTAGAAGCCAGGAGGAGTCCTAGTTCAGACCTTTAAACAATCAATGGTCAGTTAAAAACAAAATGCTGTATTTGTTTTCTTTCCTAAGATGGTGCTTGGAATTCAGTCACATAAAATGATGACTATGCGGACAAATGTAACGATAGCTACTATAACACCAAGAGCAAGTGCGCAGCAGCTGGAATTAAAATGCTAAATACTTACCATGTGAAATTAACCCTCTTTTCATAATCAGTGATTACCCATTGTTATCAGTCACTTCAGGCTTCCAAGTTAAACAATAATTGGCTGTGTGCTTTGAAATCATCCATACAGGGGAAAGACAGAAGATTAGAAACAAGAACACAAAGTCTAATTCCCTTAAAATTATAATAGGCAAAAATATACTAAAAACACTTAAATTACATGAGTGGCTCGTAGTATAAATTGTCTATGGCTGAAAGGAAGTTAGGAAAGGGTACAAAGGGTGAATGCTCCAATAATATTTGTAGATATTTCAGAAGGTGAAAAAAAAAAACAAAAATAAAGAAGACAAGCGTCCCCAAGGTCATGATCAAGGAGGGAGGAGAGGAACAAAAGTCCCCATTAGTGTGATCATCCTCCCACCTCCCTCTGTCAGAAACTAAAGCCTAGTGACCCAGAATAAATTCAGAAAAAAAACTCGCAAGATTGAGAGTCAGCTCCATAAGAAGATCACACATTCCTGACTATGAAAAATTAACTCCAGAATAACTCTGCAAAATTATTGGGAAAAGAGAGAATGATAAAAATCCTCCAATTATGACTTCCAATATTCTAATATTTCACTGGCACTAGAAGAGCAGATAGAAAACAAAAAAATTAATGATCAGGCTTTAAATTTTCTTAAATTGGCAAAAAGTCAGGCACACCTCTCACAAAATAAAAGTGTAATTTATTTTCTAATATATTGTGCTCCATTAATTATGACTTGGTTATACTTCAGAAGGGAGAAGTCAAAAGGCTATATCTGAAATACTCTTGAAATTAATTAAGTATGTTTTGGTAAAAGAAATAGGTTGCAACTCGTGTATATTTTTAGTGATTTTTCATTTTCTGCTTTTATTCTCTTCATTAGTTATGGCATAATTCTTTCTCCTTTCACTTTCCTATTCTTATTAAATTTTCTATCCTATGTATTTCAGTGTTTCAAGTGTAGAGACCATTCAAGTATCACTTTTTTTATAACTGTTTTTTTTTTTTTTTTTGTCAATATACACTGTATATGATTATTATGGCCCATCACCGACACCTCCCTCCCTCCTCCCTCTCTCCCCTCCCCCCCAAGAATGTCCTTTCCGTTTGCTTGTTGTAACAACTTCATGAAAGTATAGTTGTTATATTTTCTTCCCCACCCCCCCGTTTTTTTGTGTGTGTGTGTGTATGTGGGTGAAGTAATTTGTTTGTTTTTTTTTTAGCTCCCACCAATGAATGAGAACATGTGGAATTTCTTTTTCTCTGCCTGACTCGTTTCACTCAATATTATTCTCTCAAGGTCCATCCATGTTGTTGCAAATGGCAGTATTTCATTCGTTTTTATAGCTGAGTAGTATTCCATTGTGTAGATATACCACATTTTCCGTATCCACTCATCCGATGATGGACATTTGGGCTGATTCCAACTCTTCGCTATTGTAAAGAGTGCTGCGATGAACATTGGGGAACAGGTATACCTTCAACTTGATGATTTCCATTCCTTTGAGTACATTCCCAGTAGTGGGATAGCTGGATCATATGGTAAATCTATCTTCAGCTGTTTGAGGAACCTCCAAACCATTTTCCATAGGGGTTGCACCATTTTGCATTCCCACCAACAATGTAACTGTTTTTGAAAAAGTTATAACACTTTTTTTTTCATCTTAGAGATGGTCTTAAACACTGAAAAAATATATAGTATTGACTGAGAATAAATAATGCTAAGCCAACTTTATATTTCAATCAAGGAAAAAAACATACATCACATTATTACTTAGCACTCTCTTTTCATTAAACCACAGCTTTCAGGGTTCAAGGTTTCTCTGTAATCTTCAACCACCTGCTCAAATCTGTTTTGCATAATCTCAAACAGTAATACATCCTTGCAAATTCAAAAATTTATTTTCTAGACAGAACCCCAAACATATTGGACAGACAAAAATAGTAGACTGATGAGAACAGGACAGACAAGAAGATGAGAGTGGGTGGATTCAGAGTATCATTCAAACTCATGGGGAAGAGTAAATGTCAGAAGATTTTCAGTGTTAGTCAACGTAAGTGACCCTTCAGGTGCTAAGTATAAAGCCTGATACATAGTAAGCTGTCAAAATGAATATCATTAAATGAATAAAATGAATAAATGAATAACTGAATCATTCTCTGAATAGATGCTTTAAATGGAAAGATAATCAGAAACAAGATACTGAATTGGTAGGAAGACAAACTTAAAAGCAATTCTTGACATTGAAGGATAACTGAGGAACTTTCCTGTACCCTATTTTAATAGTAATTATTAAACTATAGCAATATTTAGCAACAGATAAAAGCACATAGCAATATAGCATTTCTGTGAATGAAATATATTTTTAAAAACTCTCTAAGAGCTTTCTTTCAGTTTCTCTCAAGCTATTGATTCAATAACAAAAAGGACCGAAAAAAAAATCATATTTATGGCCAGTCACTCAGATACCATACTCCTTGATCGCCATGCTTTTTATAGCTTCAACCTGTATTATGAATGATCCGTCAAAGAGGTGGGAGTTTCCTTTAAGCCAAAACTGATTATTTTTGTAAATATTTACCTCTTACTGCCTGGTTCCATGCAGAATATCTTAAATAAAATTGTATTGACTATTTCAGTAGTATGGAAGGCAACATTCTCAATGTCCTTCACAAGTAACAAGACTCCAACGATGATGAAATTGCATTAAAAAATGGATGAATGATGAACACATATGCAGAGCATCTGGAATTAAAACCTGCATAACCAAGAGAGGACTAATCCTCACATCTTTGAGAGAAGCAAAGTAGGCAAATAATATTGAATTTTTCCCTTATAAAAAAAGGTCTTTGATTTGTTGAGCCAGTGTTGAAAAGAGTAGAATTATATTAGACTATGGATTGAGTGCTGTATTTTGGAGAGTAAACACAACCTGGAACAAAAGGCACTATCCTGAGTTTGTTATAACCTGACAAATAGAGATTCATTTGACAGATTCTAATCAGGAGGGTCATCTCCTCCTGGCACTACTGCTGAGGCTGGAGGATGACATTTTATTAAATTCATATGCTGCTGAATTGTCAGCACTTATTTTGCTTGTATGTTCTGCAGCTTTCAGCATTATTGATCACAAAATTTTAATATAATGCTTAGAAACATATGCCTGCATTTCAAGAGCAACCTCAGACTGATTTAGGCTTTAGCTGCCCCCAAGAGAATAGTCTACACCATTTTGTATATAATTCTTTCCTTTCACCCTCCATTTTTCTCTCTTTTTTTTATCCTCCCTCACCTAATTTCTCCTCTTTTTTTGTTCTCCTGGAAACAAAGTATAGCAAGCGAATGAAAGACTCCAAAATCTGGTTTGTTTTAATGTTCAATGTCTAAGCTCCCCTGGATACTCACATTTGAAAAGGTTTATGTAACTGAGTCATTTATGATAATCATGAGTATTTGCCTATATTTAAACATTAGTCTACTATAATACTTTTCTTGAGTTATATATAACTTTGTAACACTGGTTGTGATCAAATTTCTTATAATTTAACTCACAGATAATATAAATGTTCTATTAACTCATACAAGTGACTTCATAATTAAGTAATTTCATTTACATTTGACAGAAATGGCTTTTGATCAATTTCAACTTTTATGATTTTCGGATTTATTTAGACTCTTAGGGGCTTTTTGAATGATAACTTTTCCTTTAGAGCTATGAAGTCATTTTTCTTTTTCTCCCCTCCTCCCTATCCACATCAATACTGGCAGAGGAGGACCATTGCTTGTCTTCACTTATGTTGGTCTTATAATAAGATTGAAAGTCTGTTCAGTTCATTGATTTTTTTTCCCAACAACTTGATTACTGCAATTCCCTGTTAGCTGGCTGCTTTTCAGCTACTATATCGAATTGCAATATGTACAAATCCAAGCTACAAGACGGGTGGTGTGCAATCACATATTGGGGGTAAGTGGAACCAGCTTAATTTCTTTCATTTAGACTCTTGTAGAAGGGGTTTAATATGTACTGTAAACCCTCTTACTTTAAGAAAAATTTTCCTACCTTTATATATCTAGTAAAAAAAAAATTTTAAAGACCATGTTACAGTAGCATTGAATTAACCTGAAAACATAAAAGACACACAAAATCTGCTCTTTCTGTAAGTTAGCTACCAGGGTTCTAGTGACTAAATTCAACTTTAATTAAGTATGAAGATTAAAACACACACACACACACACACAAACACACACACACACAGTTGCACTGTGAATAAACCACATAACAGGAACTGCTCCAAGTGAGGAGCATGTGTCAGGAGCACTGGTGTGTCCAACAGATTCCTTTCATTTAATACGATGAGTGAATAAGTGAATGAAAGGCAGAACCTAAAAGAGTTGCATGTCTTGGAGAAAACTGAGATTTATTCCAAAAGACATTTCAGAGTACAGTTTTGAAATATTGGCCTCAGTATAACAGAAAAATAATCTATTAGTATACATTTATGGCACAGACATATAACTTTAAAATAATACTTTTGAACATAAAATGTGTTAAATGTTAAAATAAAATAGTAATAAAGGACAAACATATTTTAAAATACTTTTGCTTAATATGCAAAGTGGTTTGTACCTCTACAATATACAGAAAGTACATCTTAATTTTGAAGGAAAATATAAATTCACTATAGGATAATTAGGGAAAGAATAAATTCTGGTAGTTCTGTAATTCATAAAGAAATATGTACCTTTTTTGGCAAAATATACAAAGCGAGAAACTATAAGATAGCTTTACACCTAGAAATTGCTAGATTGTGGCAAAATTTATAAACATGAAGATCCACAATATCTAGCCTGCAATTCTGAAATCCAGAAAGGTCTAGAAACCAAATATTTTTATTTATTTCATTTATTTATTTATCTATATTGGTTAATTTGGTAACTCATTTGGCAGTCAAATTGATCTAACCTGACCTCAACTGAATGTGGCTGTTTATTGGTATTCATTTATCCCAATTTGATATAAGGCTGTTTACCAGTATTTTTTTATCCCATTTAGGAGGAATAGTCATGTTTTGCTAAAAATATATTAACTATTTTATCACTATTGTCCCAGAATCCACTGGGTTGTTACATAATGTATAGTATTTGCACCATGTTGCCTTTCTGAGCATAATACCTGTTTAAACAGTTCTGAATTCTGAAACATCTCTCATCCTAAGGGTTTTAGAGAAAGAATTATGGACTTGGGCAGTGTAGTGAAATTGGTAACTTTTTCACTTATTCATTCACTTATTTAACAAATCTATATTTTGCACCATGTTCCAAAAAATGATCTAGGCAGTGGAAAACAAACAGCTTTCAAATTGCTTACAGGCTAAAGGAAGATAGATAATAGGAACAAAATATATTTAACTATGGCAAGTTCTCAATAAAGGAAAACAACCTGAGGATTAAGAAGCCCTTAACCTACCCCTTGGGACAAGGGATGAGGAGGAAGCCCCATGTAAGTAGGGAGAAATTACTGGAGGAGCTGAAATCTAGACTGAGTCTATTGCATTAATTGAAATTATTGAGAACAAACATTGAGTGTGGAGGATCAGCCAAGGATAATCTAGAGAGGCTTGATCTGGGATCTCCCAAGTATTTGAGTCCAGTTGGAAAATGACCAGGCATAAGCCAAGGATAGAAATGTTTGGCTTATTCACAAGAGTTAAGGAAGTTAATGTAGTATTTTATGCAGTAATTGACATGATTGTGATTTTTTCAGTGATATTGTTTGTTGTTGTTGTTTGTTATTTTTAATTAATTGTTTGAAAGGGGATAAACCCAATAGGTGGTATGGAGACTGTTTAGTAGATTGTTGTAGTCATATAGATAAGAAAAGATACGAAGGCCTTACTGAAGACAGTGATCTGTGAAACTGTACTACCTTAAAGAATTTTCAAATACATATCTTCCTTATGATGGTTTAAAATGATATTAACTGTTGATTATAAGTTTAAATAGATGCAAAACCTGTTACCAGTCTATATCATCAAGTCTGTACAATGTACATCCATGATAACAAATAAAGAGAAAACCTAAAGTGATTATAGGCTGGTAATATTTTATAAAAATATTGCTTTTTAAATTCTTTTACCTAAATAAAAGCAAAGTAAAATGAAATAAAGTCTTTACAATTTCCTTCTATATTCCATTTTTTTTTAAATTCATGAGTAGGTCAGCCACCATGGCATAAAATGTTTTTCTTCAATGTTGCTGAATAAGGTTTGAGGCTACATAGTATAAGTTCCATGAGAGTTTCATCTGTTTTGTTCAAGCAAAATTCCTAGATTAGTTCCTTTTACATATGTTCAAGTATATTTGTTGAATGCATACATGAATCAATGAATGAATACTAAAAGTATAGAGGAAGGAAGAATTGCTTTGTTTATAAAAGTGTGTTTCTGCTTATGTACCCAGATTTTAATTCAAATCCAAATGATAAATAAATTTATGAATTTATTTTTTATTATTCTTTCTCTACTCTACTGTTAGAGTGGAAAATTTTGTCATCAAGGTTATACCTAAAGATGCATTACTAAATTACTTCTCCCAGGCTGTTTTATGTATATGATTTGCTTAGCTTAGAAGTCACCAGGATGAGATCTATCAAGTTACTGTTTTTTACTGGGATTCTGTTTCTGGTTTGAGTTCTGGTGAAACATGAAACACCTTATATCTAACATGCTGGGCCATCATTTATTTAACGTGACTTTGAGAGAAACTCTGAGGACACATTCAAGACAGAGTTATTGTACATGCAAAATAGTATTATTAATAAAATAATAGCTATCATCAAATGAGTGTTATGTGTCAAATGTGGTACATATATTATTTCATGTATTCCTTAAAAAAAATCTATAAGGTAATATTACAGATGTCATTTCATAGGCAAGAAAATAAAGCTTAGTCAGTGAAATAATTCATTTTACATTTCAGCCTTAGTAAATGGCAGAGCTAAAATTCCAGGACTGGCTGACTTGAAAGCCATCCTTTCACCACTAAAGAACAGTATCTCTTATTTCCATAAACCTTCCCTGAGATATACTTTAGAGTCTAAATTTATCTTTCACATCTAGAATGTCATATATGTTTTTGATATGTTGCACATTATATAAAATATCTCCTGGAGAGAATACATTGACAATTTAAATTACTTTTGTCAGTTACATACTGCCATTCCTTTAAAAACTTGAAATACATTCTTTAAAAAGAATCATGTTTGAGATATAAAATCGTGACAACATTAAGAATTAGTAAATATTATTCATTTGCTGACAGGTGGTAAGAACATAAAAAGTACAAGTTATAGAAACATAGTTACTTACAAATTATTTTTCAAACATTCTGTGAATAACAAAGTAAGCAAATAGTCATAATAATCATTATTATAAGTAAACTATGTTGTACAAGATTTGCAATAATAAATACCTTTGATTACATTATCTCATTTAACCCTGAAAATTTTTGCCTGGGCTAGTGTTCTCTCTTTCTAGATTTTATTTATTAAGATATCCAATCAGAATTGTTCCCACTTCCCAATGACAGCCAATCCAAAGCAAAGCCCTGTTTCCATAAAGCTGCTCCAAAATCACCTAACACAAAACCAAATCCCATAACAAGTTATTCTGAAGATCCTCTTACTGAGATGTAACATGGTGTGCATTCTCCTTCATTGCAATTAGTGTAAATGTGTTTTATTAATAAAATCCTATCTTTTCATTACAAAATACTTTATTTAGCTAAAGCCCAGCTAAACTATCCCTCAATCAAGTATTTTCATCATGATGTGTGAATATTTTGAATGAAAAAGGCAGCTGAAGATAAAAGCCAAAGGCAAGAAATGCAGTGCTGGTTTGGGTTAGTGGAAGCCAAGAGTTCCACAAAATGATTTTAAAACCCCAAAGAGTGAAAGGTCAGTGAGTCAAGTAGTGGCACATAAACTATTATGGCCATGGTCTCGGAACCTGTATGATCAAGGGTCATCCTCGAATTTGTAATAAATCACACAGATTAATTTGACATAACACCCACTATCTTAAAAATCTATACATCTTCCTATGCACAGAGCTCCATTGATTGAAAAAGAAAGCAATCAGGAAAAAAATCTATAAAGAAAGATAAAAATTCATTTTTTTTCCAAAAGTGATAATTATTTTTGTGATTTTCAAATTTCAGAAGAGAAGTAGGAAACTCATTTTATGCAGTTTATACTGAAATGTACTTGACTAAAAGGTGTATCTAAGAAGGGGATTTTCTGCAACATTTTGGTATCTCTTGAAACAACGAGAAAGATAATTTACATTAAAAATGTTATATAATTTTATAAAATTATATTAAAATTTTATAAAATTCAAATGTGAGCAATTGAAACTAATCGTAATGTTTCCTTAGTTGCATAGTTACATAAAAGGTGAAGGAACAGACTCAGAAAGAACACACCAGTTTACATACTGTATACTGTTTTTAACATTTACTATGTGAATTTCACAATCCATAAGCAGCTTGAATTCTTAAACTGAAAAATCAGGACAATGCTACTACTACCCAAGGTCAGTAGAGTAGTAGGAGAAACAGAATAAAAATGATTATATAGCAAATGCAAATGCTCATGTAAAATATTAACCTCAATTTTGGTCATAAGAAAATCTGTTTCAAAAGGAAAATTAGCTTACATTCAACCTCTCTGAAACTATAAAGGCTTTGAATTCAATGTTAGATTCTAATTTCCTTAAATAGAAAAAGTGCTATGTAAAGTCAATGTGAGCTTTACAATAGAATGCCTTTTTATGTAGTCCTAGGCCAATCAGAAGACAAGGGCTAATTTGCTGGTATATTTTATTGAATACACTAAGAATAATAAGTGCCCACCATAAAGATTAAAAATCCACTTAGAGCTTCTTCATCAAAGACCAGAGAGAAGAAATCAAGTATTCCTGGGCGTAACCACTCCCTATAAACCTTGCAGTAATTAGGTATCCACAAAGAGAACATTTCATGAGACAGTAAGAAGGGTGGAAGCAGGAAGTACTTATAAACTTGTCCTGAATTTTAACCAATACATTGGGAAAAAAAGTGTAATGATCATCAGAGTGTATTTTTCTTGTTAACACTAAATCCTTCAATTCACACACCTAAAATATGACTCTCATAATACACTTATATACTACCATCTAACAGAAATAATTCAATATGTTTTATGATCTGTTCAATAAAGATTCGTGCTAAATTAATACATTTTGGAAAACAAATGCAGCATTCTTTGATACTAATTTTAGCAAAAGAAATATAACACTTTTAAATAATACAGCACTTTAAAAAAATTTTTTAAGTCTTTTTTGTTTTTGCACAGTCTTCATTTCTTTGCAAACTCACGCTATGTTGATCTCGTTGATAATATGTCTTTGTCTTTAAATCAAGTTTTAGAGAAATAAATCCTTTTTATAAAATATTTGACTTAGAGAGCATTGTGAATACTCATGTGGCAGACATTAATTTGGGCCTCCCAAGGGCCCCTTTCAGAAAGTACTCACTGCTCAGTTGCAGGGAGTGGTTGGCTGACAGAATCCAACAGACTACGCACTCATGGTCTGCCTTGGCTTCCTAGTGGAGGGACTGCCCTCAGGGAGGGACCCAGGTCAGTGACCAAGAAGGTGGTGGTACAAGTACCCAGACATTTTCACCCAACATGGGGTTTCTCCAATGAGAAATCTTTGCTTCAGAGCTCCCCTTTGGGCTAGCATGAGTCCCTACAAATGGATAAAAAAATCTGAAGACAATTAACAGGCAAATGAAACTAAACTTACAAAGAAGCCCTCATTTCATGCAGTGGGTCAGGAGAAAATGTTGAACATAACTCCAAGACTGAATAGTCAGAGTGCTAAACTTAAAAAAATGATTGAATTCTCAACACAAACAAGTCTATTTTACAAAGGTTAGTTCTCCAACTCAGGAAACCTGAGTTGCTGACTTGTAGGATAGGGATAACTTTATGGATGGACCCAAAGATTTTGGTTTTATATATTTTCACTCCACGTCATAAGAGCTAATACTCTCCTGTGAGGAAAGATAATATAGAGGTCTTTCCCCAACAAGGCAAGAGGACCTCCTCTCATGAGTACTCCCACCGTCTTTTTTAGACAACAGGCTTATAACAGAGTTAATACACATTTTAAAGGAATTTGGATCACTTGGACACCACATTGACACATCGCACTATCCACTGTATCCATGTCATTGGCTGATTGTACAGAAAGAGCAAGAGGTAGCTGCAGTACTGGAAAACTTACATGCCATTTGATTCAGAGGGTGAGAACTAATTCCTACAAAGAATCAGAATTCTGCCATTTCAGTAAAAATAGTTAATCTATTGGTCAGAGGCATATCAGATATCCATCCAAATTAAATGAAAATCTGCAGCATCTTGCATTTTATACTACAAAGAAGTAGGCAAAATGCCTAACAGACACTTACACATTATGAAATAACATTTCATATATGAGAATGCTGCTCTGACTCATAGATGGGTGACCTGGAAGGCTCTGTGGCATGTACAGGTTGTGATACAAGTACTCTTGCCCCATGGATCACATGCTCTAGCAGAGTATAGTATTGTGCTGCAGGTGTCATTAGTAGAAAAACATGCTGGATGGTGTTTATGGCAAGTCCTACAGGAAGCCCAAAACACAGGTTCCTGAGTCTTAGACAAAGCTATGCAATATATAGCAAAAATTATGTGTCTACTGAAAAGAGCTACTGGCATGTGACTGAGCCCTGGTGAAGATGGAATTTCAGTGATGGGACACCCAGTGACCATGGATTTGGATCTGCCCAGCATGAGTTAGTCCTTTTGAGCCCATCAAGTCATAAATGCGGGCTGGCCCTGCAACAATTCTTTGTAAGATGCAAATGGCATGTTCAAGACCAAGTACAAGGAGGAACAGAAAATAAAAGTAAGTTACATAAGCAGGTGATGCTCCATGTCCCATATACTCTGTTTAACATCCATGTCACATAACTAAGTTGTACCAGTGCACCTCCTTCAGCTCACATGGAGGATATAGTTCCAAATAATAAGATGCATAGGAGAAAACCACCTGAACTTGGCTTATAGGTGGGTTTCTCAGTAAATGAACATAAGCTAAAAATGGGAAGTGACTACCTTACATTCATGTACAGAAGTGGTCTTAAAAGACAATGGTTAGGTAGAAGATTTTCCAAAGAGCGAAGTTTTGAGAGATGCATCTATTCTACCACCCTGTGTAGCAGGCAAAGTAGCCTGAGAATAGAATATATGCGTATAAGGAGATTTTAGCATTAGAGAGCAGACTGGCTAGCTGGAAGCCTGGAAGGGAAAATACTGTGCAAACAAGGAAAGAAAGGCCACTGTTAGAGGCAGGTGAATAAATACATGGAATTGGGTGCAAAGTGTAAAGATCTTTGTATCATATGTTAGCACTGACAAGAAAGCATCTTCCACATACAATTACACAAAATGACTTAGCCAGGTGATATTAACCAGCATTTTTCAGTGGTCACTCCAGTGCTGGCAGGATGGGCACACAAAGTGGCCACAGTGACAGTAATAGAGGCAAACATGGGCCCAACAGCATGCACTCCCACATAGCAAGGCCAATTTAGCAACTGCTGCCTCTGCTTGTCCAGCAGTAGTTTAGCGATCCCCCAGTAGGACAGGATTCCTTGTGAAGTCTAACTGGCCACTTGGCAGCAAGATGACTTCAATGAGATTCTTCTGTCACAAAAGGGCCACTGATTTGTTCTCACAGAAATGAATGCACATTCCTCATATGGGGTTGACTTTGCTGTCTTCACGATCTTTACATCACTCTTTGTATGTTCAAAATGCCTAATCTATATGGATGGAATCTCATGCAACATAGCATCTTTGATATAAAGTACTTTATATGGAAGGAGGCATGGGAGTAGTCCCATTACTATGGGATCTTGTAGTCCTACCATATATCACACCACTAAGTAGCTGCTGAATTTATAAAGTGTTGGATTAACCCACTGAAAGTATAGCTGAAGCACCAGCTTGGAAGCAATGTCTTGAGAAGACGGGATGCCGTCTTACAGGGTCTTATACATATACTGAATCAGAGACCTTTATGTGGTGCTATATCCCCAAAAGGATGGATACAGGAGACCCGGAACCGAGGAAGTAGTCAGTGCATGTACCAGTTTTCCTAATTCACTTAGGGACTTTGCGCTTCTCATCCCTGCAGGGTTACAGTTTCTTTTCCTCAAAGAATGCACACTCCCATGGGTGGCAGACTAAGAGCCCTTTTGAACTACTGTCATAACTATCATCTGCTCATTTTGAGCTCCTTGTGTCCACTCAGTGGCAAACAAGATGAATTATAATGTTAGGGACGATAATCGATCATAATTAACAGGAAGACATAGGACTGCTTTTACATAGGGGAGATATGGAGCACTTGGTGCAGATTTCAGTTGATGACTTGGGCTCCAGGTGGTACTCCCTGGCCAAATGCGAATGAACAGGGCAGCAACTCTATCTATCTGAGAGGTTCATGGATATCAGGAGTTCAGAACCCACAGGAATGAAGATTTTCTTCACAGCACTGGCTAAACCAACAGTGATGGTAACTGAGGGTGAGTGAAATTTGGAATGAATAAAGTAACAGACAGATGATGAGTACCATTTAAGACCTTAAGACCAACTTCATTGATGATCACTGAAGATTATCCCACTAATATCCCTCTTCTATATCCTTTCTTAACAAGAACAGCCCACTCTGGAAGGGTTGTTTTTCAAATATGTGTCTAAAATAGTGGATCTGTGTTGCAGAATTAAGAACTCACTGCTCGGCTACAAGGAATGCACTTAGCTTATCACCTCTAGCTCTTAGTTCCATCAGGGTCTGTTTCAATATTCAAGATGAGGCAGCAGTCTTTCAGAAGCAGCCTCTGAACAATGACTGAGCAAGTCAGGGAGTAGAAAAAATCAAGCTTTTCTTACGGTCAACCATATAATGGCCAATCCAGAAGACAGTGTTGTGACATAGCTATTCTGCCCAGACACAGCCCCTCTACTAGGCTCTTTTCTTTACAGCTAACAGTTGGGTTAGTACTCTATTAGATTTATATCTTGGTCTGACAATACCCTCTGATTTCACTGCCTTCTATTTCTTCCTTCACAGGTTTTCTCCTAAATAAACCTTTTGCCCTAATAGTTTTATTTCAACATCAGCTTCTCTAACACCTAATCTCAATGGCCTGCTATAATCAATTGATATCAGTTTTCACTATTTCTTGGAGAGAGTTTTGAATATTATAATTCATTAATTAATTGTGTATTTTTTCTGTATATATCTAAATATATTTTTTCAGAAACCAAGCCCTGGAGCTAGATTATGTCCAAGGCAATACGTTGGATACATTGGTTATTCACGCAAGGATCTTCCCTTTAAGAAATTAACAAAACAATGCAAGTGATAAGATTCATTAATAAAAAACTAGATATTTTGTTTATTGCCACTATAGACAATATTTTCCTTTGAGGAACAAGAGCAGGTATCATAAAGCGTGTGGTACCTAATCTGGGTCCTTAAGAAGGAAAGAGTTTCATGCAGCAGAAAGCTAGGACAGGATCAATGTGGACAGAGGACACAAGTATGGTTTTTATCTTTTCACATATCTAGAAACATAAAACTAAATATTATTGGTTTGTTCTTATTGTTGATTTATTAATGAAATACATACATTATATATTTTATTAGGTCCAAAGTAATAACTTGTTGTTCAGATCAAAAATTAAAATTGAAGGTGTAGAAGAGAGACTGGAAACCTTATTTGGATGAAACATACTTGGATTTGAAAGTTGACTGCCCCACTTACATTGTGTAATATCCTCCTACCTGTAGTCTCTGTTTCCTCCAATCCTTCTGCTTATCAGCCTGCTGAAACTCCTTTCATGTAACTTTTTGAACATATTAACGTGTCACAGAAGTCCCATTCTGCCATCATGTGCAAACATTCAGTGTTCTTGACATAATTATCTCTCAATTCTTCAATCATACCGTACTCTTTCAAATGTCTGACTTTTTACAAGTTGCTCCTGTTGTAGTGTTAATTTTTTATGGGCTAGATTCATGTTGAAATAATTTTGACTCTTACCTCCTTTTTCACTTGGCTAACTCCATTTATCCTTCTAAATTCACTTTAGTATCATCTTCCTTAAATGAGTTGTCCTTTCTATCAATAAGGGCTAAAAATTTCTTCCCTGTGTTTCCATGATCTTTGTTGAACACATAACAATTACAATTATTCATTCTGATAATTGTATTTTTGGTTTTGTCTTTCCCATTATTCTAAATGGCAGAGACTATTTTTCCTCCACCACTATGCCTATCTAAAGACTTGTAGAAAGTGAAAGATTTATACAAATTTAAAGAGAAATCAGAATATTAAAGGCTTGTAGAAAGATAGCTTGGAGGTATTCAGAAAAAGTTGTTGGAATAAGGACTGTAGAGTTCTCAGCATGTAGGCAGTAGAAGTCATGAATACGTGTAAGAAAACAAGATGCAGAAGAAAGAAATATAGTCTAAAATTGATTTCCTGATCAAAAATTCTAATTAAATAGTAAGAAAAGATTAGGAACTTGTGAATAATTTTCAACTTTAGGCTCTGGAGCATCTGAAAACCCTTCCTATCATTGCCGGATTTTTCAACATGAGTCTTGAAAAGAGGCAGAGCCCATATATCAAGGTGTAAGCCAAAAGGCCAGATACAGATTTATCCAGCCCTCCTTAAAACAAGGGGACTGGTGACTGATCACATCCTCCCATCCTACTTTCTAACTTTGAATCAGGAGCTAGTTTCAAGAGAATAGGGACAGTAAACATCCTGGTAGTGATGACAGCAGAAGGGGTAGCATAGCAACCAGGGTCCAAGCTAATCAGTAGAAGCAACCATTGTCTTGCAGCAGCACCTAAAGCAGTGCTAGCTGCAGTGAGGCAGCTCTGTCCTCTCGGGCCTGGTTCCATGGTTTCAATGGGTTTAGCTGCTGACTCACCTCCCTTGTTTCTGACTGTTCTCAAGCTTGGTTCACAACTTCTCCTGCAACACTGTTAGCCACTAAATACTAATTCAGCAAATTTACGTTCTGTGTAAATGAGGCATAATTGTTTTCGTTGCTTGCTTCATAGAGCACTCATACCGGGAGATGATGCAAGAACAGACCTATATGGATGAGGTAGAACTGAACCATCACATAAAGTTTTAGGCTTTAGAAAAGTCAAAAACGTAGGAGAATTCTGATTCCTCTGTTGCTTTCAACCTCCACATCTAAACTTCTAATGAAACTTGCTGTCTTATTCCCCAAACAAATCCTTCAAATATGTTTTATTTATTTTCTGTCTCCATTAATTACTACAAATTTTGTCCAAGCCACATATCCTGTCTATTTTGAGGATTTTTGTTTGTTTGTTTTTTGGATAAATATGCTCTTTAGATCTCAAATTAATGAAACGTTTCTTCTCATAAGCCAGTGGCTGAAAGGTTTAGAAATGACTAAGGGAGAGACATCACTTAGAAAGTTTGGTCAGACACTTTATTTTCTGCTTATGATGGCATTAAGTATTAATCAGATATTTACTGCAATGGATTTGCAGAGCTTTGTCCTTTTTCAGGCCTTGACATTGCCGGGAGATGGAGAAAAGCCTCCCATCTCCCACTCTCTTCTATCTATGGAAAACAGAGGAATAAATTCACCAATTGTCATGTTCTCTAGAAAAAATTGATTACTGTTTTTTCTCTCTTGAAGTGACCAGCCTCATGCAACTGAGTGATTGACAGAAATATATTACAATTTTTCTTTCTCATTTCCAGCATGTAAAGATTGGCTTCCTCTATTTTTTAGAGAAGAGATTGCAATGTAGCAAGACTGGAAAATTCTCATAACGAAGTTAAATATATAAAGACTACAGAATACTTCCTCTCTTAGTTATTACTTATATAACTGGTTTACAGGCTCATAAAGTAAGCAATTTCAACTCTTTTCCCATTGCTCTAAGAAAACTTGAAATGTTCATTTGTTTGGAAGAATTTATAATTGAATACATCTGTGCCTGTGGATTTCAATTTCTTTTCTTTTTTTTTCTTTTTTCTTTCTGTAGAAGTTTTTAATAACATTTGATTCCTTTAATAGATATCAGACTACTCTAATTTTCCATTTCTTCTTCCGTCATCTGTATTAAATTATATTTTCCCAGTAATTTGTCTATTTTATTCACACTGCCAAATTTTTGTCATTCAATTTTTTTATGTCATCTCTAAATATCTTTTTGATGTCTGGAGATTTATAGTAATATTATAGTAATATCACACTAATATTAAGTCATTCATTTTGTTCAGTTATTATATCAATCAGTCTTACTTAGTGTTTATCAGTATCACTAATGTTATTTTCAAAGAGTCAAATTTTGGCTTTTTTTCTTTGATTACGTTTATTTTTATTTTATTAAATTCTGTTTTTATATTTATTATTTCTGTAGGTTTTGCATTTTTATAAAAATTAAACACAAAGTATATTAGACTTTACTTTATTTCTTTGTTTGTTTTTTAGCAACTGGCTGGTACAGGGATCCAAACCTGTGGCCTTGGGGTTATAAGGCTGCTCTCTAACCAACTGAGCTAACTAGCCAGCCCTAAAACTTTATATAGTAACAAATCAGAATGCAAAATTTAAAATCTTAAAAATGTTATTTAGCTAGAAAATAAAGGAGGGCTGTAGCATGAGGAATAGAAGAGAAATAGAAATCTCTTCACCATTATGAGATTATCTAGAAGTATTTTCCAGTGCTAAATCACAGAAAAGCAGATTAAGTATATTATTCAAAATTATATGTATAATTTTTGGAAAACTATGATTTCAAAAAATTCTAACAAAATCTGAACAGTTGAGAAGTGGAAGTGGAATTTTTTATCAGCTAAATTTATCAGCTAAATTCCTCATATGGGATTGCCAAATTTGATAATGAAGAAATAGTAGTATTAACATGTTATTTCCAGTCCTTTTGGTAACCACAATGTATCAGTTAATATTAGGGTCAACTTTGAAGAATGGGAACAAACGATGGTGACAATTAAAACAGAGGAACTTTTTTCATCTCACAAAAAGTTTTATGGGTAGACTTTGTATGGGTCAGAAAGCAGCTTCTTACTTTGCCTCTTCTACAAGCCTCTTCTATATGCACCTTGTCAGCCTAGAACTGAGAGCTTCAAATCATGATCCAAGATAGCTACTGACATTCAAGCATTAATTTAGAATTCAAGTCTGCAAGAAAACAGAAGAAACAGAAGACGGGTATGTCTCTTCTCATTACAAATATTTCTCCGAATTTTTTTGCTTATATCTCATAGTCCAGATCTTAGTTAAATGACGTCTCCTATGCAAGACAGATTGCAAAGTGTGGTTGTCATTCTTTTGGAAATAGACCCAACTAAAGGTAAGCCACAAGGTGATGAGAACACATATTGGGGTAAGCAGCAAGCAATCTCCACCAGACATCAAAAGAACAGCAAGGAGAAAGAGGTTACTTCTGAGTTAGACAGACCATGGGTTGAAAATGGAAGGCAGTATTTACTTTTAATTGCAACATATAGAATTGCTATAGGTTAAAAGAAAACATTCAGTAGCCATGAAACTTATGTAGAATAGGATATATAATGATATGGAACAACATTGATAATACATAAACTAGTAAAATAAAAGCTACAGAAAAACAAAATAATCAGTACAACAGTATTATTTTTTAAATTTTATACATATATGTATGTGCATCCATACAAAGAAACAAGCACAAACATACGACTTTTAGAGGAAAACATACCAAATGTCACCATTGTTTAGTTGGGTTTTTTTGTTCTTTATTCTAAAATATTTTAGTCATATATTCTATAGATTTATAGAACCTAAGCTGATCATCTGAAAACCAAATCCTCATGATTCAAATTCAGATGAAAGGATTCTAGCCTCCCAGATTACTCACAGTATCTTCTAGACTGCTCATGTGGAAGGATGTTACAACTTCATAAAATATTTTTGAATCAACCGTGATAGCGAGTGATTTAAAATTTATTTTTCAAAAAAATATTATAAATGAAAACAATTTTAGTCTCCTTTTGCTATTATTGTGTCATTAACTTAACTCCACCATCTCCAAATGATAATTAATTCAAATGTAAGAAAAATGATTAATTATCTGTTTTTGCTCTAATATGAAACACTGGTTGACTAGATAGACTAGTGAGAAATGCAAAATGACCTGGTGTGAAGCCATCTGCATTTCTGTCCAACCTTTTAAAAGCACTCCTCCTGCTTTCATTATCACAGTGTTCAATAACAATGTAACAGAAGCTTTATCACCAGGATACCACGGGTGTATTTCATATCCTCCTGACATGCTTTAATTGCCTCCTGAAACATTTCAGGGTTAGTTGTCTTTATTAGACATATTTCCATATCTACTTTGAATCCACAACATGGGTTTTTTACAATATCTGAACAGACATCTATAAGTCACTCTTAAATCAAATCACATGCCAAAAAGGAAGAAATAGAAAATACGGAAACAAATGTAGATCTGAATATCAAATCATTAATTCATCTGATTGTGTTTATATGGTTTAGCATTTGACTGAGATTCTTCTTATAAAATTGAATCATTTTGCTACATACGGTCTATCTGTTTCAAAAGATAATTTATATATTAAAAGTATAGTATCAAGCCGTGTCAGGTAGGTATCTCTAGTTTAGCAGTAATTATTGTTTTGCCAATTTTGTCTCCTTTATCATCTCTCCACTTTTTTTCTGGAGCATTTTAAAACAAATTCTAAATATATATTATTTCACCAATAAATCACTCTCTAATATATGAGTTATTGAAAAAATTTACAATGTCATTTTCACACTTAGTAAAAGAATAGAAATTCCTTAATATCTAATACTGAATCCAGGTTCAAATTTTTCCAAATAGTTTTAAAAAATTTTAATTTTTCAAATTAGAATCTAGATATGGTTCACATTATTTATTTGGTTGATATATTCAAGACTCATGTAAGCTATACCACCTCCCACCATTGTTAAGCCATTTATTTGTTGAAAAAAAACGTATCTTTATCTGTAAACTTTTTTACATCCTAAATTTGACTACTTCCTCATGCTATCATTTAACTTATTCTCTAGCTCTTGTATTTTCTCTCAATTAGTTGTTAAATCTAAAAACTCGATTATATTCAAACTTATTCTCTAGCTCTTGTATTTTCTCTCAATTAGTTGTTAAATCTAAAAACTCGATTATATTCAAACTTATTCTCTAGCTCTTGTATTTTCTCTCAATTAGTTGTTAAATCTAAAAACTCGATTATATTCAAACTTATTCTCTAGCTCTTGTATTTTCTCTCAATTAGTTGTTAAATCTAAAAACTCGATTATATTCAAACTTATTCTCTAGCTCTTGTATTTTCTCTCAATTAGTTGTTAAATCTAAAAACTCGATTATATTCAGGTTTAAGTTTTAATAAAAAACGTTTCATAGTCATGCTTTATTTGCCTTATTAGCTTTAACAGAAGGCAACAACATTTGATTGTACCAATTACAAAGAAATCAATTCCCATTTGTAAGTTCAGGTTTTGTCTGTCTGACCCAATAGTTATAAAGTTCCCTTCTGTTTTCTCCTAATGGTTTTGAATCAGCGAAAAAGTGTAGTAAATCTATTATTCATGAGATGTTACATAAAGGTAAATTTTCTAATTATATTATTTTATCTGTTACCTGAAATTGTTCCATAAAAAAACTCTCTATCAACTGGTTACTTAAGAGTACATCATAAACTTCCTTGATATATTCTTTTTATCAGTTTGTTTTAAGTGCCTTCTAACAGGCACCAAATGAATTTTTAGTATCATCATATACAGATGCCTGTAATTTCTTTTATTTTAAAATTTACATATTTGTGAGGTACATTGTGTTGTTTCTATACATGCATATACCGCACAATGATTCACTTAGGGTAGATAGCATAGTTTTGCACCTGTTAGCCCACCAAACTTAAGTATTTCTGATGTATTTCAATCCATTTTGGTAATTACTATGTTGCATTCAATTAATCTCATCTTTGGCCAGTAAGTATATTTTGGTGTTTGAATCACTATGTACTCGTTCTTTGACATCATTAATTACTAAGAGATGTGTATTAAAATATCCCATGAAACTAGAGTTCTAATTCCATCAAGTTTTACTTCACATTCTTTGGGCTACTTTATGAATAGTAAACAAGTTTAGAATTGCTAGATCTTCCTGGTGTATTTTTTCTTCTGTTATTATAGAAATCATTTTTTAAAAATCACAAATAATGCAAATATGTTCAGATAGATAGATAGGTAGATAGATAGATAGATAGATGACAGATTCCAGATAGATAAGATGATATGCTATTAACATATCTATAAATCAGCATTCTAGTATTCTTCTGGTAGAATTTTGTTATTTTACTGGAATCACTTTTCCTATCTTTTCCTTTCAAGATTTCTAAGAACTTATATTTTAATTGTGTCATTAAACAGTTTATAGTCATTATTTCTAATTTATTTCATCTGCAAATCTAGGTCTTTAAATTGGTTCGGTTATTTTTATTATGATTATCAGCATATTAATATTCATTTTTAGCACATTTTGTACTTTTACTTTTTCTAATTTCTTTTCTTCAATTTTTTTTTTCTTTTCTCTTTCCACATTTTTTGAGGCAGTACAGGTAATCAAAGGTTTTGATTTTTATTCTTTTCCGTCTACTGGTTTGATCACTATATTTTATTTATATTTTTAAATGATATGCATATTTAACATTTTTTAAGATAAACCAGAAACAGCCAGGAATATTTTAATGTTAGATGAAATTAAATAAAAGAATGAAAAAATTACTGAACAAATGAATGGAATATAACCATGTAGGACAGAATCAGCTCATGGGTACTCAGTTTAGAAATGTTGCTTAAGGAGAAGAAGGGTGATAATATTGTGTTCTCTTTACTCTTTGTCATAATTGAAATGTTTTCTCTTTCATAAGTTGAATAATAATTTCTTCAGGAAAATGAAAGAATGAGAAACAAAACTTGTATTAGTTTTATTTGCAACCATGCTAATTAATTGACCTACAACATTTGGGGGAAAAAAGAAATATATATCTTTCTTGATATACTGCTGCCAAGTCAGATCTTCTCCTGTGAAATAAAAATGAATATTTATGTAAAAAAGACAAAAGAACCCTACATACACCCAAGTTAGGACTCAGTTTGAAATTTTAGAATATAACATCATTTTATTTTAAGTATACATGCATAAACACTGGGACTCTTTACCTATTTATACATTGCTTTCGTGTATTATATTTGGAGTACATTATAAAGCTTAAAGCATGGGTAGTTTCTTTATTTAAAAAATTATTTTAAGAATGGAATGATTTTGGATAAAATTATAGTGAACAGACTACTTCTGGGTCTTGTTTGTCTTGACAGTCACCACGGTTGTATTTGATAAGGTTCAAGAGGAAAGTCCTGTGATTTTTGTCACATAATCAATCAGTTGACACAAGCCTATAGGCATCGAAGGACCCATCATTTCAAGTACACAGATGAACGAAGAAACTTATCTTTCATTATATAACGGGTTCTAATTAGTTCAAGAAAGATTGTATTTTGTCATCATCTATCTCAAGTAGGAACAATATTATAGATAACATTATTGACATGCAATTAATTTTTGCCACATAAATAATTTTATGGCTACTTCTGTGGGGGAAAGGTGTTGCAGCCAGAGGTAAAATAGTACCTAAAGATGAAAAAGTTTCCTATTAAGACATATGGGGAAAATAATATTTATAACTCCCATTTTATCACCATTTAATTTGTGCCACATATTTTGCTAAGCCCTTTACATAAAGGACACAAAGCTAGAATAAATAAGCAAGAGGAGAAATTGAACTCCAAACCAAGTTTTTCTTGATGAAAAAAGTAATGCATAACATAATAGTGGTAAAATATAAGCACACTGAAATCGCATTCTCGCCATTTAAATATTCTTTTTCTGACTATTCATAAGTTTACATTATTGTTTTTATTTGCCTTCCCGTTTTTAGAAAAAAAAATAATTTATTCCACCCATGATAATTGCACATATTTATAGAGTACAGTATGATAATCGGGAACATTCATACCGTGTGCAGTGATCATATCAGGGGGGTTATTATATCCATCACCTCAAACATTGGTCACTTCTTTGTGTTAGGAACATTCAACATCATCTTCACCAGCTAATCATAGAACACAGTACTTTGCTGTTAAGTGTAGTCTCCCTGTGTTACTATAGAATCCTAGATCCCACTCTTACTATATTTCTAATATTTTATATTCGCCATCTATCCTTTCCCTCTCTTCTTCCCTTTCCTCCCCCCCCCACCAGTCTCTTGTTACCACTATTCTAATTTATACTTATATGAAATCAACATTTTTAGCTTCCATATATGAGTGAGAACATGTGGTATATCTCTGTGCCTGGCGTATTTTGCTTAATTTTCTCCAAGCTCATCCATGTTACTGCAAAGGGCAGAATTTCATTCTTTTGTATGGTTGAGTAGTATTCCATTGTGCATCTATACCACATTTTCTTTATCCAATCACCATTGAAGGCCATTTAGGTTGGTTCCAAATCTTGGCTAGTATGAATAGAGCTGCAATAAATATTGGTGTGCAGGTGTCCCTTTGACTTGTTGATTTCCATTCCTTTGGATATATACCCAGTAATGGGATTGCTGTATCGTATGGTAGTTCTATCAGTAGTTGTTTGAGAAATCTCCATACTGTTTTTCATAGTGGCTGTACCACCAACCATGTATAAGAATTTCCCTTTCTCTGCATCTTCACCAGCACTTGTTATTTTCTGTGCCTTTCCTTTTTTTTTTTTAACTCATTGATTTCTTGGTTCTAATTCTCATACCGACTTCTATGTCTACATTCATCCATATGAACTTGACTCACTCCTGCTTTGTTACTCTTAAATCTACCCTGCTTATATTCTTGTTCCATGACAACTTCTCTGGTTACTTGACTAAAGCTCTAGATTATTTTTTTTTTTCGTTAAATTTTTATTTTGTCAATATACGATGTATATGATTATTATGGCCCATCACCGACACCTCCCTCCCTCCTCCCTCTCTCCCCTCCCCCCCAAGAATGTCCTTTCCATTTGCTTGTTGTAACAACTTCATAAAAGTATAGTTGTTATATCTTCTTCCCCACCCCACCCCCGGTTTTTTTTGTGTGTGTATGTGGGTGAATTAATTTGTTTGTTTTTTAGCTCCCACCAATGAGTGAGAACATGTGGAATTTCTTTTTCTCTGCCTGACTCGTTTCACTCGATATTATTCTCTCAAGGTCCATCCCTCTAGATTAATTTTGGACGAGTGTTGCTCAATCAAGTTGTGTCTACCACAAATAGTATTTCCAGCTACTGTTTCAGGTCATTACCTTTTTGAGGCTGGGTTTTTCTTGCTCTGACTACTTGTCAGATACTAATTCTTGGCTAGTATAAATGAAACTCGCATTTACAGTCAAGACTCTGTATAGATTATTCCTAATTTACATTTCATATTTAACATCTAGCCTTCCAAATGACCATGGTTAACACAACATCTAGGTCTTTGCTCTTTTTGCTTAAACATTTTGTTTTATCTATGTGGGATTAAAGGTTTCATTTAAGAGTGTTTATGGTATTTGGAAAGCATTTAGAGGATTTTATAAGCAGGGGTAGAATTTCAAGTGTGTAGGAGAAAAAAATTACTCTTAAAGCAATGAAATGGCTATTTGGGTTTTGTAATTTATGAAAGTAGTACAGAGTCATTTTGTGAAAATTATTCTGAAAAACTGTCTTCATAATTGTTTTGAACAAAAAGAAAGACAAGGACAGGAGAATAAAGTTGGGATACACTGCAACATGCTGCATGTATTAAGCATAAGAATCCTGAGATAAATTTGTAGCACTAAGAACTGAAAGGCAAATGTAATTCTGAGTGATTAAAAAAAAAACAATACTCTAATTTCTCTGGTTTATGATATTTTATTTGCTATGTGAGATGAAGAAAAGGTAATGATTAATTACTATTTAAAGTTTTCTTGTCTGTGTGACTGACAATAATGTGCTACATTTGGAATATCAGAAGGATAGGCATGAGTTGGGGAGTAGATAACGAGTTCCATTTTGATATGTTGTACTCCAAGGTACTAGAAAAATATTCACATGGAAATGTCTTGTAGGCAGTTGAAATGAAGTAGAAGTTTAAGTGAGAAGTCAAGTTTAAAAATGTAAGTTTAGAAACCTATCCAGGTGGATGTAATAACCGATATTGTGAGATTGGATGCATATCTTACAGTGAAAAAAGTTGGATCAGAAACATAATCCTTGAAATGGCTCACATCCAAAGAGTGAAAGCAAGACAGGACAGAGTGAAGACAATGTGTACCACAAAGATCTATTCTTGATTCTGTCCCTAACTTATGTGCGGAGACATTGGGCACATTATTTAGAATCTTATGCAACAATCTTTTATATATATATAAAGCCCTGGTGCATTGTTATATGTGTTTAAAACACATGAGTTAAAATAAAATGAAGGTGATAAGTTAGAAATAGAAACAAGATAATGTGGTTCCATCAGAAGAGAATGTCAATGAGTGGAAGCCTACACTGCAAATTCTAGTAGAGGAAACTAAGAAAATTAACAGAGAAAATTTTAAATTTGGTGACTAGAACGTCATTAGTGACCTTTGAAACCAGAGTTTAAACATATTTAAGTGCACTGAAAATGCAAGAAAATAGTATTTTTAATATTTACATCTGTAGTTACAAAAATTTCTCTTCTCTGCCTATGCTCACTTTTTAAGTTTTAATATTTTTTAAATTTTAACTTTGCAATATACATTGTAGTTGATTTTCATGACCCTTTACCCATTCCTCTTCCCCCCACCCTTTCTCCCCTCCCACCATACATCATACCTGTTCACTTGTCTTAACAAGTTCAAGGTAAAGTTGTAAGTGTTGTGTCTTCTTCCCCTCCCTTTATTTGATTGTGTGTTTCTTTATTTATTTTTAGCTCACACAAATAAGTGAGAACATGTGGTAATTCTCTTTCTGTGACTGACTTGTTTCACTTAATATAATTTTCTCTAAGCCTATCCATGTTGTTGCAAATGGTAGTTTTTTATTTTTTTTATAGCAGAGTAGTATTCCATTGTGTAGATATACCAAATTTTCCTTATCCACTCATCTGATGATGGACATTTGGGCTGGTTCCAACTCTTAGCTATTATAAATAGAGCTGCAATAAACATTGGAGTACAGGTAATGCTTCACCATGATGATTTCCATTCCTCTGGGTATATTCCCAGCAGGGGGATAGCTGGGTCATATGGTAGATATACCTGTAATTGTTTTAGGAACCTCCATACCGTTATCCATAAAGGCAGCACCATTTTGCAGTCCCACCAACAGTGTACGAGAATTTCTTTTCCTCCGCAATACTCCAGCACTTGTCATTCTCAGTCTTTTGGATATTAGCCATCCTGACTGGAATGAGTTGGTATCTCAAAGTAGTTTTGATTTGCATTTCCTGGATGCTAAGTGATGTTGAGCATTTTTTCATGTGTATGTTGGCCATTTGTATATCTTCCTTTGAGAAATGTCTATTCAGTTCCTTTGCCCATTTTTACATTTGATTATTTGGTTTTTTGCTATAAGGTTGAGTTCCTTGTATATTCTGGATATTAATCCTTTGTTATATGTACATTTTGCAAATATTTTCTCCCACTCTGTTGGTTGTCTTTTCACTCTGTTGATTGTTTCTTTTGCTGTGCAGAAGTTCTTTAGTTAGTTTTAATTCCATTTTTTAATTTTTCCTTTAGTTGCTTGTGCTTTTGGGGTTATATTCATGAAGTCTGTGCCCAGTCCTACTTCCTGAAGTGTTTCTCCTATTTTCTTTAAGGGTTTTTATTGTTTCAGGATGTATATTTAATTCTCTAATCCATTTTGAGTTTATTTTGGCATATGGTGAGAGGTGCAGGTCTAGTTTCATTCTCCTACATATGAATATCCAGTTTTCCCAGCACCATTTGCTGAAGAGTCAGTCTCTTCTCCAGTGTGCAGATGTGGTGCCTTTGTCAAAGATCAGATGGCTGTAGGTGTATGGGGTGATTTCTGGGTTCTCTATTCTATTCCATTGATCTGTGTGTCTGTTTTTATGCCAGTACCATACTGTTTTGGTTATTATAGCTTTGTAATATCATTTAAAGTCAGGTAGTGTTATGCCTCCAGCTTTATTTATTTTGCTCAGGATTGCTTTGGCTATGTGTGGTCTTTTGTTATTTCATATAAGTGTTGAGATATTTTTTTTACAATTCTGAGAAAAGTGTCATTGGATTTTTGATGGGGATTGCATTGAATCTGTAGATCACATTGGGTAATACAGGCATTTTTACAATGTTAAATCTTCTGATCCAAGAGCATGGGATACCTTTCCATCGTCTTGTGTCCTCTAATTTCTCGTGGTTTGTATTTCTTTTCATAAAGATTTTTCCCATCCTTGGTTAACTTTATTTCTAAGTATTTTATTTTTTTGGTGGCTATTGTAAATGGGCTAGCTTTCTTGATTTCTTTTTCTGCACATTCCCTGTTGGCATACAGAAATGCTACTGATTTTTTGTGTGTTGATTTTGTGAGACACCACATCAATAAAAGCAAAGACAAAAACCATATGATCATCTCTACAGATGCTGAAAAAGCATTTGACAAAATTCAACATTTGTTCATGATAAAAACTCTCTACAAGTTAGGTATAGAGGGAAAGTATCTCAACACAATTAAAGCCAATGATAAGCTCACTGCCAATATCACCCTGAATGGGGAAAAGCTAAAAGCTTTTCCCTTAAAAACAGGTACTAGACAAGGATGCCCACTCTCACCACTCCAATTCAACATAGTGTTGGAAGTACTAGCCAGAGCAATCAGAGAAGAGAAGGAAATAAAGGGCATCCAGATTGGAAAAGATGAAGTCAAAGTGTCCCTGTTTGCAGATGATGTGTTCCTCTATATTGAACAGCTTAAAGTCTCTACAACAACACTCTTAGATTTGCTAAATGATTTCTGCCTATGCTCACTTTTTAATGTTTTGATATTGATATATCAGCGTCACTGACCCTTTGTCCTCACTTGATTAATAGAGAAACTGAGGTGGAGAGTTAGAATACAGTTTACAAATGTTAGATTAAAGGCTAGAACTTTAAATTTGGCATGCTGTTCCTTGTATATCAAACTAAATGTTTTCTTTTATTGCCACTGCAGCAAGCACTCTTTCTTTATTATGTGATCAGTTCATGCATGTAGTTAAATGGTATATAAACAACAATCAATTCACATTAAATCATTCCATTTTTAGATGTAAAACCCACCAAGCCATTTCATATCACATAATTATATAATTCATTATAATTACATAATGCTCATATGGTGCTAAAAATTTGATAGGCTGACATTAAAGCAAAATGACTTAAACACATCTTAATTTGAAATGCAATGATCACATTACTAATAATAAGATTAGTCCTGAATTTTGGAATTGTATCCCATAGGAATTTTCCCTTAGACAATTTTAACAATATTCATGGGAAACCCCAGGACAAAATATATTAACGAAATGTCCATTCATTTGTCACATATTTTTAACATTTTCTGATTAATACTTCTTTATATTCAGTCTGCTGAGATTACACATCTATTTGGCCACAAATAACAGCAATCTCTTTTATAATTAGCCTTGTCTTCAGTGATTTATTCAGAAATAAAATAATTCAGATTCTGGGACTTTGATCACTTCTTAGGGAGTGAAATCTGGCATCACCAAAGGCTTGAAACTAAATTTAAAAAGACAAAATTCCTGCTATCCTGATGCCGCATATATTACAGTTAGAGTCAGAGGGGATTTCCTAATTTAGTTATAACCCGAAGACTTCAAGAAGATGGTTATAACAATTTTTGCTGGCCCAAAATACATTTAAAAATAGAATATTTATGAAAAGGATCTGCAGCTATTGCTTTTCAATACTGAACTTAAAGGATTTATTTTGACAAAAATTGCCCACAAGACACATGTCTAGAAAGAATAAGACAGCCAACTTCTTTCAGAAAGTAGAAGATGTGCCAGGTATAGATTTGTTCACTAAGAAAAGCATGTGTGGAGTCTCAGACAGTGCAGTTTTCTAACCTATTGGGGAGCAGCATGCCTACTGAGTGTGAAACAAGCAGACAGGCAAGATTTTGGTCTCTGGAACCTTTCAGAAGTTTCCTACAACCCTCTACTGCCACTTTTTTTTCAAAAGATTCTCATGTTTTTGTGAAATAAAATATATTTAATTATAATACTAGGTGCAAGTATATACTGAAAAAGAGTTAAATTACTTGATTTTGTTTATAGTATGCCTCAAAAAATTAGTCATATCTGGATTCACTATATTTTTCTCATCGATAAATTTGTCTGTGGCCCTCAAAAGTTTTGATTTCCTGCAAATTGAGTTCAGTCTATGTCTCCAAAACATATCTTTTGCAATTTTTTTCTAACTTTCATTGTGGAAAATTTCACACACATAACAAAGTAGAGATATTAGTATAATGAGCCATGATGGATCCATTTTAATTTTGTGTAGTTTGCTAACTCTATCTCCATCATCTCCAGAATTTTTTCTAAGTAAATTTCAGAAAACATATCATTTTTTCCAGCAATATATAAGTATAAACCTCTACTGCATTTAAAAAACATAACCACATTAATGTAACAGTATTTTTAAATTAAAAAAAATGTCCAGTTGATTATCATATGACTTCAATAGACTTCTTTTTAACTATTTGTTTGTACAATTCAGAGATAAACTAAAGACCATGCATTACAATTTGTTCTATTTCTTCCAATTTATTACTTGTTTTTCTTTTTTTTGAATCTGTACTTTCTACTCCCATTTTTTTCTTCCCCTTGCAATTATCTTCCTGTAAGTAGTTGTTTTTCCTGTGGGATTTGCCACAGCCTAGATTTTACTGATTTTTTTCCATTGGCTTCCTTCTTTACATTTTCCTGGTCTTCTCTATTTTCTGTAAATTGGTAGTTAGATCTAGAATCTCAATCAGATAGGGGTTCAGTTTTGTGGAAGAAATTTTCTAAGAGTTATTGTGTATTTTGACCAATATGTGCATTAGGTAGCTTTACATTATTTGAGTATGCATTAGCTTATTTAGTTATGAGATCAATTTAAAACATATGAACTACATCCTTTTCCACCAAAGAGGTAAAATATGTACCATTTGCTCTCAATTTTTCAGCAAATTTACCCATGTTTTTTGTGTTATAATTCCCAAATTAAAAAAAGCAAACAAACTTTTTCAAATGTATAGTTAAAGAATAAATATTTTCTTCAACGTGGCTCCCCTCCAGAAAACACTTTTACTGCCCTTTATTTCTCCTCTTCCTCTCCTGCAATTCCTTCTGAAAACCTGCATACCATAAGTGTAATAGCCATAGAAGGAAATCAAAATCAGTTCAAAGCATGATGGGACATCTGTAGTTGTGATTTTTAATAATATATACCATTTTCATGAATAGTTTATATTTACACATAAACTACATTTTTATTTTTTGTTCACAATATTTTATACAGTTTCAAGTATTAAACAACACATAAGGGTGTGTTTTTGTTTCTTATAAAAAATCATGGCTTATGAAACTTTGAGGAATGTGGCTTTGTAAACTTTAATTGGACTGGAATTTCTTGCTAAATTTTATGACGAAATGTTTCTTTTCTATTGAATCCTCTATGTATATCATGACAAAGATATTTGTAACTCACGACATAATTCACTCACCGATTATGAGGCAGGTCAATCAGTGTTAAATAGCTCTCACTGACTTAACAGCAGCAATTCTGGGGCTATATTGAAAGCAATTTATGACACTGCTGGCCCTCCTCTTAATAAAGCTCAATAACGACACATACCAAAACAAACTTCTGTTTTCGTTGCAATTATTGATCAACACATATTTCTGGAAATCACTGTTCTATTTCATAATCACATATTTGCCACTTATAAATCGTGCATGGATGCAATTCATAATTGCTAAAGCCTTTGTAGTTCCTAAATATTTGCTAATGTATAACAGTGACCACTCCACCCTGAGAAATCTGCCAACCTTTGCACTTTCCAGAAAGAGAGAAAGTTCATTATAACCTCACATTGTGCTTCTTAAACTGGGGAATGCAATGGTTTTCCAGGATGTGTAGAAAGCAGAAGGATGAAGATGATGTATCTTCCCGGAGCGTTGCTTTTACCCTGAGATTCAGTTGAAGTATTTGAAATTTTATTCTCTTAAAAATCATCACAAGAATGGACAAGTGAAATGCCACACGATATGTCAGACAATGTTGTTTTATGTGACATAAAATAATTTTTAAAAAAATTTACATGCCTTAAGTGACTGAAAATTCAATGCTTTTTTTTTTTTTTTTTTTTTGCTACATGGAAAATATGGTTAGCACTGATGTATATTAGAAGAGAGGAGGATTAAAATAAGTCGCAAGATTAGGTTATCCTAATGCCACTAGTATGTCATCAACTGTTCATTCTCTGTCAAGAAAATCACAGTACTGGTAAATACCAGGCTTAAACAATTGATTGAGTAGACTATGTTTAAACTGTTTCTTTACCATAGAGTTTAATGAAATCAAGTAACATAGCCATTTATTGGTCTTTCTTATATTTAGAATAACAGTATCTGTGAACACAGGTAAATCTCACAATATTTAATATTAAACTAACTGATAAAAATATGTTCATCCAAGTGTGGCAATTTTGTCCCTTTTTAGAATGCAAGCTATTTTCTGAGTAATACATTTTCACATAACTAGATTACAAAAATGGAAGGAAGTTTGTTAGTTTCTTTGAGCTGTGAAATTATAAAATTTGTTACTGAATATACCCCATTAGCAGTTAACTTTCTTCTCGGATATTATTATTTTTATGAACTATTTCCTTGAGAGACCAAGCTGTGAGTAAGAGGCCCTTTAGCCTTCCAGCAAGAAAATACACATTTTGAGATTTCTTTCAAGAATAATATGAAAGCGCGCCCCCTGCCAACTCTAGGGCATCATTCTGTGCATCTCTTCTTAGAAATTCTCTTGATAAAGATCAAAAAGTAGTGAGAGAAATACTTGACATTTGTATCCACTCACTTGGTGAGTCTGTATTTCTGAAATATGATACTGTAGAGCTAGGGCTGGGTCTCTGGTGCTCACACACCCCTCAAGCCCATTCACAAACCCTTCACATGCAGGTCTATGAGCTAGGTAACCAGATAAAATGGTCCTTGGAGCCTTGGTTGAAGAACAAACAGTCTTTATTCATCACACACAACACTATGAGCTAAGCAGTCCATAGAGAAACTCAGAAACTCAACTGCTACCAGCAAAGTCCAAAAATAAACTGAAACTGAGCAGCTGCCAGCAGAGTAAACACACTCTATTTTTGGACAAGCTCTTCCACCAGCTCAGCTTCACAAACTGAAGAACACACAGTAGCAATTAACTGAAAAGATACATGGGTGCACATACACACCAACTTCACCCCCACACAACTTGTTTACAAGAAATGTCAGGGAGCCTGACTAAATTATTCCATTTTCTCCACTGATACCAAGACTGAGAAATTTCCTAATTGTATAATTTGACAGAGTATCAATTTTTTTAATTGAACCAAACATTATAAAATCTGTACCCATGACACAATTGCATGTCACCTTAACCTAAAAAACAGGAAGAGAATTATTTTCCATGAGACTGAGGAGGTTGTGCTATGCTTTGTTCTTATGTTATATTGTATACCAGACTTAATAGAACTGGAAATTTTGCATTATTTTTAATAGAAAAGTTTTTCTTCAGAGTCCTAAAGAATGTGAATTCATCTACCCTACCATTAGTGATACTCTAATGGATTGTCTGGGAAACCTTCTCTACCATGTCCATATTTTCACCTCCAAAGGAATGCTTCCTAAGGGGAAAACACAGTTCTCTGACATTACTTAGTACCTGTTTTCTTCAAAATTTTCATCATTCACTGGGCTTTGGAAGGCTTACTCTGAAAAGTAATGAGTAGTGGGTAAATAAGAATCATATATAATTTATGAGTTCATATGCTTTTTATTTGCTTAATAAAGTATATCAGGAACAATAATTATAGAGAGTATCTATGCATATTATGGCTTAGGATTATTTTTTTCTCAAAACAGTTGAATTATCTGAGTGGTCCCAAGTCCTTATATTATTAAATATAAATAATCAAATGTGTATTAGTAGCAATTGCAGAGTCTGGAAATGATTATAGGAATTTCTGGAGTTTTAAATGGATACCTTTGAAATATAGCAGAGACTTGATAAAATATTAGCTGAGTGTAGTGGGAAAATACCCATCTAAATGGTAACATTTGTGCCATCAGTTGTCAGTATGGTTAAAAAAAAAAATCCATGTGACATCAGAGTGTAATCTCATATAAACTGTTGCCATATTTTGCATGTTTTCATTCTTACTTCCGTCCTCTCCACCCCAGTCTGGTTTTCCAAGATCTAGAGATCCTATAATGATTGGCTAAAAAACAATCTTCCCCTTTTTTTGTTTTTTAAGTTTTAGACTTTTTATAACAGTATTGCCCTATCCCCATTTTGGGGATTGGGGACAAGAGTGATGTGCACTAATTTTATTTATTTTTATCACATTTTTTAACAAATTTATTGAGGTATAATTTACATACTGTAAAAGTCACCTGTCTGAGCAGTTAATTCACTGAACTCCCATACACTACTGAGTGCCTTGTACATTTTATGTAGAGATTATACTTAACTGCAGAATTTTAATACCACCTTTTATTACAAAAGTGAACATTTTCTTTATGTTTACTTATTTTTTCCTTCACTGTAAACTAGAATTCCTTTTCTTCCAATTTATATTTGTTTATCATTCATTGCTATACTCAGAGTTTATATTTTCTTTCAGTGATTCACTGCTTTGGATTATTAATAAAGCTACTTAATATTTTAAATAATTGACAATACAGAATTTATCTTTTTAAAACTTATCTCTGTATATTTTCAGAGACTGAAGATTAACTTGATATATATTCCAAAAAAAAAAAAAAACCTGCAAAAGCTTAGAAATACCTAATACTTGTTATTTTCTCTATCCATCCTATGAACTGACCTCTTATTTTAGCTAGAATTTCTATTTGAAATATTCAGAGGTCAGTCTAACTAAGGCCAAGTCCAAATCATAGTAGTTAAGACATCTTCTTAAACACACTATAACATTTAACAGATTAATTTGACTTTATTAAACATAATAATGCCTTCTCTGATTCTTAAAGAAAACATCACTTTTTACTATTTTCATCTTTTTTTGATAAAAATCTACAATCTATGCACACAAAGCCTTTTATGAGTTTCATTCTTCCTACCCTTCTAGATTCACCTGCTGTGGATATTCCACAAGTACTCCTTCATGAGTTATAAGAAGCAATTTAATTTTACTGAATGGATCAAATCTTTCACACATTGAAACCTTTTTATGCACCATTTCTTCTGTCAGGATACCAATTTTCCCTTAATCCACTAGACTCCTCAGCATTTTAGTTATATATATATATATACCTTAACTAATCCCCTAGACTGAGTATGGGAGGCAGATTTCAAAGATGTTCCCTTGTGTGGGGGATGGATTTAGTGACTTCTAACCACTAGAATACAGTAAAAGTGACTGGCCTCTTCTGTGATTAGATTACAAAAATTTTTGACTTCCATCTTGCTCAAAGACTCTCCTTCTTGCTGGCTTTGATGAAGCAGTCTGCCGCTTTGTAGAGGTCCACACCAAGGAACTGTGAGGAAGCAAATGCTGCCAGCAACTACCGAGTAAGTTTAAAGCACATTCTCCTCCACTGAAGGCTGCAGACGAGAGAACAGACCCTAGATTCACATCTTCATATCAGCCTTTTGAATGATTGTGAAATAGTGGACTCAGCAATGTCCAGATTCTTGACCCACAGAAGGAAAATATAGCATAATACATTGTGTGTGTGTGTGTGTCTGTGTATATGTACGTGATGCTTTAAGTGATTAAATTGTGTGGCAATTTGTTACACAGCAATAGATAGCAAATGTAAGAAGTATTCACATAAATTTATATGTATACACACATACACACACACACATGCATATAAAATTGCCTTCCTAAATGGATTTGAGGTGGTTGTTAAAAGCCAAGACCAATAGCCTCTCACTAAAAACATTTTTTTATTAAGGATATGTGTGTTATTGAGCCTGTTCACTTTAATTTGCTTCAAAATGCAATCACTCTGGGTAGCATTGCTTTTAAGGTATACTCCACTTGAAATCATATGGTATAAATAGTAGTTTTTATTTTAGATATAACAACATAGATGAAACCTTTATTTTTATTTTACAAATAAACAAAATTAACTTGAATTCCAGTTAAAGTCCTGTATACAAATAAAGTTTGGTATTAAAATTTATTATTTTAGTGCTGGCCCGGTGGTTCACTCAGGAGAGCGTGGAACTGGTAGCGCTGAGGCCGCGGGTTCGGATCCTATATGGGGATGGCTGGTGCGCTCACTGGCTGAGCGTGGTGCGTACGACACCAAGCCAAGGGTTGCAATCCCCTTACCGCTCAGAAAAAAAAAAAAAATTGTTACTTTATGAGGACCGTCATTTTAAATAAACTACAAAAATCTATTTGTCTTTATATTCAAGATGAACCTTTTCAGGTTGTTATTTACTATGCCAGGTTTTCCTACAAATAAGTGAAAGAGAAGGGAACTTAACTTTTGGGGGGCATCTGCTGTGACTTAGACACTTTACATATATCATTTCATTTAATATTAACAACATCCTTTTTTGGAAAAGTAAGTTTGAATTTAAGGGATACATTTCATCACACATTTTTACTTTCAAACCTGTCATTCTTTTGGCTTAATAGAATGAGAGGAAAATCAGGGCTGCCATACATAGTGGGGTAACTCTGAGAAAATTTCTACCTCTCTCTGAAACATTTCCATATCTGGGAGAAAAAGGTAATTATGGGCAGTAACTACATACATTAATCTAGAAACAGATGTCATGGTATAAATAAAGACCTTAAGTTATTTTAGGAAAGTGAAAAGCAAAGGAAAAACAATTCCTATGCCTCCCAAAGGAAAGAAAAAAAAATGTAATTCCACACCTTAGGCAATGCTTGAGCTTTTTATTGGCAATATAATTTAAATAATTTTCTGAACCTGTATACAGCACATTAAATATAGAGTTCTAGGTGGGTATTGCAGAGGATTGAATTAGAATACTTGTTCTGGTAGGCCATGTAGCCATGGATGAATCATTTAATGACCATGCTGTGGCACTATGTTGTCTGGTTCAGTGGCTTCAAGTAAAATAGAAAGGGGTTAGAAAAGTTTATCACTTAGGCCATTTTTAGTTTAACAAAATTTAATTCATAATCTTGAGTTTTACATCATTGAGATAAGTTACTTAAACATTTTCCTTCCTATTTTTTGTTGACCAATCATTACTTTGCTTTCTCCATGAAAACTAGACATTACTGAAGTGTAGAATGATATTATTTAACTGCTTGATAATGAACTGATCTCATGAAATATCTGCATTTTACAATTTATAAAAGCTGGAGAAATATGGTAAATTTTCCAGGAACAGAGAGCCTTAAAACTAGTGTTATAACTTAATCACGGCTGATGATATATATGTATTTCCTGTAAGTTCAAGGGCTTTTGCCTTAGCAAAACATTTTTAAATAAAATTTTGAATTCTGAATTTTAAATCATGAATATGGAAATTACCCCTAGGTTTTTCAAGTGAAGAAAAAATAATTGTTATTTAAGTGGAGATCTTCAGTTCTATGCATTTATCTCTTACATATAAGAACTAGCCATTTGGAATGCTTAAATAGTTATGGATGTCAAGATTCTCCGGGAAGCACACCAATAGAAGTTGAAAAAACAGTACTCAATCATTGTTACTTTGTGAAAATCAGTTCAGAATAATGTACATGAAAAGAAAGAAAAATTTAGCATGGGCCAATTTATTCTGAAGGAAGTATCTGATTCCTCTCTAAGGCTAACCAAATGTAACAACCCATCAATACTCTTCATCTTTGTTTTTTATCTTTAGGACTTCATGGGTATCATTAACTTGGGATTTTATTATCATTTACCCAAATACACGGAAAATCAATGAACCTGGACTTCCTCAATTAGGCACAAGCTACAAACTTTTCAATATGCCTCTCTAATTCTTTCTCCCAGAGCTTTCATTTTATTCTAACCTAAGATTTTTTATTACCATAGTAAGTTTCACCATTTTATTGACCCATTTAAAATTATGACATCAACTCATCCTAGGCAATAATACATATATGCATATATATGGGGTCTTTAAAAAGTTTATGAAAAATGTAGGTTGTGAAAAAATTATAGATTTTAAGATTTTTTGCACCAAAATAAACTTGTACTAACTCATACATGTCTGGAACAGGATTGAGTTTGAGGCACTAAGAAGAATAAGACATCAGTTTGAAAAGAGTCCCTATCAAAACAACATGAATGCTGCTAAAATTGAAGCAAGAATGAACATCAACTTTATGGTGAAGATTGTTTGGAAGAATGCTGAAATCGTTCATGATTTACAAAAAGTTTATGGGGAAAATGCCCTAAAGAAACCAGCAGTTTACAAATGGATAACATGTTTTAAGAAGAGACTAGATGAAGGATTCCACAGCAGCCAACCATCTACATTGATTTGTGAGAAAGAAATTAATCTTATTTGTGCCCTAATTGGAGAGAACTGATGATAAGCAGCAGAAATGATAGCCAACACCATACACATCTAAACTGGTTCAGTGAAGGATTGGTTCACAAATCTGACTGAAAAATTACACTCAAGGGGTACCAAAACTGCTGCACCCAGATCAGCTGAAGACAAGAAAAGAGCTTTCAATGGACATTTTAAACATGTGGGACCAAGATCCTAAAGCATTTCTTCAAAGAATTGTAACAGAAGATGAAACATGGCTTTATCAGTATGATCCTGAAAACAAAGCACAATCAAAGCATTGTCTACCAATAGGTGGAAGTGGTCCAGTCAAAGCAAAAACAGATTGGTTAAGAGCAAAGGCCATGGCAACAGTTTTTGGAGATGCTCAAAGCATTTTGCTTGTTGACTTTCTCGAGGGCCAAAGAATGATAACATCTGCTTATAATGAGAGTCTGGAGAAAGTTAGCCAAATATTTAGCAGAAAAACACCCAGGAAAGCTGCATCAAAGACTCTCCACCATGACAATGTTCCTACTCACTTCTCTCATCAAACAAGGGCAATTTTGTGTGAGTTGTGATGGAAAATTATCAGGCATCCACCTTACAGTCCTGATTTGGCTCCTTCCAACTGCTTTTTGTTTCCTAATCTTAAAATATCTTTAAAGGGCTTCCACTTTTCCTCAGTTAAAAATGTGAAAAAGAATGCATTGACATGGTTAAATTTCTGAGATCCTTAGTTCTTTAGGGCTGGTATCATTACTTACAAAAGCGTTTTTTTTTTTTTTTGGCTTTTTTTTTTTTCGTGACCAGTAACGGGATCGCAACCCTCGGTGTCGTGCCCGCACCGTGCTCAACCAGTGAGCGGACCAGTCTCTATATGGAATCTGAAATTTCTGAGATCCTTAGTTCTTTAGGGCTGGTATCATTACTTACAAAAGCGTTTTTTTTTTTTTTTTGGCTTTTTTTTTTTTCGTGACCAGTAACGGGATCGCAACCCTCGGTGTCGTGCCCGCACCGTGCTCAACCAGTGAGCGGACCAGTCTCTATATGGAATCTGAACCCTCGGCAGGAGAGCCACCGCACTCCCAAGTGCCGCACTCTACTGAGTGCGCTACCAGGCCGGCCCTACAAAAGCGTTTTGAACTTGATGGAGGTTATGTTGAGAAATAAAAGTTTATGTTTTTGCTTTTATCTATTAATTATTTTTTTCTTTTTTCTTTTTTACAATATATGTTATTGAAACATAATTGATTATACATATTTGTGGGGTATAGAGTTGAATATCAATTCCTGTATACAATATGTGAAGGTCAAGTCAGGTATAATAAACACATATCATTACAAAATGTAATTGTTTCTTTATGTTCAGGACATTCTAGTCATTTTTCCACAAACTTTTTGAAGTCCCCTCATATAATTTAAAATAAATAAACTATTACCTTCATGGAAAGATCATATTTAAGCCTGTTTGAAAACCACTTTCATAAAATTTATTATGATTGTGTTTTTGTCTTATATGAAGAAACTATTACAGGTTTGTAAGGGTTGAAAAGTTGGCTGAGAAGGAAAGGAAGGCAAACTTCAACCACCTTGGGTAATCATCAATCTCCAAAAGGATGCTTTGGAGGAAACTGAGCCTACTGCTTTGTGCTATGGTGATCTTACCATGCTATATTACCAGCACAATTCCCACCACATGGGGACATAAAGATAATTGGGTCTCACACACAACTTTTAAGTCCAAGTTTCTCTATATGCAGAATGTGGTTATTGGTTCTATGTTTTCTCACAGAGCTGCCTTGTGTGTTAATGAGATCACGACTACTGGTTCCTTTGAGTTCTTTGAACTAAGAAACTATAAATAAAAGACTATTATTTCACCACTCTTGTTACTCACTAAAGGAATGGTCCTTAAAAATACAGCCTTTCACTTGCTCTGTGTGTAAAATCTCCGTTGCCTGCAGTGGGAGGTTTATGTGGCATAATTACAGGAATCTGCCAGTTCTTCAGGGTATTGTACAGTAGCATTCCAAAACATTTCTAAAGAAAAGAGATGCTAACATCCACCCACACTTCCTCTAACACTGTTAACATAAAACACTGACTCCAGATGTCCCCAACTTGCTTCCAAAAAAGCCTCTCTCAGAGTACTCTGAAGTTTAAATGTTGAAAAATTGTCCCTAAAAAGTGGGTATCAAGGCTTCATTAGTAACTCTGTGAGTATTTGGGGAATTCTTGATGACATTTTCATCTGAATTGTTTTAGAAGCTTTCTTTTTGTACTATTTTGAATAGAGAGAGATTAATAACACTGGCAGCACAATTAATCTTGACAGGCCTAAGAGCTGTCTCCTCCTTTTCCCTATTTTTCTTTAGTTTATAAAAGATTAAATTGGTGAGGAATAGAGACAAAACAATAATGCTAATTCATGCAGTTTTCTGTACCACCAGTACTATTGTACTGCATCATGAATGCATTTTATTAAAGTGATTTAAGTAAAATACCAGAATATAATTTAGCAATGGGAAAATGATGTATAGGGAGTATTTTTTAAAATCATGTCACGTTAAGTATAGGAGCATGCCATAAGGCACTGGAGTTTGAAATTATTTTAGTTTAAAATTTACTATTCTGGGTTTTTAGTAATACATCATAGCTTTCTGCTAATTGTTTTCTGTAAATAAGTTTGGTTAAAATATTAAAATTATTTATATTTGTTTATTTGCATTTTTCTAGTTACTGGAAATTTGTGGCCAGAATTTATTTATGTATTCTCCCTATACCACTTATTGGTCTAAGTGTTCTAAGAAGCCTTCCTTTATCTCCATAATTTCCATATTTCTTTCCTGTAATACTTAATATTTTTAATGTATTTTGACTTAGTATTTAATCTTGTGAAGTACAATCTATAACAAGCTACAACTTTTGTATAAGAGTTCATTTATATCTGGGCATATTGAAAAACACCTGGAGTCAGATTTCTAAAATCAGTTCCTAAAAATAAATTAGGCAGCTTACATTCAGTTCAACTGTTTTTTATGACTAAGCTTAAAAGCTCTTTTAATGTGCGCAAAAGTTAATAAATGTGAATTACTAGACAGTAACAGAAACTAAGATAAAATCTAATCCATTTTTAATAAATGTATAGAAGTGTCACATCTTCTTAATGTTCTATGAAAATACTCATATTAGCCTTTTTCATTTTGTGCAATCTGCTTTATTGTATCTGCTTTTCCCTACCTCCCTCCTCTTTCTATAACTATTTTAACCCATTTGAATGTTTCAATATTTTAATTTTTTGTGGTGGGAAGATTAATTAAACTTTTACTTCACTTCATGATCTTCTAAATACCCAATGAATAATTAAAGCCTACAAATTCCAAAACTTTTCCAAAGTCATATTAACACGTATATGTGTATTTGTCAGGGTTCCCCAGAAGGACAGAACCAGTAGGAATAATGTTCCAGCAGCCATCCAGGCATCCCCCAATCCAGTCAAAGTTGGCACTTAATAATTAACCATCAAAGTAATTTTCTGTTATTAGTTTGTTTTTGTGTTGCTATAACAGAATACCTGAGACTGGATAAAGAACAAAGGTTTATTTGACTTACATTTCCGGGACAGCTGCATCTGGTGAGGGCCTCAGGCTGCTTCTACTCATGGTAGAAAGTGACAGGGAAGCTTGTGGGTGCCAAGAGATCATGTGGCAAGCAAGAAAGCAAGAGAGAGAGAGTGTGGGGAGGTCCAGGCTCCTTTTTAACAACCAGCTCTCTAAAAACCAGCTCTCAAGGGAATTAATCTGTTTCTGCTAGAGCTAACTTACCACCCCCACAACCCTCTCCCCCACTACCCCAGGGCATTAATCTTTTCAGGAGTGACTGCCCTTAGGACCCAAACACCTCCCAACACAGCCACACTGGGGTCAGATTTCAATATGAGCTTTGGAGGGACGAAGATACCCAAACTATATCAATAAGCAATGTAAAAATAGTGTATATGAATATGTATATATTAGATCCATAGTCAAGATAATCACATAGTCCCATACAGAAAAATGCTGCTCAGGCCTGGGTTAATGAAATATTTGTGTCTGTGTGTGTGAGTTGCTTGCACAGGCTCACACATATTTGCTTTTATACATGCATATATATTTTTGCTTTGTAATTTGTTTTACATATATTTTTAAACAAACATTATAATAATTCTAATCTATAACAATACAAAGCACATCCAAGTATTAATGCAGTATTTTCCATTAAAGCAAGCAATTGTTAGTATTTCAAAAAATGATGCTTTCTTTCATAAATAAACACTTATTAACACAAAAGTGAAAAAATGACATGAGAAACAAGAGGCATAACTTCAGATTTAAAATTCTTCTAAAGTGATAATACTTGTCCATGTGTTCATTACTATTTTAAAATAATTTTTATTATTTTTCTGAGTAAAAAGTTATAAAATTAATATAAAATTCAGTATTTCAGCAATACTGTACTAAAGGCATATCAAAAATAATAAATGGACCCTTTCCCCATTGATATAAAATGCCATTTTTTCAAATATTAAATTCCAAAATATGCCTATCTCTGTGTTTTACTCCCACACATTTTCTCTTTTTTATGTATTTACAATCAACTTGCAAAATTTTGTCCTTGACCTCAACTGTGGCAACACCCTATATCAGAGTATCAAGAGAGCCGTATTGGCTTTACCATAAGCAAATGCTTGAATTATTCTTTTCTTTCCAAAAGTGAGTAAACAGATATATTAATTAATTAATTACTATTGGAGGAACTAATGTCACTCACTCTTACCTTGTGCTCCTTCAGCTTCCAGAAACAGAGGAAAGACAGACTTCCCAGACACCTCAAAACTGGGTAAATCATGTTACCAGCTCTAGCCAATCAAATGGAAACAGAAATGTCATGTGATACTTCAACTTAAGAATTTTGGGGGGAGAAGTTACAGAAATTTATTACAATTGAAAGGCGCTTAATCTTCTATCCCATGAGCATTTATTTAGCTGTCTTTCAATGGGTGAGCTGCATGCTTTGTGCAGTCATAAAAGCCCTTCATGTTTTCAGGATAACAGAAGGTCTACCTGTTCTCCTAACGTGAATTCTCACTCCTTTTGCTTAAAACTTCTTGTTCCATGTATTGCAGCCAAGCAGATTATTCACACCTGCAGAAATTTATGCACATTTGGCAATAGACTATAATAGGTCGATTTCTAAAAGATTTTCCAGCTACTGTGAGATGAGAGTAGTAAAAATGGACTGAGCTGGCAAAGTTGTAGATAGAATCACGCTGGATCCTTATGTCATTGCAAAGAAGAGAGGGACTTGGCAATTGGACAATAAACCTTTATGTTAGCATAGCCTAGCATATTTTGACAAATATAACTCAATTGCCTTTCTATATCATGCACATACTCACAGGTTCTGCTGCATGCCATCTTGTAATAATTCCAGAAATAATGAAGGGACACCTCATGCATTTTAGAAATTTCCCTGTAAGCAGTTGTGATTCAAGACATTCATTCTCTACCCTTCAGATCTTCTACTTTTGGTATTAGTTTGACTGATTCAAGCTTTTCTTCACCTAGATAGATCTAGTAGCTTCAAGGTTGCATACTCTCATGTTGAATTATAGTGGAGAAAAGACTCTCTTTGCAACACTTTAGATCAGTGTCTCATAGTTGAATTTTATCAGAGCTATTTTGTTCACACGCTAAATTCTGAGTTAAAAACCAAAGCAGAAAAGGTGATATAAAGAAGATGGAATAGGCGTTCAGTATAATTCATGTGGATGCTTAATCCAATCACAGCATGAAAGAGATTTGATGTACTAAGTGTCCAGGCCTGGGTCCCATGTTGAGCCCTACCACATGAGCCAGGAAGCCAGCCCACCTAAGTCACATAGGTTTAAAGTAAGGGAGGAGTGGTGCCCCAGAGAAAATATAAAAAACACTAATCCGCATCTACTAGCATTAATTTGGAAAGGAAAGGATGATTAGGAATCTCTAGCATTATATACGTTTTATATTAAGAGTCAATAAGATACAAAATATAAATTTATAATTATAAAGGAGAAGAATATTATCTTATCATTCTTTATGTCACATACATTGTCTAATTGGGGAAATAAATAAAATTAATTAGAAAACAACTAGAATTAAAAACTTTTTAAAAATTTCTGTTTATAAAATAAATATAAATAATTCTCATGAACTTGGAATATGCAGGTAGACACTGACAATGCACAAAAATATAATAACTAAAGAAGGAATGCAACTTTTCTAGAAGTTTAAAACTTGAAAATGTTGAGAATGATTAAAAGGATTTTAGTAAATGGATGCACAGCATTGTGCATGGAGATATTAGTTTCTCAAAATTTTTAAAAGTTTAGTACAACCACAGTAAAAATCCCAAAGAAATTATGGAGTGGGGAATATGAAGAATGGACATTGACAACAAAATTTTAAATTTTATCTAAATAAACACAGAAGGAAAAAGGGATATACTAGCATTATCAGATATTAAAGAGCATTTTAATTCTGAAATATTTGAATTACTGTCATACTGAAACACAAATAAACAGAGAATGAAATACAGTAGAAGGCTCCAAAGCAACTTCTATATATGTACACATTTAGAATATGACAAATAACCAATAAAGTGCTTTATTCATTTTAATTTACCATTTTTATTTTTTTGGCAGCTGGCTAGCCCGGGAATCGAAATCCTTGACCTTGATGTTACAAGGTGGTGTTCTAACCAACTGAGCTAACTGGCTAGCCTCTAGAAAGCACTTTAAATCAATGAAGTTAGGATAGCGTCAAGAAAATGGTTAACTCAAAAAAAAAGTATTTAAAATTAATGCCTATTTCAAGCCACCAACAAAATTAAACGTCAGATGTATTATAGATTAAAATGAAGCATAAAGTACTTTAAGACATAATTTATTTAAAGATATTGTTAAATATAAAATAAAGTATAAACAAATAAAAAATATATTTATGTATTTAATTATGTTAAAGAGCAAACTTCCATACAAATTTCAAATTAAAGGACAAACAAAAAAACCCCACAAAACACATGTCATGCAAACAATTAATACTTTTAATAAATAAAGAGTTTCTACAACCAAACAGAAAAATGAACAAAAGTCATATCTACAACTGTGCAAAGGAAAAATCCCCCCCCCAAATTGAAAAACTGTGCACATCAATTTTAGTCACAAATGAAAACAAATGTGGTACAGTTTTTTGTTTAATACATTGACAATACACACCTTCCCACACACCCACACTCTCACACACACACCATAAACAAAATACTCCAGTATCAGTGGTGAAGTGGTGGCAGAGTCACTCTGATTGACTATGTGTGGGAGTATAAATTGTTTTAATATTTATGAGGCAACAGGTATCAAAGGCATTATATATGTACTTACATTGTTATCAGTAATTACATTTCTAGAAATATATTCTAAAGAATTTTTCCATGATGTTAGCTAATCGCGTATTACACATGGCTCCAAGGAAGCACAGCAATCTAAATTCTAATATTAACAGGTTATTTAAATGAAGTGTGTTTGGGGTATTCAGTAAAACATAAAAAAGTCCTTACATAAAGTTATCAATTAATAAAATGTGAGGTGCTATGGTTTGAGTGTTTGTCCCTTCCCAAACTTATGTTGAAACTTAATCCCCATTGCAACAGTATTAAGATAGTGGGAAATCCAACCATGGTATTTGAAAAATGAGGCTTTTCATAGGTGATTGGGTCATGAGGGCTCTGTTCTCATAAATAGATTAATCTGTTCATGAATTTATAATTCATAGGCTAATGAGATAATGGATTAATTGGTTATCATGTGAGAGGAACTGGTGGTTTTATAAGAGAGACCTGAGGATCATGCTCAGCCCCCTTACCATGTGATGACTGAGAAACCTCAGGACTTTGTAGAGAGTCGCTGCCAGCAAGAAGGCCCTCACCAGATGTCAACCCTCAATCTTGGATCTCCCAGCCTCCAGCACTTTAAGAAAGAAATTTTGTTACCTTCTAAATTACCTAGTTTCAGGTATTTTGTTATAAGCAACAGAAAACGGACTAAGACAGGAGGGAGCATTGAAAGCATTATCTGTAATAAGATGACAAGTTTGGAAAAAAAAAATTACACCATGCCCGAATAAGGTCATGTTAACCTAATATTTAAATATATATATTTACATATTTCTTTCTCCCTCCTTAAGAAAATACTTCCCAGTATTTCTGTTAGTCCATAGTAGTATCTCATGAACAAGTCTCCTTCAGATAGAAACTATGTCTATTCCACCACTCCTCCCCCAGACCAAACCAATCCAGCACTTCACCATTGTTTGTCTTCAAGATGTAGCATTCAGAACCTGGCAAGGTTACAGACTATGATCATTACCTGGCAGCTAAGTAGCTCATGCATAGTAATGCAGTTTCCACCAGATGCCAAGCTGCATGGAAAATATTTGCTTTTTTGAAAACTTTATATTCGCCTTAAATATATACTTTCTTGGGTCCTCATTTAAGACTAAGTTCTTCCAAAATAAAAATACATTTTTCCTGCTAACATTTTAAAGCCTACAGAGAAAGCACATACTGGACAACTCCACACTATACAAATCATTTAAAAAATTAGTTACAGCATATATGGGATGCTTTAATGATAAAAATATTATTTTTATAACTGGAATTTTCTGAAACATTCATGTTGCTTCCCTGGCATCATTCAATTGTACAGATAAGTGATTTAAATTTAATAAACAATCACAATTCTTGAAGTGACCAGTTGTGTTGAAAAGCTGAGTTAAAGTAATGAATTTCACACACACACACAAAAAAAAAACGAGAGAGAGAGAGAGAATTTCAGTTTTGGTTTTTTGTATTTAACTTAGTGAGAGAAAAAAATAAATGCCACAAAATAATTTTTCCCAGTGTAATCTAGCAAATTTTCCTATTTTCTGTGTTAAAATTTAAAATACAGGAAATCAAAACAAAACGGCAGTGGTTATATTATTTAAAAATATCAGGTCTCCAGTAGTGATTGCATATTTATCTTAAAAGAGGTATTCCATTACTTGGCACTTCAATAAATATGGCCAGTTAGTGGTACAGAGCACACTAAGCTTGAAAATTCCTGTAATGCTTCAATCATTTTGCAAAGTGTGTTAGAAAATGCACACTTTAAAATACATATATTAGCTCAACACACTAAAATATTCAATTAAAAAGAAATCATATCAATTTTAGTGTATTAAAATAACTGTACATTACTTTGGATTCTGGAAAGTTGTAACTGAAATATTAAAATATCATACCTAGAAGCTATTTGAATTTATTTAAAAAGCAGGACTAATATCCAGGAAAAATAAAAATTATTCCATATGAATACACACAATCACGATTCTCCTTCAACTCAGCCTATGTACCAAACAACTTCAAGTCATAGCTAATCTTCTGCATTACATTACATAACTTACTCGCCCCAGTATTTCTGTAATATGATTGTCAAATAATTTACATCCTGGATTGGATAAACCTTTCTGAAGATCACTGACAACAAGATAATTGGTCATCATAAGTGACCAGTGCACATATCAGTAAGGTAAAAAACAAACTGAAATTTCACCATCACCATCAACCAGTTTGTTAACAAGATGTTGTTTTTATGATATATGGTATATGTGTAATACTGCAATTAAACTTACATCATTGTTGGGGCGTTGAGGCCACACACCTCCTCCCGGGGCAGAGAACTACCCATGACCCCACCCACACACACGTATGTAATCTGTTGAAAACATTCGCCTGGACAGGAGAGAGAAAGATGGCGCCTGACGGAAGCCACTGGGGAGTGACCAAGGAAAGACATAGTTTAAAATTATTGGATAAAAGATATTTCTGTGCTTGTGCTCACCGCGTGATTGCAATAGCAAAGCATTAGAGCAAGATGCATGCTCACATGACCTTTAAGATGATAGGCTGAAGTTAGGAAATCCCCTTGCCATATGCTTATAAAAACAGGTGCTTGTGCGAAAATAAACAGAACTGCTTGACAGAACCCCTGCCGCATCTGAGTGTCTCTCTGTGGGGCTGAATAGGTGGGTGGCAGACTCACCTTCCTCCCAGGCTCTCCTGGCCACTAGGGTGGCAGGAGTAATCCTACCGGTTCCCTCTCTTGCTCATCCCATGGCGGGGGAATAAAAGGGGCTACTGGGAGATTTGGGGCCTGCCGCCCCTGAGCCCCCTGCATGTCATCTTGGAAATAAAATTTCTTAATTTTTTATCTGGCAATTTCTTATTTACCCCATGATATAAAGGACGACACAAGTGCACACACACACACCCATGTGCATGTACACACATATACATGCAAACATGTGATAGAAAAAAGATAACATTATCATGAGTAACATTTACTTCCAGATAAAAGACAAATAAAATTTAGCCCCAAAATTCATTGAAATTTTATCCGTCATTGACTTTGGCAAATCAGTATTTGCCATATAAATACTGTATTGCCATGGAACTGTATTGCACATATAAAAAAATTTCAACTTCTGAAATTTTATGATTGTCTTCATACACCTTCTTGTGTCTTCTGAGTTAGCATCCGATCCTTCTCACTAAAATGATCCAAGCAAACACTATCAGCACTTCAGTGTTGCTTCACGAGAAGGAACCCATTTGCAAACAAAACTGTGTATCCTAGTATAACGATCTCTAACTCAGATTCTCAAACTGATGGCCAGAAGAGAGTATTCCAGCCTAAAGAGGCATTTGATCTATGAGCTTAAAAACTAGTAAACACTTTCCTCAAAAATGGATATTTCATGTAACAATTCAGATTTTAATCTTCTCTTGAAAAAATCACAACATAGAAACACTGTGTCCTCCCTATTAGTAATGATGGATAACCTTTGATGAGTGTCCACTATATGCTGGGCTCATTTCTACGTGTTTGCGATGAAGTAAGAAATTTAATAGTCATAAAGGCACTGTGCAGTAGGAAATATTATAATCTCCGTTTTAAAGAAACTGAGACATAGGGGTTCAGTGATTTGCCACAAGTTTTGGTCCTGATAAATGACAGAGCTAGGCAGAGTTTATTCTCAGTCTTTGCACTAGATGACTTCTCTATGACAGCAGCAGACTGGAGCTAAGTACTTAATTGTTTCCTTTAGATATGGCATACCCTGTACAACTCACCAGAGTCCCCACCACTTCTCATTGTCATCTTCTCACAGGGGTACAAAGAAAGTGGCTACCAGTATGCTTGCATTTTTACTTTTCTTATAGCGTATCTGTCTGTCTGTCTATCTATCTATCTATCTATCTATCTATCTATCTATCTATCTATCTATCTATCTATCTATTTACCTACTGCCCTTTCAAATATGGGAAAATGAAATATAAACCAAGAATATGAATGCGTTTTTTAAAAATGGTGAAGAGCATATATAGTTCTTATGGATATAAAGAACATTATCACTAAAATAATAAGCAAAAGCCTGTTTTATATCATTAGTGGCCACTGTTACCATTTGAGTTTGTAATTCTTTCTTCCATCTTTCCAAATATTTCATTCTCTTATTTAGTGACCATCCTTTACTTCAGCCTCTTAGAGACCTCCAGTTATAAGACTTTTCCTTCAGCCAAAATCTCTTGCCACATTTGGGTTTTCTTTTCTTTTCAACACCTCTTTTAGATCTGATGGTACCACACTTTAACTATTTCATTTTGGTTGCTTCATAGTTGTAGCCCTGTTGCACTTATTCTGCACCTCCATCGCCAAATCTCAGTATGGAAGCAATCCAAAATGATCTTTTTTTCTTCATTGTTGGGTGCCAAACTCATTTCCCTGCCAAATGCAATTGATGATTGAGTCTTGCATTTGAACTTCTCCATGATTTCACCTTTTAAAAATTTTATTACTTCTCATACTATTTTTTCCTGATCATTGACATCTTGGCTCAGATTCTCTATGGATTGCTGCATATACTGAATCAGTTTCCTAGTCTGTAGTCTTGTCACCTCCTATTCTTCTTTCACACTGTTGACAGAGTGATCGTTCAAAAATGCAAATATCATCATGTTGTCCACCAGCTTGCAACATTTTGTGGCTGTCCATGGCCTATAGAATGAAGGTCAAATCTTTTAGTACTCATTTAATGTTCTCAACTGTCACACAAATCATGACTACAGCAGAAAGTTATCTGTGTAAAATTGATTAGAACTGAATTCTTAGAATATAGACACTTTCTGTCTCAATTTTACAGACTTCTTTGACGTTTTAATAGTTTAGCAGTGTCTGTCCCTTTTATAGAAATCTGTGAAAATTCTACAAATTTTGAATATGTAGCCTTAATGGTTTGTAAGCATTTTCTTTGCAGAATTCCTATATCTGCCTTAGAAAGAAATCAAATACCTATGGACTCATTCTATATAGTCAATGACAGTGGCTTTTGCAGGAAAAGATAATATATTTAACTTCAGTTCTTTATGAAAGATTCCACTATTGCTCAGAAGCTATCTGTCAGAAAAACATATACAAGTGGTCCTCCATATCTGGGGGTTCTGCATCCATGGATTTAACCAACTGCACATAGAAAATATTTGGAAGGAAAAAAATGCATCTGTAGCAACATGTACAGACTTTTTTTCTTGTCATTATTCCCTAAGCAATATAGTATAACAACTATTTGCATAGCATTTACATTGTGTTAGGTATTATAAGTAATCCAGAGATGATTTAAAATATAAGAGAGAATGTACATAGGTTATATTGCAAATACTATACCTTATATCAGGAACTTGAGCATCTGCAAATTTTAGTATCCCTGGGAGGTCCTGGAACCAATCACTGAGGGATGACTGTATATTTCTTTATTATTTTCCTTAATCAAACAATTTGAATCTTTAGAAGCTGGAGTTAAAAGGTACTTTCTTGAAGAAGAAATGTTTTGTTTTGTTTTTTAACCTGGGATATGATTACTTTACTGTTCAAGTCCACATACGTATTGCGGATAGCTGAGGAAGTTTGTTTACACCCAGTTTTGTTTAAATGGTGCTTGTGTGTGCCATTCTGTTTGTGGCCCTTTAGTCAGGAATGGTCTGCCATAAAGCTTACATTAGTGAAGAATATAAGAAGGCCCCTTCTAGAACTTCTTATTCAGCCAGACCATTCTCTCACTTGCTGACAGGATATACTGTTATCTTCTTTAGTCTTTTTATTTCTGTGAACTCCTGGTTTCACATCTGTGCCACTGAAAATTTACATGAATCATCTCTGTGTTTAATTAGTAAACAAATTATCTATCCAAACATCCCATTTCATTCTTCTTTCTACGCTTTTCTATTTTGTGTCCTAGAAGAATGACTATCCTTCTAGATTACAGGTCCTGGCAAATAGCAGGTGCTCAATAAATGTCTGAATGAATAGGTTAATGAAATTCCCAAAGTTTTGAATAATTTATACTTTCTCCACTGCTCATGGGCTTTTGAGACCTAAAAGACATAAGTTAGTAGTCTTAGCTTCCCCACAAGGAGAAAGAGATTAACAAACTTTTGTCTCTAATGAAAGAGTATTCAACATTTGGTTAACTCTCTTGCATTGTTCCCTGGGACATCTGTGAAATGTAAAACATCAGTTATATTTCTAAGCAAGAATATTTATATAAAAAGCGTTCCCAGACTTATAAAGCTGTGCAAATTATTTCCTAAGGAGCATGGGAATTTTAAGTCATGGAAGATTTTGGATCTTTTCTCACTGTATCTGAGTTGTCTGCTGAATCGCTGCTTTAAGGACTTCTGATAAAGAACAATGCATAATGTTGGTCTGCTGTCAAGTTAGGGTTTCTGGTCAATACCCTTTGGGGTATGTATACTGCCTGAGATTACTACGTGAGCTTTAAAAAATTTTTCTCATGGGAATTTCAGAAACAAAGAGTGTTTAGAAAACAAGTCTCAAATTAATTTTGAAATAAATATTATTTCCAATTTGGAAAATCAAATAGGGCATTTGAAAATTTCTATACTAGAAATCATATAATGCATTTCACAAGCTATTAGAAAGTATCTACTAAATCTATCAAACAGTTTTTGATAAAGCTTATGTATATATATTCAGTTTGATAGCACCTAATTAACTTATTAAAGAGGTAGCTTAATGCAGTGAAATATCTGCTGTTAGAAAATTTGTGGCAAATCCTTTAATTATCTAATTGAAAATTTTCTTTGCTATATAAAACTAGGATGATAATCATTGTCTAATCCATCTAACAAGATTGTTGTAAAATCAATGCAATATCGTAAGAAAAAGTGAGTCATAAATTTTAAATCATTAAATTAATATTTAAATATAATTTTAAGCTGCTAACAATGAACATCCAAATACAAAGAACTCTGAGAAATATGCTTAAAGCACTGGTATGAAATATTTTTGCATTTCAATTATCAAATAGCATGTTTATATACTCTCAGTTACAGAGTCTATTGTGCATTGCATTGGAAAAATTGATAAGTTGCTTTGGTTTAGCAGACATCTGTATATTTTACCTTTCTTATTTAGTAATACAGTTTAATTGGGCTACAGAATTTGGACTGTGCTCTTACTTAACGTAGATTAAATTAATCCAATTTTGCCAATACTTTTAAGCATTTCTTTTTCTTTTTTTTTTTTTTTTTGTCTTTTTGTCTTTTTCCGTGTCTGGCAACGGATCGCAACCCTCAGTGTTGCCCCCGTACCGGACCGGGGACCAACAACGGGATTGCAACCCTCGGTGCTGCTCCCGCGCCTCGCTCAGCCAGTGAGCGGGAACCGGTCTGTATGTGGGATCTGAACCCTCGGGCGGGAGCGCCGCCGCGCCTCCCAAGCGGCGCACTATCCAGTGCGCTACCGGGCCGGCCCCACTTTTAAGCATTTCAAAAAACAAAAACAAACACACATGAAAAGACACTTCAGAGGAAGATAACATCTTGCTTGCTTCTCCAAGTATTTCTATAAATACTCTTCAAAATATCACTTCTAAGAAAAAGCAAACATATGTAAAAATATAAGCAAAGCTAGCAGAAATAATAACAAAGAAACTTCAGGTTAAAATTCAGAAATTTAAATAGTTTCTAAATCAATTGCAAATGCTGTGGTCAAAATAATAAAAATCATGGTTGAAAATTTGTTTAGGGCAATAGAATACTACTCAACCATAAAAAGAATGTAATTCTGCCATTCACAGAAACATGGATGAGCTTGGGGAAAATTTCGTTGAGTGAAATAAGCCAGACACAGAAAGAGAAATACCACGTGTCCTCACTCATAAGCGGGAGCTAAGAAGAAAAGAAAGACAGAAAGAGAGAGAGAGAGAGGCCACAATAGTACGTCTGATTTTTAGAAGCAGAGAACAGATCTACGGTTATTAGAGGTGGGAAAAAGGGAGGGAGAGGGGGAGTTAGAAAGAAATTGGGTAAGGAGCACAGAGAATAATTATGATTTGTAATAACGAATATGCTATGAATAATGATTTTATCATCACATATTGTACTATTGTACACAAATAACAACAGTTAACACTGTACCCCCAAAATGTGTATAATGAATTATGATTCAATTTAGAAAAAAGAAAAAGAAAGGCTGAAAAAAAAAAGAAAATTTGTTTAGGCGGTTAATCATCATTTTAATCAATTTTTATAGCTACTTTGAAATAAGTTGAATTTCTTGAACTCAAAATTATAATGTTACATTTTCTCAATGAATAATTTTATAAGGAGCTGAAAAGAGGATTAGTAAATTAAAAGATATATCAGAAGCTACTGCCCCCAGAATCAAGCATGGAGAACAAAAATCTGGAAAGCAAAGATGGTAAAGTAGGAGATATTGAGGACATATTTTCCAATGAAAGGGCAGAAATTGTCATACTTTATTTTAAAATATTCACATAATATATGTTTACAAAAATATCATCTAAAGTTTGGAGTCTCAGAAGGAGAGCAGAGCAAAGAGAATGGGATGGGACAATATCAAGAAAGACAATGGTTGAAAACTTTCCAAACATTTGAAACACATCAAGGAAGAGATTCATGAATTGTAATCAATTCTAAACTAAAAATTTAAAAATATGTATTAACAGCTGACATGTTAAAGTGAAACTTCAGAAATCTATAGGCCAAGAGAAGTTAAATAATTTCAAAGATTCTCTATTATGTGCACAGCTAGCTTTTCCACACTAACATTGGAGGAGAGATGAAAGTGAAATGATATAGTCAGTGTGTTAAAACAATATAACTGCCAATCCAAATTTTTACTGAGCAAAATTAGGCTTCAAGGAAAAAGGTGAAACAAAGTCAAATTTAGATGTGCAATGAGGATTTATTTTGTTTTGTTCTTCATAGCTGGCTGGTACAGTGATCGAACCCAGGACCCTGTTGTTATAAGCACCATGCTGCAGCCAACTGAACTAACCGGCCAGTCCCATGCACTGAGTAATATGTGGGTGATTCTCATTTACTGATCGTCTAAAACAACAATAATACTTTCCTGTGGGTATAACATTTACCTTTTATATTTTGTTTCATTTCCTTTTTTTTTATTTTACACAAGATTTGTATATCATATGTGGCAAACAATGTTGTAAAATTTGTTTTAATTTAAATTCATCTTAATAAAATAAATACAATCTATAAATTTATATTTATAAAATATAAAAGAACAATAATGCATAAATTAAAAGGATAAAGAGGCAATAAATTATTCCACATTTCTTCCATTGCCCATGAGAAAAGTAAAAGTAGCAAGTAATATTAGACTTAGGAAGTCAGAGATGCATATTGAAAATTAAATGGAAACTGATATAAGAAAGAGAAAAGGAAAGTGTGTGTATAACTTTGAAACAAATAGAGGAAAGAAATAGAAAGATAAAATATATCCTATAACTATAAAGAAAGGCAATGATAACAGGTATTAAAACTACAAACCAAAGAAATGAAAATCGTAAGTTAAGTTGATAAATTTAAAACAAAATATTTTAATTTCCCTAAATAGGCTTGGTCTAAATTTTCCAAATTTGGTACCAAATTTGGTCCAATTAAAGGTCCAAAATTGTCATACATTATTTAAAAATATTCACACTATATATGTTTACAAAAATGTCATCTAAATTTTGAGAATTCAGAAAGATTAGAATTAATGAAAGTACAAAAAAATATCATCACATGTATACATTTTAAAACATAAATCATCAAAATATAAATTAAACATAAAAGTTTGAGTCCCCTCAAAAAAACAAAAGGTTCACTACCTCTAATAATATGAACTCAAAAAATAAATGAAATACTGTCAAAATTATAAAAGAAGACAAATTTACAATCATAGCATGCCATTTTAGATAGATTTCAAAAACATCCTTAACAGGACATCATTACAATGTTAGAGAACCCAACAATGTAGAGTTCACATTTTCAAGTTTACATAGAACATTAAAAAATAAAACAAAATCTTCTCTCTTCTTTTTTTTGTTAGCCATGCAAGTGGTTTGTCGATTTTATTTATCTTTTCAAAAAACCAACTTTTTGATTTGTTGATCTTTTGTATTGTTTTTTGGTTTTCAATTTCATTAAGTTCTGCTCTGATCTTGATGATTTCTTTCCTTCTGCTAACGTTAGGTTTGGATTGTTCTTGTTTTTCTAGTTCTTTAAGGCGCATTATTAAATTGTTCACTTGCCAGCTTTCCATTTTTCTGAGGTAGGCATTTAATGCAATAAATTTCCCCCTAAGTACTGCCTTTGCTGTATCCCACAAGTTTTGGTATGATGTATCATTATTTTCATTAGTTTCAATAAATTTTTTTATTTCCTGCTTGATTTCTTCTTGGACCCATGTATCATTAAGTAGAATGTTGTTTAATTTCCATGTGTTTGTATACTTTCCAGAGTTTTGTTTATTATTGATCTCTAGTTTTAATCCATTGTGGTCTGAGAAAATACATAGGATAATTCCAATTTTTTTGAATTTGTTGAGACTTGATTTGTGTCCTAATATGTATGTGATCTATCCTGGAGAATGATCCATGTGCTGT
>NW_007726150.1:521491-574984 GCF_000696425.1 Galeopterus variegatus
AATTCCATGAAGTTGTTACAACAAGCAAACGGAAAGGACATTCTTGGGGGGGAGGGGAGAGAGGGAGGAGGGAGGGAGGTGTTGGTGACGGGCCATAATAATCATATACAGTGTATATTGACAAAATAAAAAAATTAAAAAAAAATAAAAAAAAAATAAAAAAAAATAAAACAAAATGACCTTATTACACAGAACATTTTCTATAATTGTATGTTTCTGGATATTACAAAAGATATTTCAAAATTCATTATCTGGGTTAAAAATATCCCAGTAAAAATTAGAAAACATTTTCATTAATTGAATAATTTTATTGTTTCCTACATTGCTGACACCTAGATGCTGCAATGTTTTCTCCTACTTGAAACCTTCCAAAGGTTTCCATACTACCTGGAATAATTTCCTTGGCCTACAAGGTCCTACCTGAACTTCTCCCTGCTACCACTCAGACGCCATTTTCTGTCACACTCCCTTGGATCACTCAGGTCCAGTACACCAATCTCATTGCTAATCCTCATCTTAAAGCTTTGTACATGTCTACTCTGCCTGCAACCTTTCCTCTTCCACTACCACATTCTCAGTCCCCATTTTATCATTCTCCTCTCTGTTCCATATTTTGCTCATATTTTTTATCATTGCCTACCTTACAACATGCTTATTAATTTTTATTTTACTCTTCTCCCCCAGTATGACATAAATTCCATAATGGCAGGAACATTGCTTATTTTTTGTTTGTTTATTGTTTTGTTTTAAATCCATGACTCTATCACAGAATCAGTACCTGACACAGAGTACAAATTCAATATATATCCCTTAGCTTTTTGTTCTGAAAAATCATGTCTAACTTCAACTGCGGAAAATTTCCAACATTATTTTGAGGTACTTTTGCACCCCACATGCACTCTATTCTCTGAATTTCTGATAGAGATGGCTTTTTTCACCTGATTATCTCACTATTAAGTTGCCCTTCTGCCTTTTTTATTTTGCTGCTCATTTTACTAATCTACTCTTTTTTTAAATTCAGAAAACAAAATATTAATTTCCACAATTTTTATTTAATTATTTTCTGTATCATAGAATAACAGCTAAATGGAAAATCTTGCAGTAGATTTGCATTTCCCACACGAGCTTTTCCAATTCTAGCTTTTCTTTACATAATTTTATACATTTTTAATATTTACCTGAATAAATAAGTCAAAGGAATAACTTTTCCTTCCCTTGTTACATTTCCTATTTTCTCAAATGGAAATCTTGTAATCCATAGAAGATTGGTCTAAGAGTAGAATCGTAGATTCCAGGAGTGATACTGCAATTTCTCCTAAAAGAATTAAGTAGTCGATTCCAAGTATCTGCTTTACAAAAATGTTCCATAACTGCCTTCCTAAATAAATCCTAAAAACTTATGTGAACGTTTCCATTCTCTCCCACCTTCTTAGTTTATGGTGATTCTCAGCATCTAGGGATGGAGGTATGGAAGACTTCCTACATTATTGAAACATTTGACATTAACATATCTCACACACATCTTCTGTGAATTGGTTTTGTACGTTCACAGAAAGTTGCATCATAAAATCGTCTGAAGTTCTATTAATACTAATTTCTGAATTCTGTAAAAAATCAGCCAATTTGATGAGGCTGCATATTTACTGTCACCTGTGTTTGCCTTCTCTTTGTTTGTGCCAGAACTTAAATTTTCCCTATAGTTTAATATATTTTCTATATTGCCATGCATTCTTTCAGGATTGCAAAAACTTGTTGAGTATTTAAATTAGAGGTTTTACCCTTCCCCAATATTCTCAAGGTTGTATCCAAAATCTTGTAGACTTACAAATGTCAAACACTGTATGGAAAATAAGAACTTATTAGAAAATATAATCTCAACACATATGCAAATAAAAGAATGTTAATTTTATTCATCCACTTATCCAATAAATATTTATTATGCATCCTACTAACTGTTCAAGGAGTTAGATAACAATAGGCAGCAGCAGGTAACAATAGTAGGTGCCTGCTCTGAAGAGACTTGTTCTATAAAAGATGAAGCAAGAAAACAAATGATTGCAACACAGGCAATTGTTGGGGTAAACACAGGCTTTGATAGCTTTATCAGAGCTGCCTGATCTAGCCTTAGAGAAATAAGCCACAATGTCCCAAAGGAAATAATATGTAAAAATAAAAGTGGAATGAATAAGAGTTATCCAAGAAGAAAGAAATTCCAAGTAGAGGGAAGGTCACAGGTAAATGAGGGGTGATTAGAAAGCCTGTGTTGAATTTGTGGAATTGCAAGTTATTAAGTAGGGCAAGTGGTATATCAGAAAGATTAATGAGATAAAGCTGGAGATGTAAGCATGAGTCAAAAAATGAAAATTTTCACATCATTTCAAAGAGGCAAATCCATAAGCTAAAAACAATGCAGTCATTAAAGTTTTTCAAGTATTGGAATCAAAAACAAAGCTGAAATTTTGAGTAACCCCTCTGTCTATAATGTAAAAACATCTTGATGGTTACAAAAACATCTTGAAGGAGAGACAGCTTCAGGCAGAGAGGTTCTTGACACAATTAAGGTCACATGTAATTATGAACTGAAATCATTCAGTGAAAATTAGAGAGAAAGAAAGAGAAAGCCTTGAGAAGTTTTAAAAAAAGTAGTGGTGATATGACTTGACAATACATCAACACGGAAATTCAGAGTTTGGATAAAAGTTCTAGTATGTTAGATCACCTAGAGTCAGGTGTAGTCAAGAAGAGAGTCTAAAACATATGTTAAAATTGTTACACTGCACATCAAAGAGGCAAGCTATTACCTTTCTTTGACTAAGAGAACATGACAAAAAAGAACAAGTACAAAAGTGCAAAATATAGTTAATCATCCAAATATCAGTCGTAAATAAAGTCCATCATTCAGATGCCTGAGATGACAGGAGGAGAGCCTTGTCTTGTCAGAGTCGTATAGTTCCCATGAGACACTTTCAGGCACTTACCAAAACCTATTGCCGTTGTTGGCCTTGAATTCTCCCTAATGCATGCCATTCAGTTACTGCTCTCTGATCATTCTGACAGAAAACTGAAGTCCGAAGAGACCTTGTTTGTTTGTCCTTTAATATCCAGGGGGAACGGTGTGCTGCATGTTCCATCTGTGAATCATCCTTATTTTAATCAGTATCTCTTACAAAACCTAAAACAGAAATTGACTAAGGTTGTTACTTTGCTGGTAAAGAGGAATTTTTTATTTGCAAAAACCTCCGGAGAAAAACATGCTTTCTGCACACACACAAGCAGAACAGTTACCTCTGGAGCATCTACACGTTGTTTTATTGCTTTCAACAGCACCCCTCACAAGGTAATTCTGATGGTCAATTTTGGTGTCAACCTGACTGGATAAAGGAATACCTAGAGAACTGGTAAAACATTACTTCTGGGTGTATCTGTGAAGATGTTTCCAGAGGAAATTGTCCTGTGAGCAGGTGGACTGAGTAGGGAAAATCTGTCCTCAATGTGGGAGGGCACCATCCAGTCGACGAGGGGTCCAGATACAACAAAACAGGCAGAGAAAAATACAATTTTCTCTCTGTCTCTCCTAGAGCTGGGACACTCTTCTTCTGTTCTTGGACATCAGAACTCCAGGCTCTTCAGCCTTTCGACTCAAGGATTTACATCAACAGCCCCCCAAGCGCTCTGGCCTTCAGCCTCAGACTGAGAATTAGACCATCTTCCCTGGCTCTGAGGCTTCTGGACTTGGACTGAGCCACACTACCAGCATCTCAGGGCTTCCATCTTGCAGACGGCCTGTCGTGGGGCTTCTCAGTCTCTATAGTCATGTAAGCCAATTCCCCTAATCAATCCCCTTTCATATACCTATTACTAGATATAGACATGATAGATAAATATCTTATCAGTTCTGTCTCTCTGAAGAACCCTGACCAACACAGTGATAGAATTTAATATCTCTTGGGGAAATTTAAATCTCTCCCCAGTTTGATTATAAAGTGGCATAAATATTTCTCTGTTTCTTTCTCTGTCTCTTTCTCATTCTTTGTCAATTACACATAATGACACCTTTGCTAGTTGATAAACAATAAGATACTAAATTGTTACTTTTTTAGCCTCTTGAGCAAAAAAAAACTCTGTGAATTAGATTTCAGAAATCCTGAGTAAGACGAACTTTCTTCTTGAATGGTACAACTATCTTGGATTTTCTCAGTTAGCTGTGCAAAGTATCAACTAAGTACCATTCTTGTAATGAGTGTGCTGAAGGCAAAACTGTTGACAAATTAAATTTATCAGACTTTATTTGAACAAAGAACAATTCATTAATTGGGAAGCACTCAAAATCAGGAGAGGTTCAGAGAGCGCCACCCAGTAATGTGAACAGGTGGTATTTATAGACAGAAAAAGGAAGACATAGAAAAAGAACTTAATTAGTTATGGCTCAGCATTTGCCTTATTTTGTTCAGGGTGTGATTAGCTTGTAGCCTGTGATTGCTGAACCTCAACGGTGTTATTGCCTGAGACTCAGGTACTTATTATAAGAATGTATTATTAGACTACAAAAACCTTACAGTTTTGAAGTTGAGATAAGTATTATTTCACCACTTATGTGGAAAAAAATATGTAAAAATGAGAAAAATTATTATGTTAATCTAATATTTGGAACATTTCAAAATAATTTCATACATGTAGTTTTTTGGTTTTTGACCCTAGGAAGAAATCAAACCTCTTGTCTTTTTCTCCTCCTGAAATTATTTATCCTTGTTCTCTCTTTGGTCTGGAGTCCAAATTTTTCTGATCTTTCAATGATTGTTTTCTTCTTATCTGTTAATCATCAGTTCAAATATCACCTCATCAGGTAGGTACTTCTAAATCAGGGTCATATCCACCTCCCTCAATCCCACTCTTTTTTCTATGGTTCTGCTTAATGTTCATATATTGTAATCATTATCTAAAGTTATTTGGTTTATATATTATTAACCTGTAGTATTTTTTGCTCCACTAGAATGTTAGTTCTGTGACAACAGAGACCAAGTGTCATTGCAGATGACATGATCCTATATATCAAAAACCTAAACACTCTACCAAAACGATTTCAGTAAAGTTGCAGGTTACAAAATATACACTCAAATATCAGTAGCATTTTTATACTACAATAATGAACTAGCAGGAAAAGGAAATCAAGAAAGCAAGCCCATTTACAATAGTTACCAAAAAAAAAAAAAAAAAAAAAAAAAACCAAGGAGCAAATTTAAAAAAGGGGATGGAATATCTCCACAATAAGAACTACAAATCACTGCTGAAAGAAATTAAAGAGGACACAAAAAGATGAAAAGACATTCCATGCTCTTGGATTGGAAGAATTAACAGTATGAAAATGTCCATATTACCTAAAGCAATCTACAGGTTCAATGAAATCCTCATCAAAATACCAATGACATTCTTCATAGAAATAGAAAAAAAAAATCCTAATATTCATGTGGAACAAAAAAAGTCCCAAAATAGCTAAAGCAATCTTGAGCAAAAAAGAAATAATGCTGGAGGCATAACAGTCCCTGACTTCATACTATACTGCAAAGCTATCATAACAAAAACAGGATGGGAGCTTTTGCTCTGACTGGACGACTTCCACCTCCTGGTAGCCACTGCTTTGATTGTTCTTTGTCTTCAGGACTGTACTAGTATAGCCATGTTTAATCCTCTTACAATTCTTTGCAGAAATGCTTCAGGATCTTGATCCTACTTGTTTAAGTGTCCATTGAAAGCTCTGCTCTTGTCTTCAGCTGATTGGGGCACAACAGTTTTGGCACCAGTAGAGTGGAACAGTTGCTTAACTGTAATTTTTCAGTTAGAATTGTGTAAGCTGAATCAATTGAGGTGACTATGGTGGTGGCTATTGTTTCTTCTGTTAATCATCAGTCTTCTTCAATTTGTGCACAACAAGATTAATTTTTTTTCTCACAAATTGATGTGGAAGGTCTGCTGCTGCAGTTTTCATTTTCACCATCATCATGTCCCTCTGTAAAGCAAGCTATCCATTTGTAAACTGCTGATTTCCTTGAAGCATTTTCCCCATAAACTTTTAGTAAAGCATCAATGATTTCACCATTCATCCACCCAAGCTTCCCTATAAATTTGATCTTTGTTCTTGCTTCAATTTTAGCAAAATTCACATTGCTTTGATAGGGGCTTTTCTTTCAAACTGATGTCTTATTCTTCATAGTGCCTCCAACTGGATCCTGCTCAAACATGTTGTAAGAAGTTAGTGTGAGTTTATTTTGATGCAAATAAATTTCACATCCATGCATAACTTGTTTTATAGTACACATTTTCCATAAACTTTTTAAAAACTTCACATATATGAGTATACACACACACATGCATATACACACACTCCTGAAGGGTCTTCAAAAATTTCACAGAAAGATTAGTATTACCTTTTAATTCTATTTTTCCATGGACCTTTAAAAAGTTATAGACAGATATAGATAGATAGATTCATACACACAAATATATTTATAAGTGCAACTTAGATGAAAAGGCATGTTATATTTTGATCTTGAAATATAGGTAGGATAAAGATAACAAGGAAAAAAAAGTAGAGATTGATTCAAGCCTCCCCCTAAAAAAAAAGCCTGAAAAAATAATACCATGTAAAACACAATGACTTCAAGCAATCAGAATCTTACTTTGGTCTTTGCACCTATAATATTACATAATTTTGGAAATTTCATAAGAAACATTTAAAAATTTCTTACAGTCTTCTTCTGTTTAACAATTGATTGTTAAAGGATATTTTTAAATGTAATAAGTAAAACTCTTCAATTATATTTTTCTTCAAATTGTCTTTGTATGATATAACTAGTATCAGTAAAATACAGACTTCTGCCACTGTTTTCAACAACAAAAATAAACTTACTGAAGTAAATACATAAAAAGGACATTAAATATATTATTTATATACATATATATTCATCAGAAAATATTTTTACTTTTATTCCAGTGTTTGACCCGTACATTTATATCCAATTTCTATATTTTTCCCATTACTTACTGGATCATTTTTACTAGTTATTAACCATTCTGCTAAGCTAATTTAAATTTTTAAGTATAATTACAAGTCACAATACACTTCTCTAAGGTCAAATTTAGTTCAAGTTCTTTTTCAAACTTTCCAGGTCAGTTACTAGCTGAATAATTTTTAAAAATATCACTTTTAAAAAAGAAGCATCTTGAAAAACCTATTGTGCAATTCAGTGTAGATGTGGTTTCACAAATTTGGATCGCTGAGACATAAATTGTTATTCTCATCTCTTTTATGATAGTGAAACATGGAATGCCTAAAATAATATATGGTTCTATTGAAAGTTAAGGGTAATGGTGGGTATGGTCATGCTACAAACCTCAAATCTCAAACTAAGCATTAAGAAAAAACTAGAGATGATACAATAAACTTTTAAGAATGTACTTTTCCTTGAGAGTATATTCATTTCATTAAGCATCCTGTATAATTTAAATTTTTATAATTTTCTTTTGGCTAGTTTATTCACAAATTTCTCTTTTCTAATGATGACTTAGGTTAGGATCTTGGATAAAGCAATATCAAATAGCAAGTTTATATGCCATTAAGAATCTTTTTGGCTTAGAATTTCAAAATGTTATGTATCTGTGCAAAGATTATTGTCATTTGTATTCTTTTTGTAGTTCTGTGATCCAGCTTTAAACAATTCCTAAAATTTCATCATAACTTTCGAAACTAGTTATGAACTTACAAAAGTTTGTAATACTAGTTTCAAAATCCAAATACCTGAAAAGAAAATCAGCACAGAATTCACTGTTTGATAATAGAAGTTGAAAAATGTTCATGCCTATGGCTTCATAGTTCTGCTAGTGTGTTGAACAAGGGAAAGAGCTATGTACTATCCCAAGATGGCCTTATTGCTTCAGTGAGTGTATTAGTCTATTTATGTTGCTTATAACAAAATACCTGGAACTGGATAATTTATAAGAAAATGAAAGTTATTGCTTAAAGTTTCAGAGGCTGGGAAGTCCAGAGTCCACAGAACATATCTGGTGAGGGTTTTCTTTGGTGGTAGCTTTACAGTAATGCAGGTATCTACATGGCACAAAAGGGTAGAGCAGAGAGAGAGAGAGAGACTCTCATGTGCTCTTCTTTTAAAGCCCTCAGAACCACACACCTGAACACCATTAATAATCTATTCACTACATCATCGTCTTTTAATCTATTCACCTCTTCAAGGTCACACATTTCAATTACCATAATAGGATTTCCCACTGTCAACTATTATATGAGGAATGAGATGGGGAGAACACAATTCGTTCTACTGCATTCTTCCCCTGGACCCCCAAAACTCATGTCTTTTTCACATACAAATACAATCATCTCGTCCCCACAGTTTTAACTTGTTTCAATTCAAAAGTCCAAGGTTCTAAGTCCCATCTGTGAAATCAAAACAAGTTATCTACTTTCAAGACACAGTGGTGGGACAGCATAGGGTACATATTCCCTCTCAAAAAGGGAGAAATAGGCCAAAAGAAAGGGTTGACAGTTCCTAAGGAAATATGAAACCCAGCAGGGCGGACATTAAATCTCAAAGCTTGTGAATCATGTTTGACTCCATGTTTAACATCCTCTGCACACTGGTAAGGGTTGGATCCCCAAGTCCTTGGGTAGCTCTGCTCCTATGTCATTCGTGGTCTGAGGTGATGCTTTAGTTCTCCCAGGCTGGCATTGCATGCTGGTAACTCCATAATTCTGGGGTCCCCATGGTGGTCCCATTCTCTCCTCTCCACCATTCTCTGCCATGTGAAGCCACTCCATTTCTGCAAAACCACCGCCAAAAAAGACTCTCACCAGATGCGTTTCCTGGACTTTGGACTTCCTATCCTCTGAAACTCTAAGCAATAAGTTTCATTTTCTTATAAATTACCCAGTTTCAGTTATTTTCTTAAAGCAATAAAAATGGACAGTGAGTATACCACAGTTTATTTCTGCCTTATTAATTAGTGTCTTTGTCAACTCAAGATGCTGAAACAGAATAACATAGACTGGGGTGGCTGCAACATCAGAAATTTGTATCTTACAGTTCTGGATGCTGGGAAGTCCAAAATCAGGGCACAGCAGATGAGGGCAAAGGCCCATTTTGTGGTCATTATTGATATGTGAGGTCTTACTCCTGTTATTTTGTTGGTTGTTTTCCAATTGTTTTGTGTATCTTTTGTTCATTTCTTCCTCTCTTAACATTTATCCTTGTAGTTTAGTGGTTTTCTGTATTAATAAGATTTGATTCCTTTTTATTTCTAACTTTTGTATCTATTCTACCAGCAAGTTTTATATTTTTAAGTAATTTCATGATTGTTGTCATTCTTTCTCTAGATGTAGGAGTCCCCTGAACATTTCTTGTAAGGCTGATCTGGTGGTGATGAATTCCTTTAATTTATGCTCATCTGAGATACCTTTGCTGGGTGTAATATTTTAGGCTGGCAATTTTTTTCTTTCAGTACTTTGAACACATAATTGCATTCTCTCCTGGCCTTTCAGGTTTCTGATGAGAACTCTGCTGTAAGTCTAATGTAGATTCCCTTATAAGTGACTTGACATTTTTCTCTTGCTTTTTTTGGAATTCTTTCTTTGTCCTTAACTTTGGATAGTTTGACTATAATGTCTCTTAAAGATTGCCTGTTTAGGTTGAATCTATTTGGTGACCTTTTAGCTTTCTGGACTTGGATGTTCACATCTTTCCTGAGACCAGGAAAGTTTTCAGCTATTATTTCATTAAATAGGTTTTAATTATTATTTTTTTCTTCTCTTCTCCTGGAATGCCACTAATTTCAATATTTTTCACTTAACAGTATTGCATAGAACTTGTAAGCTTTGTTCATTCTTTTTTCCCTTTTTTTGTCTTCCTGTGTTATTTCAAAACTGCTATATTCAAGATCAGACATTCTTTCTTTGCTTGAGCTGGTCTGTTGCTGAGACAATCAAAGCATGCCTTCTGGGTGGTGGTCAGGCTACTAGGCAGGCTTTCAGTGAAAGTCCTGGTGACCCTGCTTCTGGGACTGGTTACTAGGAGTTGGGGTGGAGGGAGAGAAATGTTGGTCAAGGGATAAAAAATTTCAGTTACATAAGAAGAACAAGTTTTAGAGATCTATGTACATCATAGTGACTATAGAATACAATGTATTGTATTCTTGAAAAAAAAATGTATCTGAGGAGGGAAAAGCTATGGAAGAGAGAAGAAAATATTTTTTTTCAAACAGAATGTATTGTTATGTAAAAATCTAGAGGTTTAAGAGCACATATTGCTTCTCAACAGCTATCATCCTGCCAGAGGGGTAAAAGAGTAAAATTCACTTTGCAAACTAGCTAGTGCTCTATTGAACAATGTTTGTATGGGAATTATTATTACCTATCTGAGTAACTATCCTCTTTTTTAAATCTTTAATTTGAGCAACATTTCTAGCTACAATAATGCATTAAATGAATTTATAGTTGAGTCTTAGTGGCCTGTATTCTATGTCTTTTTATGGGGAAGGGTAATTTATGGATATAAATTCTGATCCTTTGTATTGTAAACTTCCAATTTAAGACTAAAAGTATAATACTGTTCCTCATAATATTATATTATTTAGCAGTCCTTCACTTTAGCCCCCATGTCACTTTAGCATTCAAAAAGAAAAGTGAAAATAACTGGACACAATGAAAAAGGAATGTTCACTCTGAAAGGAATAATGCAGTCATCTAACTGCATAGACTCACCTAAAAATCTGGGTAGGAAGTCTACTGAACATGTAACACAAATACCTCATTACTATGCTAGAATGTAAAGATTTCCAAATTTTCTGACATTTATGTCATACTTAGTAAAGATGTAAAAAAATTAAAAGACAAATGTCAAACTAGAGAATATAGATCCAACAAAACAAAACTGATATTATTTCAATCTAAAGAAGAAAAAATAATTGGATTAGAAAGAGTTGTTTTATATAGAAAGAAGTGTCCTTTTGGGGCAGATGATAATAAATGATTTTCCAATTCCACAAAAGAGTTAATACAACTGAGATGCTATAGAAGAAGATTTGGTTGGGACAAAAGAAGGTTTTCATGAATTAAAGTGAGGATCACAAAAAATTTTACTTGTTTACCAGATAGATGGATTTGATTGTCTGGAACTCTCGATAAAGCTTTCATGTTCAACTCATGGACTTTTAATGGCTTGAGTGGCATTAACTGAGGACAATAAAGATGATATTATGATCTCCTGAATTATGTGTTTTCATATTTGTACTGCAGCTTCTCTAGCATGATGAAAAGCTAAAGAATGTTTTATGAACTTACACATCTGGTTTTTCTTTCATGTAACTTTTGTAATATTTTGCGAAGTGATATAATCAGTAATATAATTAATTTCCTAAAGAGTACTTGAAGAATATAAAGGCATAACTAAATGCATATTCCTAGTCAAAGTCGGTTAGTAACCTTAAATTAAGCTGAGCACAGAAAGCTGCACAAATAATGGAAACAACATACACGAAACTATCAAGGGATGATGAAGATGTAACCCAAAATGCTTCATTCAAAGTCTCAAGGATAGTTCTTTCTAAATGAAGATGGGATATTGATTTATTTTCCTCTGGGAACCGTAATATGGTTTAAATAATATAGCTAGTTAAGAACATGGTTATTTTGTTTTTTTTTTTACTGTATCACAGATTTCTAATTCAAATTGTACCATCTGCAAAACATGTGAATATTTTTCTGCTTCTCATATAAACAAGACTCTACAACAGGATTTTTCAAAAGCAATAAAATTATTAGTAAATATGTGTATTCTTATCATATAGTGATATTGATGGCAGTTAATGTTAAGAAGGTAAATTAAGTCATAACAACCAAATAAGGCAAATGTTTCTTCCTCCAAAGCAACTGACATTTTAATACTTCATGGGGTTGTAAGAAGGTCAAGGAATGTAGACTAATCTATAAGAAAATGCAGAAAGTACAAATAGAGAGTAAGCATACTGTAAATAGTTAAGTGAGATCCTTCAGGCTTAGCTGAACTTTGCTAAGAGTCTGAATTCAAATGTATTAATCCTGGTTCAACCTCAAATTTATTGTGTAATCTCTAACAGGTCACTAGGCTTACAAATCAGCCCTTTAATATATGTGAAATAATGATAATTCCAGACAATTCATTAAGAGTGATTTTATAAAATGTTTTCCTAATAATATAAAACAATAACATATTAACAATATGTTTTTGTTGTGATGACCCTTTATAGTAAATTTATGTCTAGATAGCTAGTGAAGTGTTGTGTTTTTTGTAGAGCCACATTACAAATGAAAGTAATGTCTATACAATTTATTTTACATAATTTAAGACACCATTATTTTAGGAACCATTAGAAAAGAATAAAATGCAGCTAAAATGTAGCACAATTATTTCTTATCAGTTAAATTTTATTTTGCTGGTTTTTATTATCTTTTAATTATTGAGAGAACTTTACAATTACACAAAAATTAATGTTTATCATATGATTTACCATTATTTTTGCTCCATTCTGCAAACACAATACATTTTCTTTTCATTGTCAAATCACACTTCTAATTTTTGAATACATTTTTATTACAGAAAATTTTGAATATATAAAAAGGTCAAAAGAAAAATATAATGAATCTCAATGTACCATTCACTCAGTTTCAACATTGAGAAGTCATTTATACCCTCATTAGTTTCCCTCCTCTTTCACTGAATTACTAAAAGTAAATCTAAGCCATAATATAATGTAATTTATTTATGGTTCTCTATATATGTAAAGTTCTATGTACATTTCTAAAATATATCTTTAAGATATTTAGTACATATTATAATACCATTATCACAACTAAATATGGGTGTGTCTCTGTTACCAAATTTCTAGTCAGCGTGGAAAGAAAAATTGTGTGGCATTTAAATTTAAAAATTCGTATATTCATAAAACTTAAATGAGGTGAAAATAATTGTCAATAAGTATCTTTTAAGTTTGTGCCCATGGAGACAAAGGCATCTATGTAAATAAATGCTGCATTTTGAAGTGTATTGAAGTTACATTCCAGTTCCAGAGATGTTAAAGTGAAATGTGTTTCAGAAAATGTGAAATATCATTAAAGTATTATAACTCTCTTTCTGTTTCCCATCTAATTTTTGACATTTTGAGATTATGTGGATAAAAATATTTGGGTAATGAATAAGCAAACTATGGACTCTCTAAGGATACACCCACTGGTTTAATATTTTTTAAATAACAGAATTCCCAATATTTAACATTCACTTAGTTTAGTCAAGTGATCCTCCAAAAAAAGAAAAAAAAATTGTCATCTCTTGACGGCAAAAACTGTTAGTCTACTGAGACATGACATTCATATAGTAAATAATGAGTCTTAGATGATGAAACTAGTTAGGTGCCTTCCATGCTCGGTACAAATACAAAATTTTCAACTGTATGCCTACAGATTCTCTCAGAGCATGGCATCTCACAATAGCAACTACAGGCATACTTGCTCAGCAACGTTCTTTTGCAGATACTGTCAATCTGCTGTCTCAGCATCCACTCCAACCTTCTCCTAATGGGCAGTCATATACTACAGAGGCCAGATGCTCGAAGACTTATAACTCGTTTACCTTCGAAGTTTCATCTGCAAAATATTTGAAAAGCAGAAACATAACACTGCCAGGTAGAGGCCTGCCTAACGTCTGCTGCATCTCCTATTTCCTCTGGCAAGTGCATTGCTGACAGCTTTTGCTCCCCTCCCCCATTCCCCTGTCCTGCTATTTCAGAGGTCTTGGTGCCAATTCCCTGGCTTTAAAAACATCAGGAGGCAGGGTATGAACATTAATTTTGCTGCTGCATATTGGAGCAGAAAAGTCATAGCTCTGGACCTGGCAACTGTACCAGCATTTCTCCATTTTATCACAAGGCTTCCTGGTAGTAGCGGGAGTATGCTGTTGTGGTGCTAACTCTCTGATTCTATAGCTTCCTGTTTGTTCTAGAAGCAGCCACAATCTTGGCAGCACAGAACTGCACTGTAACTTTGGGCATCTTTCTTAGAAGATCAGTTTAGAGTGTTTATTCTGTCTACTCAACCGTATTTTACAAGCTATGTAATACTCTTAGAAATAAATCACATTTTACTTAAAATAGTGAGTGCATCTTCTATAAGTGTACCTGACTGATATACTATTCTTGTGTATGCCAACTAATAAATATACCATATAGCATTTGAACATTTCTTATCCCTTAATCAAACTTTTTGAGATACGGGAGACCATGAAGAATAACTGGGAAAACCTACTTAGCTTAGGATTCTTTTCATCTCACCTTGCCTTCAACAAATGAGGATAATTTTTGATACAGATAAGTCCATAACAAATAGTCTAGTCAGGATAGGACATTTGAGTTAACATTTTAGTCTTCACCTTATTGTGCAGGACAAGAGCGTGAAAGTTTGAAATAGTTCATTGTGCCCAGTGCTATGTTTTTCAGTGTTAATTTGGGGGTAGCATTTTCTTCAGCTTCTATTTTCCTATTTTGAAGAGAGAAATAAAAATATTGAATACATATAGTTATTGTGAGGGTTTTACGGAATTTATACATGTACCAATCTTGGTACAATATCTGCCACAGGGAAGAAGTGGTATCAGTGGTGTTGGTGATACTGGTAGTGGGGATAGCCATCCTTAGCATTGTTGCTGTTGAAATTTTTATAAACAATAATTAAAGTGGGAGTCTCCAAGTAAGTTTATTGAAAATAGCCTTTTAGTACCAATTTCAATCAATAATATTACACAGCATAATAATTATATTTATATATTCAAAAGAGAAAAAAATGTGGTATATATTGTGGAGGGGAAAGTGAATAAAGTCATTATTAGTTCAATATAATGTGGAATAATTCAAGCAAGATCTAACATTGTACAAAGACTGAACACCTGTAACGTACAAAGGCGATATGTAACATCTAACCCAGAATACTTTGTGTGTGTGTGTGTGTGTGTGTGTGTGTGTGTGTGGTAAGAACACTTAAAATGAGATCTACCTTCTGAAATATTTACATGTACAATTCAGTACTATTAACTATAGGCACAGTGTTGTACAGCAGATCTCTAGAAATATTCATCTTGCATAGTAAATTTTATACCTGTGGAATAGCAACTCCCTATTTTCTCTTACCCCTAGACCCTGGCAACCAGCATTCTACTCTATGCTTTTGTGAATCTGATGATTTGAGAATTCCATATAAGTGGAATCATGCAGTATTTTACCTTCTATGGCTGGATTATTTTATTTAGCATAATGTCCTTAAAGTTAATCCACATTGTTGCATATGGAGGGATTTCCCCCCTTTCTTAAAGCTAAATAGTATTTCACTGAGTATATATACTACATTTTCTTTATCCACTCATCCACTGATGGACATTTAGGTTGATCCTATACCTTGGTTATTGTAAATAATGTTTAAAAGATCATAATCCTTTTTAAACAGAAAGTTTTAGAAAAAAAAGAGTCCTGAATTAGTTAAAATAAATTTAAATATTCGATGGACATGTGGAAAACAACTTGAAAATATTTATTTATATTATAAAACGTGTTGTATTTATATTTATAAAATAATTCATTCTTTTTAATGTACTTTATACTTTGAGTTACCTTAATTTTACTTAAAATATTTTGCTTAAACATAAAAACTATAAAATGAAACGTTTTATACTAATTTGATTTAAATATTCTGTAATATTTTGTATTGTCACAATGACAATAATTTTATTTGTGATATAAAAATTATATTACTTTAGTTTCTGTTAAAGTAGACAGCACATAAATTATTTCTGTGATTCAGTATGTCAACAACATTTCCATGGAAACTCTATTTAACCACTTACAAATTAATGTCATACAAAAATATTAATAAATAATTTAAAACACCCATAATCTTCTCAGTCTAAAGCATCTATGTCCAGTTTTGTATATTGCCATCCAATCTTAATGTATATACATTCTTAGTTCAAGTTATTTGAGTTCATGTTGTAAATGCCTTTTTGTTTTGATTACTTTTCCTTCAATAGAATATTATTACAGAATTACTTTTATAATAGAGTCTAAATAATCACAAAGTTTAATGGTTGACAAGTGATATCTCATGTTTACCATGGTTTAATAAACTATTCCCTTTTTTGAGTTTTTTAATCAGTAGTAAAAATGCCAGAGGTGTATTTTTATGAATAGAGTTTTTGTTTCTGTTTTTCTTTATCTTTTTGTTTTGACTTTGGTTCAATTATTCTTTTAACTTACATTTCTGAGAGTAGGATTCCTGGGTCAAAAGATTGTTTCTATAGGTTTCATATTGCCTTTCTATTTTTCTAATGTTTTTGAAGGCCACTAACAGTGTAAGAATGTACCAATTTAAATACAGCATGGCACACATTGGAAGTTATCACTTTCTCTCCCAAATTTAATTAACAAAGCAATTGGCATAATCATTTTTTAATCTCTTAAAGTATGCCTACTTTAGCCAAATACTGTATTCCAATATTTATCATTTTCTTAGCAAGGAAATTTTACAGATGGCTTTAGCATTTACATTTAAGTAACGTGATAGTATTAGAATACATGTCATAAAGCAGTATTTTCATTGCATGATTGAAAATGCTTACCCTGTAAAGGTAGATGTTCTTTGCAAAAAAAAAAGTCAGTACAATGAAAAACTAATGAAGTTTGACAAAATTAAATGTTTGCAAGTCATATCTATGAACAAAAACCTGATAAATTTGAATATATGCTAAATAGCTCAGCATATTGGGAAGGTAGATATACACTGACAATATTTTACTTCTATGAAAGCAAGCAGGAAACTCAAAAAGTTAGTTTTAATGGGCAAGAAGAAGAAGAAAATGTTAATAATTTTTTATAAATGTTAATGAAAAAAATTATCCCTAAAACATACTATTATATTTGATCCTGTAAAAATCTATAAACATATTAGGAGGACAATAGAATTTTGAGCATTAAGCAGCATGAGGTTTATTAAGAATAGACATTCCACAGAAGCTTATTAGCTTCTTTTGATTGATTGCTAATTACACAATTAGGGCATGCTGTGAATAGGCTCTATCTTCAATATTTGGACTCTAATAAGTATTTGGGATTATTGTTTTTCAAGTACACTTTACCACTGTAACTTCTAACACGTTGTTAGTATGTTGCATGTTTCAAGCTAGATATTGTTATTAACCTAGCCTATTGAGTAGAGACCAAGACAAAGGTTAGTAACCTTTTGTGAGGCTGGACAACAATTTAGTAAGAACAAAAACTAACAATGTTCTAATTCCACTGTAGGATTTTTTACCAATTATAATACTGCATATCATCAGTGTGGATTAATCCGAACAAATTTATTTTAATTAATATAATAATTTGAGGGAAAAATAATTAAAATTGATAAATGAAAATTACTAATATCTGAGTCGAAGTACACATGTACAGAAAGACATATCTATACCCCATGTATCCACCTATCTTTGTATGTATATATCAATATCATAAATTATTGATTAAGGGAGAAATAAGGCATATAATGAAAATCTATTTTAATCTCATATTTTCAGATAAATCATAAAAAATTCGATAACTTTTAACTATGACACCAGCAAAGAAGAATATACTATTTTACAAGCTTGGACTTAACAATATTGGTTTTAGGAAGTCCTTAGTGTCATTCTAATGCACTGAATGTCATTATGTTTAGGTCTGTTTCTGAGGCAATAACATTCTGATTATAATAAAAAATTTACACCTGATAAATTTTATACATTACATTTAAAGGGTAAGCTAGAAAGTTATAATGCTCTTTGATTAAGCACAAAAGAAATTCTAAATCATATTATTTTACTTCCTTGCTCAAAACTCTCCAGTTGTTTCCTCCTGCACTACCCACACCACTTGTGGTCGTAGCTTATATCTCTCAACTCATTTCCTACCCCTCTCTATATAACACAGCTTACTCCACTCTTGGTCCACTGGCTTTCATGTTGCTTCTTGACCCTGCTGAGCTCCTTTTTTCCCCATGGTATTTTCACACATGCTTCCTTCTGTTTCCAATCTTCCTTAAGCCACTTGCATCTGTATCATTTCATTGAAGTCTCTGCTACATATTTCCTTCTTCTAAACTTCTACCCTGAGCATCAATTTTTTTAAGAGCACCTTTTAAGAGGAATAAAAAGTGCCTGGCACTTTTTATTCCTGTTAGCACATAGTAATTAACCCATAAATATTTGTTGAATGAGTGCATGAATGAGTTTCAGTTTTCAGCTATAGAATGAATATGTTACAATAGGTGATTTCTAGAGTTCCTGCTATTCATAACTTATTATAAAAACAAAGTAGCTGAGTATTCAGTATTCACTGAGTATCTATCACATGCCATACACTTTTATATTTAATACTTACAACAAATGTGTAAGTAATTTATATTGTCTCCACTTTACATATGAACAAACTAACATTTAAAGGGTGAGATGCGTGGCTCTGCATCAGAAAAAACGGCAATAAAAGAAATGGAATTCAAATTTAGATGAAGTAAACTGCAAAGCTAATAAATGTTATTCTACTAGGGAGTTTTAAAAAATAATCTCATTTCAAAAGACTCTGATGTAGAAGCCAATATATGAAAGACTGATCTAATAAAATCAGAATGGCTATAGTTGCAGAGTGAAGGGAGATTTGTAATGACATCTTCACAAGTTAGTTTCCTCCCCTTTCAGAGAGGGCACCTGGGAGCACAATTTGAAGACCAATGTACTACCCAACATTGCCCCTTAAACTAAATTCTCCTAATATTTATTTGATAGATATATTTTCAAGTACTTTGCAGTTCTGGGCTGTTTAGAGCAAAACATGGGATGAAATATGTAAAACCTACAAATAGTTGTCACCAAAATTTCCTAATTAATGTTTGAGGGGTATTTTCATGACACGTGTTTGTAGGTGTTACATATTTCATCCCATGTTTTGCTCCAAACAGTCCAGAAATGTAAAGTACTTGAAAATATATCTACCAAATAAATATTAGGAGAATTTAAACAGTACACAAATAACTAGAATAGTAAAATGTATTCATGGATTGAAAAATTCAATAACTAAAAAGGAAAAGTTCTCCTAAAATAAATTTACTAGTCTATATCTTCAAAGCAATTCCAATCAAAATACAGTAATTTTTCTTATATATAATTAAAAACTGATTTAAAACTACATATGGAAAGATAGAGTCTTTTGAACAAAGGTGGAAAGTCTTACATTACCAGTTATCAAATCCATAGTACTGAACTGGCCAGCTGCCAAAACCAAAAACAGAAAAAAAAAAAAAAAAAACCTACAGTAATAAACCTGTATTATTTTGAGAGGCAAATAGATAAATGAATCAGTGGAACAGAATAGAAACCCCAGAAACAGATCTGAACACAGTTTATGACAACGTCAGCACTTACAAGCAATGGTTTTCTTAATTAATAGTGCATCTCTCTTGAAGGCACAGGCTCCCACTCAAGGCCCCAGTGCAGCATAGAAAGATAAGTGAAGTGCCAAACTGGGATTGGCTGAGAGCCAGGAGAGACATCTTACTGTGGGGAAAAAATAAGTGGAAATTCTCAACACTCTACACTCCCACCATAGATCCTTGCATTTCTAGCTACATGAGAGCCATAAGGACCTTGCAAGCCATGAGCCCAACAGGGATAACTAGCTGGAGCCCACACAATTGCATTAGTCCAGAGAGAAAATTCAAACTGAGTCTCCCCATTCCCTGGGACCCGGGCTGCCCCAGTATGTTGCCATTTGGGGATAAGAGCCAACACCAGAGTGCATTCTTCCCTGGGACCCAATAGCCCTGGCATCTCCACATCTTGTAAGGCCTCATCAATATTATCAACATACCAATGACATTCTTTGCAGAAATAGGAAAAACAATCATAAAATTGATATAGAACCACAAAAGACCCCAAATAGCCAAAGCATCCTGAGAGAGAAAAATAGAACAAAGCTGGAGACATCACCCTCCCTGACTTCAAAATATGCTACAGAGCTATAGTAATTAAAACAGTACAGTATTGGCATAAAAAGTATTGGTCCACCATACATGGACCAATGGAACAGAATGGAGAACCCAAAAATAAATTCACATATCTGCAGCCAATTAATTTTGACAAAAGTACAAAGAACATACATTAGGGAAAGGACAGTCACTTCAATAAATAGTGCTGAGAAAACTGGATATCCATATGCAGAAGAAACTAGACCCCTGTCTCTAACCATATACAAAAATCAACCAGAAATGGATTAAATACTTAAATGTAAGGTCTGAAACTATAAAAATACTAGAAGAAAACATAGATGAAACACTCCAAACACTGATCTAGGCAAAAATTTTATGGAGAAGACTTCCAAAGCACAGGCAGCAAAAGGAAAAAATAGACAAATGGGATTACACCAAAACTAAAAAGCTTAGCAAAGGAAACGGTCAATAGACTGAAGAAGCAACCAACAGAATGAGAAATATATATTTGCAAACTATTCATCTGACAAGTGATTAATATCCAGTATATACGAGAGGAGCTGAAATAACTCGACAGCAAAAAAAAATCTGATTAAAAAATGAGCAAATGACATTGCCTGGGATTGAATTGTGTCCTCCAAAGTCCATGTGTTAGAAGCTTAATCCCCACTGTGACAGTGTTAAGATGGTGGGAAATCCTATAGTGGTGGTTGAGGGCGGGGCCTTGAAGAGGTGGTTGGATTGTGAGGACTCTACCTTTCCGAATGGATTGATCCATTCTTGAAATAATGGGAGTGTTTCTGGTGGCTTTCAAAGGAGAGTGAATTAGGTTAGTCTCTCTCTGCTCTGCCATTCTGACCATGTGACACCCTACATTGTTGTACAGTCACCTCACCAGATGTGTTTCCTGGACATTGGACCTCCCAGCCTTTGAAACTGTAAGCAATAAATATTGTTTCTTTACAAATTATTGAGTTCCAGGTATTTTTTTTTAATAATCAACAGGAACAGACTAATACAGACCTGAACAGACATTTCTCAAAAGACAACATATGAATAGCCAACAGGTATATGAAAAAATGCTCAACATCACTAATCATCAGGGAAATGCAAATCAAAACCACAATGAGATATCATCTCAACACAGTTAGAATGCCTATTTTCAAAAAAAACAAAAATAAAAAATGCTGACGAGGATGCAGAGAAAAGGGAACTCTTAAATGCTGTTGGTGGGAATGTAAATTAGTATAGCCATTATAGAAGTGGAGGTTCTTCAAAAACTAAACATAGAACTACTGTACGATCCAGCAATGTCACTATTGGGAATATATCCAAAGAAAAGGTAATTAGCATACTAAAGATATACCTGCACCCCCATGTTTATTGCAGCACTAATAGCCAAGATATGGAGTCAACCTATATGAATGCATAAGGAAATGGATTACTAGTCAACTATAAAAAAATAATAAAATTCTGTCATTTGTGGCAACATGGATGAGCCTGAAAGACATTATGTTAAGTGAAATAAGTTAGGCAGGCGTAGAAAAATACATACCTCACTCATATATGGGACCTAAAAAAAAAGAAAAATAATTAAATTGAACTTATAGAAGTAGAGAGTAGAATTGAGGTTACTAGAGACTGGAAAGAGGAGAGGGAAGGAGGGGACAGGGAGAGGTTGATTAATGGGTGCAAATTTACAGGTAGATAGGAAAAATATGTTCTAGTGATCTATAGTAGTGCTAGGCATCTATAATTAAGAAAAAAATATTGTCTGTTTTCAAATAGCTAGAAGAGAGGAACTCAAATTCTCTCATCACAAAGAAATGATAAATTTTTATGATGATTGATATGCTAATTACCTAATTTGATAATCATACATCATATACTGGTATTGAAATATAAGTCTGTACCTCATAAATACATACAACAAATATGTGTCAATTAAAAAATAAATGTTTTTTTAAAATTTTGTTTAAAGATGATCAATGAAAGTAACCGAAATTTTATAATAAAGGATTTCAAAGAAAATGAATGATCTCAAACTGAAGAGAAATGCCTAGAGAGTATGAAAGAAAATAAGATATGTGTAGATCATAGAAAAAATGGACAGGGTTTCAGGAATAAAGTAAGTATCATTAATAAAATAACAAATCAGCTAAGATAAGGATTAGAAAGTGATTATCTGGGTTTGAAACTAGACATCATTGGTAACCTTAGCAAGGGAAGTTTTATTACACTGGTCTGTTGAAAGAAGATTGCAGGTTTTGAAGAGTAAATATTAACATATAGAAAGAATGTGACTTTCCTGCTGGTAGAATACTGGAGCCAAGGTTATGGAAGATGGAGGAGGACACTTTTTATAGCAAGGTTTTGTTGGCATTAAGATGAAAAAGACTAGTGCTGAAATGGTGTATTGTGTAAAAGGAATGTTTTCCAACTACATATGGTGGATGAATAAATACTGAGAAGAAAATAGGATTTAAATTTAAATTTTACTTTTGCAATTGAATACATTTCTTTTTTCAACATTTTGTATAATACCTAATCACATGAAAATACAAGTTGTCTTGATGAATTTTATAATCTGAAAATCTGTCTCAATATCTATCTTAGGATAGCATTATAATTTGAAATATGTTTTTGAAATTATAACCAAGTAGTAACAATTTTAGGATGGCATCAAGCCACTGTACATCTCTTTCTTGAAATTGCAGCTTACAATTATATATGTATTTGTCTTCTTCCTTGTTAATGAGCATTAATTTAGGTACAGATATACTTCTAGGAAATTTGGGGGGGAGAGAAAAACATTAAATGAATCAAGAAAATGTCACGATTCATCTGTTTCTGGCATGCAGTCTTAACTTGTCAACAGTAAGACTGACACAGATAGGAGTTTCATGCTTCTGCTAAGGCAGTGATCTGAATACCGATTGAGGATTTTGACTGCAGATGTTAGAAGCAAACCATTTCTAACAAATGCATAATCTGATTAAATATGCAATGCAATGATATTGTCAAAACCTATTAATCACTCTTTCAGGACACATTAGTGTAGGCTTTACTGACAGCTGTGGGGATTGGAATGTCTCTTCGGTTGGAGGTACTGTTGCTCATCCGCACCACTCAATGGAAAAATAACTACAATAGGCAAGTGTGCAGTGCACGTAAAATGTAGGGTGTTGATTTTTCCCATCACTATAGAGAAGAAATACATATTTTTCTAGTCCAATAATGTTTATCCTACCTGCATGAATTTGCTCCTTACCCCCAAATTGCAGGGATTGTTTTCTGTCACGCTGAGACTAACTCAAAAATGCAGATACAGAACTGAACCTCCAGCATGTGTACATTAGGAAGCAGTTCTGTGATTGATGATTGTACAACATGTGTTCACAGATGAATAGTAGCAAACCCTTGTTCCCCACTGAGAATGGTAACAAGTAATGATTTCTTGGCCATTGACACACACGAGTGATACAATTTATTTTGGAAAGGGCAGTACCTTAATTTTATGATCATCAGCCTCCAGATCTTACTTTTGTCCTTGATTCACCCTTACTGTTTGAGATTCCTAACAGTATTAATAATCTTTAGTAAAACTAAACTAAAGCAACTGTTTGTCAATATGTGATCCAAATGTTCTCATATTGAACTATTCTAAGTTCCAGAATTTTTTCACTATGCAAATAGACCATTTATAATCAAAATTCACTCTTTTTTCCAATTCTCTCATCCCCATTTAAGAAACAGAATATGTCAGATATGAGCAAAATTTTTAAAGTTGTGCTACCAAGATGAGGAAACATTGTAGTAGTTCTCTGAGATAACTAGAAAAATAAGGGATGAAGAAAGAAAATGTAGTTCAGTTCTCAAACCACCCATTAAAGCGTCAATTGGCCAATTGTTAAATTAAGAAAATAGAAATATCAGTAGTAGCATCCACCCCTCCCAAGTCTCTTAAGGGCATGAAGCTCTTCCTTTCTAGCTATTTTCCCTTAAGATGTATGCTATTTTGCAGTTTTCTATACCATGGCTTATTTATGCTGGGTATAAATAAGCCATGGTATAGAAAAGTGTTTTTCTTATGGAGAAATTATACAGCCTTAAATTAGGCCTAAAAATTACTTTCTTAGCTGTGAAATACGTATCATAGCCACCAACACACTGACCAGTACTCAGTACCTTGAGTTTGTTCCTCCCGATCTGCTGATAGTAAGGGAGGAAACTTCTACTTCAACAGATTCATATTCTTGAAGATTACTACAACAGAAATAAGGATTATGTTTCATTGATTAATTTACTCTGGGAAGTGAGGGTTTTCTTATGACTATAAATTATAAGTCAAATGATTTACCTTGCTTAAGGAAAAAGATTTAGCAAAAATATAAACTAAATTTTCTCTGGTCAATTCAACAAGAACATAGAAATAGTTGTTAATTTAAAGAGCTGTAGATTAAGAACAAATTTATTAATCATTCTGAGCCAAAATAATCAAAGTGAGAAATCTCAATCACTAAATAGGAAGGTCAAAAATAGGTTTTTCCAACAACATTTCCACAAATATTTTCTCAATTTTTGTAAAATTTAATTAATAGTGATGTTTTTGTCTTCAATTGCATGTTAATTCAGGCATACTCACAAATCCATGGACCACTGAATGATTGTTTTAATGTCAGTTTGTAAAGCAAATATTATAAATAACTCCATATTAGATACCAAAATGTTTAGGAAAAAAACAGAACAAAACCTTGATTTTCCTTTACCATTTACTTGGTTTTAAACCCTACCATTGGGGGTAAGATGTACCATAGAATCTGCTTGTATAAATGAATCAGAATTGATTTGAAAAATAATCTATATAAATATGGGAAACTACATGAAATAACATGTGGTGCTTATCATAAAATAAAAAGTGACACCATTTAATAATGTAATGTCTTTCTGAGAAATTCAGTTGCTTTCTTCTTGGGTATATCAAACTTCACTATTTTAGGATTTTCTTTTCTTATAAAAATTAAAAAAGAAAATGACTTAAATAATGCTAAGTATTAAAATAATATTAAATGAGGCAAAATGACCAGATTTCTGTTTGTTGAAAAACTGTAGTATTCTTTTTAGTATTTGAATAAAGTTCAAGGTAAATATATAAAAAAAAAAAAACTATAATACACAGGAAACTGAATAAATCACCTAGATTCAATAGTTGTAATACAGGGATGTATGCTGAAATAATATTATATGATTTGATTAAAATGGAACTCAGTCCTGCCACCATTGTAAGAAACCTCTTTCTCAGATTTTGTAAGTCAGAAAAATATGATTTTGCAAGCCAGAAAATATTAATGTCCAATTAAATTAAATTGTTACTTTTATCAAAGCAAAGCATGCACATGTTTTAAAATGTCAAATACTTCTTCCAGGCTTAAACCAAAACACTCTCTGTTCCCAAGTTCCCACTATCAATTTTTGTTCTTCAAAAGCTTTTACCTTTAGCTGTTCTTGTTTTTAACTCTCTGGTACTTAATTCCTTATTCTCAGCATCAATTGTAAATATATCCTTTTTTTTCTTCGGTTTTACGTATTATTCAATTTCCTATAGTAGAAGCTGATAATTTAATTTTTTTATAATTCTCTTACACCAAAGTCATATTTCCAGTCACCATCCTCATCACAACACAGACTCAAACTCCCAGTACCCCATCCTCTCAATATCACAATTTTGGGTTATGTAAATAGAAGGTACACACTATGTACATGGCATTTACCATGTGGTATACTGCACTAACATTTCCTCCTGAACAATATTTGTTTCTTGAGTCTTTAATTGCTACTGGAGTTATTACCAATTTCTCCCAAGCTCTCTGACAGAATTGCAATCACTCTTGCAGTATCTTTAAACTCATCAGCTATTTGATCAGTTCCTTTTATATTGGTAGATATCTTTCTCAAAGTACTTACTTTACCCCTCAAAATTTAGATGGCCAGCCACTTAGCTTTCATCCTGGGAGTTCCACCATCTGCATCTTAGGGATTCCCTTTGCCATTTCCCATGTTGTCTCAGGTTTCCTGAATACCACATCTTCCATTTCCTTGCATTCCTTCCTCATTTAGTGGAGCATATCTTCCAATAGGTCTTGAGAGTGAGTGTATGTAAGGACATGTTATGGCATGCTACACATATAGATATGTGTCTGTATCTAATATGCCTATGTATGCATACATATGTATATTTAATGCTTTTCTCATTAAAGACATAGATGGATATATATTTATACTTGCTAATCATTTATTCTCAACACTTTGAAGACCCTATTTTATCTGTTATATTACCTTTTTAGAAGTTCAAAGCTATTCAGATTACTACTTGCTTTTTTTTTTCATTTATTTTTATCTTTTAAATATATTTATTTTGCTTCTTTTGGCAGCTGGCTGGTACTGGGATTTGACGTTGGTGTTACAAAGCCTCATAAATGCTTTTAATGCTTTTTTTAATGCTAGTTTTTAATGAGTTTCTTATATACATTTAAAAGAATAATCTCATCAGGGATGATAAAAGATGCACTTTCAGATCATATATTTCAGGGAATTAAAATTACTTCTTAATTAGGAATAAGGTAACATGGTCTTTTACCTAATTTCTAAATTAATGTTTTTCAATCATTTGTCTAATGCTGGATTTCTTTTTTTTTTTTTTCTTTTTGACCGGTAAGGGGATCGCAACCCTCGGCATGGTGTGGCCTGCACCATGCTCAGCCAGTGAGTGCACTGGCCATCCCTATACAGGATCCGAACCTGCGGCCCTGGCGCCAACAGCCCCGCACTCACCTGAGTGAGCCACGGGGCTGGCCCTCTAATGCTGGTTTTCAAACAGTTTTCATATATGCTTTTTAAAAGCAAAATTTCAGAAAGGTAGATAGAATATGCAATTTCAGCTGCTTCATTTTAGTGAATTAAGTGTAATTTTAACTTAAGGACAATGTATCATTATTTTTTACTTAAGTTGTATTGATGTTTCTGAAGTATTTATACAATGCTGGTTTTCAATACGTTTTCATACATGCATTTAAATGCAAAATTTCAGCAGGTAAAAGGTGCTCTTTCGGTTTTTCATTTCATGGAAATAAACTACATTTAATATTAGGAACTTGACATCATTCTCTTTAACAAGTTTTATATTGATATTTCTGAACAATCGTGTAGTGCTAGTTTTCAATGACTTTTCATATTTGCTTGTAAAATCATAAATTCAGCATAATAGGTAAAAGTGTTTTTTTTCTGGAAGTATTTATAATAATTTTTATGAAGAGTTTTCTGAAATTTCCTTATGATTTTTCTTCATTTGTTTTGTTAATTGTGTTGTGTATCAAAAAAACCTTGAATTCTGAAAACACATGTCCTTGAATTGTGGCCAAATTTTTGTGGTATATCTTTGATAGCTTTCCCTCTTCCTTGGTTTTTCTTTTACTAATGCTTATACATATGCTAGACTTTCTACACTGGTTCTTTAGCATTTTTAACATTTCCTACTATACTTTCCATCTTTACTTGTCTTTTTGTTCAGATTTCTGAGGGAATTACTTCACTTTGTCCTATAACACTTCTACTTAATTATTTTATTTAAATTCATACTATTATGTTTTTAGTTAAGATCAGTTTCTTATTTTTTGAATTTTTTCTCCTTATCCCAACTCATTTTCTTCAAGGATGATATATCTTTTTAAAATTTTCTTCTATTTGCATTGTGTCTTTTCTCCTCTATGCAAATTTTTTTGTTTGTTTTACTGATCTTCCATGTTTGAGTTTTATGCAAATGTGCTACTTTTTGGCTGTACATTAGCTGTTAAGCCATTGTATGTTTGTGTATTTGGGTATAGAGAGGGCAGTTGGTGGCTATGTGGTACTTACATAACACCATCAGTTGTGATTCAACTATTTCACTGAGTACCACAATATCTCCAGGGTTTTTTGGTCTTTGCTCTGTCAGTTCACACAAAGAAAATGGTTCCAACTTCTGATGGATGCAAAGTTGGGAATAAGCCTACCTTCCCGAACTTTCTACTCTCAGAGTGGGAAGATAGTGGTGTGCTCTTTTTTTGTTTTTTTCTGAAGACAAATAAATGATGCTTTAAAAACTGGATATCCACATGCAAAAGAATGAAGTTGGATACTTCCCTCATGCAATATACAAAAATTACCTAAAAGATGGATCAAAGACCTAAACATAAGAGTGAAACTATAAAACTCTTGGAAGAAAACAAGCAAAAGCTTCATGACATTGGATATGGCAATGATTTCTTAGCTAAGACAACAAAAGCACAGGCTTAAAATGAAAAAATAGATAAACTGGTGTCTTAGTCCACTTTGTGCAGTTATAACAGAATACCTGAGACTTGGTAATTTATAATGGACAGAATTTTAGCAAAGGGCTGACATCTTGCTAAGGCCTTCTAACTGAGTCATACCATGGTAGAAGGACAAAGAGAGGGTGAGAGAGAGAAAAAGACCAAATTTTCAGCCTCAAGTCCCTTTACAATTGGCATTAATCTATTTATGAGGGTAAAGCCCCCAAGACCTAAACACCTAACACTAGGCCACACCTCCCAACATCGTTGCATTGGGGATTAAGTTTTAAACACATGCTATTTGGAGGACACATTCAATCCATAGCATTTCACCTTTGGTCCCCCAAACTCATCTCTTTCTTTCATGCAAAAAACATTCATTGCATCCCATTAGCCCCTAATTTTTAATTCTTACCTGAACCAATTCAAAAGTCCAAAGTTTAGGGAGCCATCTATATCAGATATGGGTGAAACTCGAAGCACCATTTATCTTGCGACAAACTCATCTTTAGCTGTGAGCCTGTGATATCAAATGAGTTATCTACTTTCAAAATACAATGGTTGGATAGGCATAAGATAGATGTTTCCATTCCCAAAATGAGAAAAAGGCAAGAAAAAAGAAGTAACTGGTCCCAAGTAAGTCCAAAACTTAACAGGGCAAACGACATTAAATTTTAAGGTTCCAGAATAGTCTTCCTTCACTCCATATCCCACCTTCAGGTCCCATTGGGGAGGGGATTGGACTCCCAAAATTTTTTGGACTCCCAAAATTTTGGGCAGCCCTACTTCTATGACTTTGCTGGGTGTGACACATACAGAAGCTCTCATAGGTTGGAGTCAGGTGCCTTCAGCTCTCCCAGGCTTGTGTTACCTGCTAGTAGCTCTACAGTTTTGGAGACTTGGGAAGCCCCACACCCACAGTTTTACCAGGCATTACCCTGCTGGGTATGACTCTGACACCACAGCTCCAGTTGGGCATTGCTTTATGTGGCAGCTCCACCCCTGTGACAAGTCTCTGCCTGGGCCCCCAGGCTGCTTGAGACACCCTTTGAAATCTGAGTGGTGGAAGCCATGCTCCCACAACTCATGCATTCTGTGCCAAGGTTTTCCACTTGCACCTTTCAAAGCTGTAGCCCAAGCCACACCTGAGCATCCATGAGCTATACATAGGGTGACTGAGGAGCACTGTGCCACATTGTGGGAAACAGAGACTTGAGGCAGCTTTTGGTAGTGAGCTCCAAGGATCCAAGGGCACCCTAGACCTTTCTTTTGACATATTTCCTTTCCTTAGGCCTTGGAACTCTTGCCTATGATGGGAGGGGTGGCAACAATAATCTCCAAAGTGCCTTCAGGGTCAGTTTTCCATCGCTGTGATTAATAGCCTCAGGAGATTCTGTACTAATCTCCTTATCAATTGGTCCTTGACCACATCCTTGGTTTTCTCTTCTGAAAATACTCTTTCATCCATTCCCACGTGTCCAAACTGAGAATTATTCAAATCCCTAAGTTCTATTTTCCTTTTTTTTTTTTTTTTTTGTCTTTTTCTGTGTCCAGCAACGGATCGCAACCCTCAGTGTTGCCCCCGTACTGGACCGGGGACCGGCAATGGGATTTCCACCCTCGGTGTTGCTCCCACGCCTCGCTCAGCCAGTGAGCGGGAACCGGTCTGTATGTGGGATCCGAACCCTCGGGCGGGAGCGCCGCCGCGCTTCCCAAGCGGCGCACTATCCAGTGCGCCACCAGGCCGGCCCATCTATTTTCCTTTTAATTATAAGTTTTGTCTTTATATCATTTCTCTCTTCTCTCATTTTATTGTATGGAGTTAACAGAAGCCATATTGCTACTTCAATATTTTGTTTAGAATTATTTTCTGCCAGGTATGCTAGTTCATCACTCTTACATTCTACCTTCCATAAAGCCCTTGGGCATGGACATAATTCAGCCAAGTTCTTCTCCTCTTCATAACAAGGATAGTCTTAATCCAGTTTAGAAAAAACATACTTCTCTTTCGCATCTGAAACCTCATCATAAGGATTTTTTTACTGTTCATATTTGTAGTGACATTCTGATCACAACCACTTAACCTCTAGTTAAGTTTCAGACATTTCTTACAGCTCTCCTCTTCTGAAACCTTACCAGAATTTCCCTTCTTTTTCATGGAAACCTAGACTTTTTCTAGCCTGTTTTTCAAATTCTTCCAGCCTTGCTCATTACCTAGTTCTAAGGCCATTTCCATATTTTCAGATATTTATTACAACAATAACCCCACTTCTTGATACCAATTTTCTGTGTTAGTTAATTTTGTGTTGCTACAGCAGACTATCTCAGACTGGGTAATTTACAATAAATAGAAATTAATTGGTTCACAGTTCTGAAGGCTGGGAAGTCCCAAGATAGAAGAGCCAGCATCTGGCAAGGGTTTTCTTGCTGCATTATCCCATTATGAAAAGACAAAGAGAGGGTAAGAAAGAGCAAGTGATCAAACTCTCAGTTTCAAGCCCTTTAATAATCAGCATTAATCAAATTATAAGGTCCTATCTTGTATTCCTTATAGGAAGCAAGATGTATATAAGAGCAAAAGAAGGAAAAACTGGTTATTTTCAAATGGGACATACCAGTTCCCTGAGCAGGCAAGCATATGTGCAGAAGCAACCACAGGAGACAAAGACAATTCCTGACAGGGAGCCCCCACCACCTTGGGCACCATTTGGTTAGATCAATGAGTTCCTACCAGCTAGGGTGCCAATCTATTTAACCAGCATGAGAGAATACATTCAGGACTCAACCAATAACCAAATGGCACAAATCCAGTTAAGAAGACTTAAAACCCCAAGTGTGTAACCATAGGCACTCTTGAGTACTTTCCTCTCTCACTCGAGCCCATCCATTTTCTTCAGAGTATACTCTTCCCTCTTCCTTTGATAAATAAAACTGCCTTTACTTTTCATTTCTGGCGTGCCTTGTTCAATTCTTTGTTTGAGATACTAAGAACCTGGATCTAGCCAGTGAGACATGGAATTTTTCTGTAACACTTTTGATGTAAACACCTCCTGTTATGTCCCACCTCCCAACACTTTTGCACTGAGGATTAAGTTTCCAAAACATGCTTTCTGGGGGACACACTCAAATCATAGCAATTATATTTCATCAAAATTTAAAAATTTTCTGTATCAAAGGATACTATCACAAGAGTGAAAAGGCACCCCACAGAATGGGCAAAAGTATTGGCAAATCATATAGCTGGTAAGGGATTAATAGCTAGAATATATAAAGAACTCCAACACCTCAAGAATAACAGAAAAATGCAACCAGATTAAACAACATACAAAAAATTTGAATAGACATTTCTTCACAGAAGATATACTAATGACCAGTTATGCTCAGCAACAATATTCATAGGGAAATGCAAATCAAAATCACAATGGGATAGCACTTCACACCTATTAGGAGGACTGTTATTAAGAAATCAGAAAATATCAAGTGTTGGTTAAAATGTAGAGAAATTGGAACACTATGTTTTCATGATGAGAATGAAAGTTAATGCAGCTACTTTAGAAAATGGTATAATGATTCTCCAAGAAATTATACATAGAATTGCCATGTAACCCAGCAATTTTACTTCTAGGTATATACCCAAAAGAATTGAAAGAAAGGATTTAAACAGATACTTATACACCAATGTTTATAGAAGCATTATTAACAACAGCCAAAATGTAAAAGCAACCGAAATATCCATCAATGGATAAATAGATAAACAAAGGGTGGAATATGTATAAAACAGAATTAATTCAACCTTAAACAGGAATGAAATTTTGATACAAGCTACAACATGAATGAACCTTGAAAACATAATGCTAAGTGAAATAAGGCAGACACAGAGGAAAAATATTGCATGATTCCACTTACATGAGGTACCTTGAAGAGTGGAATTTATAGAAGAAGAATGTAGAACAGTGGATACCATGGGCTGGGAGGAAGGAAAACAGGAAGTTATTATTTAATGAGTACAGAGTTTCAATCCGGTAGAAAGAGTTCTGTATATGGAGAGTGGTGATGCCTGCACAATAGTATGAATGACTAATGTCCTTGAACTGTAGATCTGAAGAATAGTTAGAATGGTAAATTTTATATTTTGTGTATTTTATCATATAAAAAAGAAAAAGACATTACTATAAACACTTTGACATTGGAAAACGAAAAGAATTATGTGAGCAACATTTGTCTAAACAGAAAATTTTTAAAAGTATAAGACAAATTAAGGGCAGTTGGTAATATAAAAAATAAAGGTCTTTTTTTTGTTGTTGTTAACAGAAAGATGTGATGGAGTGGGTATAAATATCCAGAAGCCTTACAAATATGATTCAATGTATAAAAGCTTATTTGATTATAGTTTTCAATGTATTTTGCAATATGACACTTTCTTATTTATATTGATTTCACAACCATAAAAACTTTTTCTAAAAATTATACTAGTATAATTGTCCTTCTACATATCCTTGGGTTCTTTGAAAAAGGATGCATGAAGAGTAAGGGTGAGGCCATCTTGAAATTATTACTTAATGTAACAATATACAATCAGAGGAGACATGAAATGATTAAGTATCCATCTTGTAGACAAGAATGAAGCAGACATTCTGTGTGGTACAGGATTAACTCAGCACATTTTAGGTGTTTAAGCCCTGCACACTACAAATAAACTGATTGTTGACTTGCCCCTGGGAGATAACTTTTAAGCCTATGAAATATCTGATAAAAGTGTTTTGTACACTTGGGACCTTGGGCCATGATAGATTGCTTAAGCCTAATATTTGATAATATGGTAGGGATCTCGAGCCATGCTGTATCAGCTTGATGTATCTGGGGCTGGAAATTGAATAACTAAGGTCAGCACGGGAGTGCTCCATGCCTGTATGACCAACCCCCAATAAAACTCCAGGACACTAAGTTTCAGGTGAGATTTCCTGGCTGGCAATACTCCAGGCTGTCACACATCATTGCTGCCCATAACTCCACTGAGAGGAAAATTAGAAGCTTGTATCTCATTTCTCCTGGATTCTACTCTGCATCTTTTTCCTTTGTTGATTCAAATCTGTATTCTTTTGCTATAATACACCATACCCATGAGTATAACAGTTCTGCTGAATTCTGTGAGTACTTCTAGTGAAACATTGAAACTGAGGGTGGTACTGGGGCCCAGCATCACACAGTCTGAGAAAAGCATCATACAAAGTTACCTTATAAAACAGAGAATAATTTGTTAAAAACAATGGGAACGCATCCACAGAAAACAAAGCAGAGCACATAAGTTCACAAGACCAGGACAACAGAAGACTCATTCTGAACCAATTTCTAGAGATAGTATTTGTACTATGCATGAGTACTATGGTACTGGTGGAGAGAACCTGATACATTAATTTTCATATTTTTAAAAAATCAAATCTATTTTGATCATGAGTATGAGGCCTGATTTCCCTGTTGTGTATGGCTTAATGGATAAGTGAAGAGCTTAAATCCGGTTGCCTGGGCTTTGATTCAAGCTTCTATTACTGACTGGGTGTCCTTTGACATTAGACTCACGCTCTCAGTGTATCAGCTTTCTTTATGCACAAGGGAGATACCAATCATTATAACTTCATAATTTATGGGCACAGCAGAAATTAATACAGGTAAAATGCTTAACCAGTGCCTAGTAAGTAAAATATTTTTATAATTATCCCAGAAGGTGTTAACAAATATGTAGAATTACAAAAAAAAAAAAATTACTATTTTGGTCATAAAAAATTTGTACAAAATGTTCTCTCAAGTTATTTTAGCATATAAAATTAGTATTAATCTCTTTAAATGTAACTACTGTCATTTTATTTTGCATTTATGGAAAGTTATTATTAATGATTTTAAAAACAGTACTTTAGAATTCATGCTAAACACTATTACAAGATTTTTGAGATCTTTAATCACTAATATGAATCACTAAGTATTTCATACTTATTTATAAATACTTTCTTTTTTCTTTTTTTTTTTTTTGTCTTTTTTCGTGTCCGGCAACGGATCGCAACCCTCAGTGCTGCGCCCGTACCTCGCTCAGCCAGTGAGCGGGAACCGGTCTGTATGTGGGATCCGAACCCTCGGTGGGAGTGCCACCGTGCTCCCAAGCGGCGCACTGTAGCAGTGCGCCACCGGGCCGGCCTATAAATACTTTCTTTCACAGTCTATTTATACCATAAAAAGGTAAATCTGTGTTTGCAAAGTGCTAGATGATTTTCTTGCCTCTCATGTCCCACATATGTTGTGACCTAGAGCACCATCATCCATGTCTCCACCATAGGTTTTAGGAAAGAAAAAAAAAGTAAAAACCTGCACCACTTTTGTGATTGTGCTATTCAAAGCAAGGAAGAACCACAGAAGAATGCCTCTGTCACATCTGCCACTGCTATGGCTCAAAGGACACACCCCTGAGTGGATCACCATTCTTTGTGAAGCTGATGTGGTTGGCGGAGTCCTACACTGACATTCTGTTACAGACCCACAGAAACAGTGCTACATTCTCTGTTAAATGAAGGATCATCATGTGCGGGTACTACGATAGGTTTCTATTCACAGAATACTTCTGATACCATATGCGTGGAGTTTTTTTTCATACCCAAAACAAATGCTCTAACTCTTCAGACATCTACTAGGTGTCCAACAATTCAATTCAATTCTGATACTAACAGACTGGCTATAAATTGGGGGTTCACACAACCCGCACTCCAGGTTTGATGATTTGCTGAAACAACTCAAAGAACTCAGAATAAAAGTTTAACTTACCATAACCAGTTTATTATACAGAATATGATAAAGAATGCAAATGAACATCCAGATGAAGAGGTATATAGGGTGAGGTCCAGTAAGGTTCTGAGCACAGAAGCTTTAAAGTTTGGGTTCACCAATCCAGAATCTCTCCAAATCCCATCATCTTTAGGATTTTAATAGAGATTCTATAATGTAGGTACTATTAATTAAATCATTGGCCATTGGTAATTAGTTCAATGTCCAACCTCTTTCCCCTCCTCAGAGGTCCAGGCATGTAGAACCAAAAGTTCCAAACCTCTAATTATGCCTTGGTCTTTCTGGTGACCAGTCCCCGTCCTGGAGCCCCCAGCCACCAGTCATCTTATAAGCATACAAAAGACACTCTTATTTCTCCAGAGATTCCAAGGATTCTTAGAAGTTCTGTGTCAGGAACCAAAGCCTAAGACCAAATGTGATAGCAAAGATACGTCTATCAACCCTATCACTCAATAAATTACAAGGGTTTAAGAGCTCTGTGCCTGGAACTGGGAACAAAGACCAAATATATATTATTATATCATAGTATCATAGTATGAAAGGGAAGATCCAGATAGTAAGTTTACTTCATTTTATACCTAAGAGAAAGGGAATGACTCTCACTTCAATGTCATGAATTCAAATGCTTTCCTTTTCAGTACATGGCATTAGGCTGCAGCTCATATGAACAATCTAGAAGTTGTCCTAGTCAACATCCTATTCCTCATCATCCACTGTTTCAATCAAACCACAAATTCTGGTTAATTGTATGACACATTTCTTAAATGTGTATAATTCTCTGATTTGCATTAGCATTAACAGAACATGTGCTACCACTTTCTTTTTCCTGGACAATAGCAATCTCTTAATATTCACGTTTGGCACATTTTTTACAAAGGACTAATTGGAAGCTTTTAAATAAGAAGCTAATTATGCGTCTCTCCTGATTAAAACCCTTTGATGGATGCCCATTGTTTACTGGTTAAAATCTAAAACTCTTAAAACAGCACAAGACCCCAATTAATGCTATTGAACTTTCTAGCCTTCCTTTCTAACATTCTTGTTCTGTATGATATGTTTCTGCCACACTCACTTTCTTTTAGCCTGAAGTATGCCAAGTTTTATTTCCCATAGGTTCTTTGCATTCTATGGTCTTTCCTCCACTTGAAATGCTGTTCACATAACACTTCTATTGCCTAATTCTTGCTCATTCTTTAGATCTAGGCAGCAAAGCAATTTACTTAGGAGAGCTTTCCTTTACTGACCATAAAAATTCTGATTCCCATTCTTATGTTATTATACATGTTATTTTCTTCCATGCCACATACATTCAAATTTATTTGTTTAAAATTTGTCTCACTTAGATTGTAATCTGAGTTCAAAAAATCTGTCTTTTCAATAGCACAGTGTGTAAGATATGGTAGACCCTCAAATAATATTAAATTATATGATTGAATAATTAAATTAATTGATATGGGTGGGAGGAAACTAAATAAGGGAGAAATTGTCAGCTGATTATAGAAGATATGTGTCTCTGAATATCTTAGTCTGATCTTTTAATCCAGATGGGTATCAAAATAATTGTTTGGCAATTACTGAGAAGTCTTTGATTTACCTTAGTTCTGCCAGAATAAAGAGTAGAAGTATTTTAAACAGGTTTAAAAATATGTGGAGAAAAATCTTAAAACAAATTTTTCTTTCTTTTCTTTTTTTTCTGACCGGTAAGGGGATTGCAACCCTCGGCATGGTGTAGTATGCACCACGCTCAGCCAGTGAGCGCACCAGCCATCCCTATATAGGATCCGAACCCATGGCCTTGGGGCTACCAGTGCCACACTCTCCTGAGTGAGCCACGGGGCTGGCCCTCAAACAAAATTTTTTATAAAATAAAATATTTTTATCGCCAAAATACATAAAAAAATTTAGTCTAAAATAGCATTCTACTCATAATTCATTTTTCATCATTTTTACAACTTTTACTAAAATGAAAGCAGAAAAAGATTAACTTCATTCTTATATCAAAAAACAAATCGGTCACCAATATACATATAATTTCTCCAAATTACAGTATGAATGATATCTGATATTACAATGAGAAACACACTTGACAAATGGCTTGTTTTCCTACTTGAAATAGAATAAATTATGTTGAAGAATTCAAATTAGTACCAACAAAAAAACTAGGTAGTTTTCTCTAATGTACACATAATATTTATTTATTTGTAACACAGCTGATTGTACATATCTGTGGGGTACAGAGTTGAATATCAATACTTGTATGCAATATGTGATGCTCAAATTGGAATAATTATTATATTCAACAATATACGCTGTCATTGCTATTAGTAGCCCTTTACCAATTCCTCCCTTCCCCCAGCTTCCCACTTCTAGTAACCTCAATTCTCCTTTTGAATATTCAATATATTATTGTGATTGTTGTATCTCTCTTTCTTTTATTTATATGTTTATTTTTTAGCTTCCACTTATGATGAGAAAGGACATATGGTATTTCTCTTTCCGTGCCTGGCTTATTTTAGTTAACATAATTTTCTCTAAGTTCATCCATGCTGCTGTGAATGGCTATATTTCATTCTTTTCTAAGGCAGAGTAATATTCCATTGAGTATATTTACCATATTTTCCTTATCCTGTCATCTGATGATGGATATTTAGGTTTATTCCAACTCTTGGCTAGTGTAAATAGAGCTGTGATAAACATGGGGGTGCAGGTATCTCTTCGACTTGATGATTTCCATTCCCTTGGGTATATACCCGGCAGTGGAATTGCTAGATCATATGGCAGTTCTATCTGAAGTTGCTTAAGGAACCTCCATACCATTTTCCATAATGTCTGCACCAATTTGTAGTCCAACCAATAGTGTAGGAGCGTTCCCCTTTGTCTGTATCCTAATCAATATTTTCTGTTTTTCATCTTTTTAATAATAGCCAGTCTAACTGGGGTGAGATATCTTAATGTGGTTTTGATTTTCATTTCCCTGATGCTGAGTGATGTTGAGCATTTTTTCATGTATGTGTTGGCCATTTGTATATCTTCCTTTAAGAAATGTTTATTCAGCTACTTTGCCCATTTATTAATCAGGTTATTTGTTTTTTTTACCATTAAGTTGTTTGAGTTTAATGTATATTCTGGATATTAATCCTTTGTCGTATGCATAGTTTGCTAACATTTTCTCTCACTCTAGGTTGTCTTTCTGCTCTTTGTATTGTATCTTTTGCTGTGCAGAAGCTTTGTAATTTGATATAATCCCATTTGTTTATTTTTCCTTTTGTTGCCTGTGCTTTAGGGTCATATTCATAAAGTCTTTGCCCTGTCCTACTTCCTGAAGTATTTCCCCTATATTTTGTTTTAGAAGTTTTGTAGTTTCAGGCCTCATATTTAAGTCTTTAATCTATTCTGAATTGATTTTGGTACATGGTGAGAGATACAGGTCTAGCTTCATTCTTCTACATATGGATGTCCAGTTTTCCCAGCACCATTAATCAAAGAGTCAGTCTTTTCCCCAATGTCTGTTCTTGGTGCCTTTGTCAAATACCAGTTGGCTGTAGGTTTGTGGGTTGATTTCTGGGTTTTCTTTTCTGTTGCATTGGTCACACTGTGTGCTTTTATGCCAGTATCATGCTGTTTTGGTTATTATAGCTTTGTAGCATAGTGTTAGGCCTCCAGCTGTATTTTTTTTTTTTTCCCCTCAGGATGGCTTTGGCAATTTGGGGTCTTTTGTTGTTCCATATGAATGTTAGGATATTTTTTTTTTCTATTTCTATGAAGAATGTCATTGGTATTTTGATGGGGATTGTACTGAATCTGTAGATCTCTTTGGGTAGTATGGACATTTTCATAATGTTAATTGTTCCAATCCAAGAGTAATGAATGACTTTCCATCTTTTTGTGTCCTCTTTAATTTCTTTCAACAGTAATTTGTAGTTCTCATTGTAGAGATCTTTTACCTCCTTGGTTGAATTGATTCCTAGGTATTTTCTTTTTTTGGTGACTATTATAAATGAGCTAGCTTTTGTGATTTCTTTTTCTGATAGCTTGTTGATGGAGTATAAAATGCTACCGATTTTTGCATTTTGATTTTGTATCCTGCAACTTTACTAAAATCATATATCAAATCTAAGAGATTTTTTTTGTAGATATTTTTGGCTGTTCTATGTATAGGATCATGTCATCTGTAAACAGAGACAATTTGACTTCATCTTTTGCAATCCGGATGCCCTTTATTTCTTTGTCCTGCCTGATTGCTCTGGCTAGTACTTCCAGTACTATACTAAATAGGAGTGGTGGCAGTGGGCATCCTTGTCTTGCTCATGTTATTAAATGAAAAGCTTTCAGCTTTTCCCAATTCAGGATGATATTGGCAGAGGGTTTGTCATATATGGCTTTTATTGACTTGAGATACTTTCCTTCTATATCTAATTTGCTGAGAGTCTTTATCATGAAGCAATGTTGAATTTTGTCAAATGCTTTTTCTGCATCTATTGACATAATCATATGGTTTTTGTCCTTGATTTTGTCAATGTGGTGTATCACATTTACTGATTTCCTTATGTTGAACCATCCTTGTATATCTGGGATGACTCCCACTTGATCATGGTGTATAATTTTTTTGATGTGTTGCTGTATTCTGTTTGTTAATATTTTGTTGAGGATTTTTGTGCTTATGTTCATCAAGGATATTGGCCTGTAGTTTTCTTTTTTTTGTATCATTGCATGGTTTTGGTATCAGGGTGATACTGACCTCATAAAATGAGACTGGGAGAATGGCCTATGTTTCGATTTTTTGGAATAATTTGAAGAGAATTGGTACTATTTCCTCTTTAAATATTAGGTAGAATTTAGCAGTAAAGCCATCTAGTCCTGGGATTTTCTTTGTTGGGAGACTGCTGATTGCTGCTTCAATTTCTTGGCTTGTTATTGGTCTCTTCAGGTTTTCTATTTCATCTGGGTTCAGTCTTTGTAGTTTGTATACCACAGAAATACAAAGAATCATTAGAAACTATTATTAACAACTATACACCAAGAAATTTGAAAACCTATAGGAAATGGATAAATTTCTGGACACATTATTTCTTTAGGAAAAAAATGAATTTTTCTACTTCAATATATTTAAAAATATATATTTTGAGATTTCAATTCTTATAACTTAGTGTTGTGGTATATAGATGTATTCTTGGAGACACATTACATTTAGAGAGGCAAAAATCTCCAAAGTAAAATGTTGCAGAAAGAATATGAATAAGAGAGCATTTAGGTTGATTGTAATTTTCTTAGTATTCAATCAGTTAGAGCCACACTAGATGAAATCCTCATAGATCTTATAACATTGGTCATGATTTGTAAGTATCATGCCATCAGCGTAAGAACTGAGAAAGGAATTCTACAAATACTCAAGTGTTAGGTTGCTTGGTATTCAATATTTATCTTGATTAAAGTTACATGACTGCTTCATTCCAAAAGTAACAGAATGCTATTATTTGGCAAATGTACTTTTATTCTCAATATCAGTCTCATGATGGCAGTGATTTTGTAAATACAACCTCCCTAATATTTGTATGAGTCTTCTATGTATCTAATTATAGGTTATGCCATGCTTCAGAAGTTACACAGTTTTTGATATATACCACTGTATTAGTCCTTTTTCTGTTGTTTATAACAGAATAACTAAAACTGGGTAATTTATAAAGAGACAAAATTTATTTCTTATAGTTTAGGAAGCTGAGAAGTCCAGAGTCCAGGAAGCACTTCTGGTGCGGGCGCTGTTCTTGGTGGAGACTCTGTACAGAGTCCTTTGGCAATCCAGAGTATCACATAATGAAGGATGAGCAAGAGTATTTTTTAATGTGCTCACTTGCTTTCCTTCTAAAGCCACCAGTCTACTCCCTGTTAACATATTAAATCATTAATCCATTCATTCATGAATGAATTAACACATCCAGAGGACATAATTGCCATGGTTCAATCACCTCCCTAAGACCCCACCTTTCAAATACCATAGTCTGATTTCTCACCTTCTTAACATTGTTATGATGAGATTAAGCTTCAATGAGTTGGGGGCCAGGGAACGTTCTAACCATAGCAGATGGTTATTATTATTAGCAGATTAGCCTATATAGCTCAGACTTTTTAATGGTCATGTTTTTTGAGTTATCCAGAAGCAGTTTTATCAAGCTAAAATATCTAGTAGGCACCACCTTCAATCTTTGAGAGATATTTTCAAAGTGTCTCATGACTACAATATTTATTTGATCTCTATCCTGACACTAGGTTTCATTTTAGGATCTTTGGCTTATTGTATATGAGGTTTGTTTTCCAACCTAGCAAGTTCTGATATTTCTATATTCCCCTATAATTTTGATTTGAGAATGTCCAGTTTTATTTCATACATTTCTTCACAAACAGCTAAAGTAAATCAATAGCTGCTTTCAATATTTTGCTTCGATAACTCTTTCCAAATCCAAAAGAAGTTTTAAAACAGTCAAATTACCTGAAGAAAAGTTTTTACCAGATGACCTCAAAAGTACAACACAGGTGGCCATTTTTTCAGATTCCTTTAGATGTTTCCCTGTCATTTTTTTTTCCCCAAGCATCTCTCACAGGTTTCTCTCTATAAATTCCAGTTACTACCAATGCTTCTTTTCTACTGTCATCCCTCCCCCAAACCAAAGCATATATTTTATGTTATGATAGCCTTCCATTTTTGGAACCAGTTTCTGCATCTATTACTATTGCTACAATGATGGTACATAACAAATCACCCCAAAATTAATGATGTAAACCAGTGAGTATTATCTAATGAGACTGGTTCAGACTTTAAGATGAGTAGCTTTTCTGGCTTTAATGTGGCTCACTCACATTTCTGGATTTTAGTAGACTGCCACCTGGGATAGCTGGGGCTACTGGGCCATTTGTATGTCATCTGTAGCACACTGACTAATTACCATGATCATAATGGTGTCAGAGGACAAGAGTGAGAGTGGAAATACATGATTTTGCAAACATATACATGGATCACATGTGCTCATATCCCTTTTGTAAAGCACATAACTTGGTTGAATTAAGAATCAAGGGACTGGGAAGTAGACTTTGTCACCTTCTTGAAAGGAACTACAAAGTCATATGGCAGAACATGTATTTACAGGCCCATTACTGCAGTCTACAAACCAGTCACATGCTTCAGAGAAAACCATGCCCTCTAGTACTCAGGAAATTGTTTTGCCCTTCCACACTTACAACACAAAAACCCTGACAGCAGATGGTTCAAAGAAAGAATGGGCCACACATATCCAGTTTCTTTTCCCAGTATCCTATGGGTAAAAACTCTTACAAAAGTAGATACTGGGCCTAAAAGTGGAGAAATCAGAAACATTAATATCATACATAAAAAATATGCAATACATATTCTTATATTAAATTTAATCTTAGCTCTTTTTTGATTAAGTCTTTAGGTATGTCAGCCACTATCTCACTCTGTGTTGCTCTTTAAGACACTGTATTTGTTTTGTATGTGTATTTTTTCCTTCTCCCTAATCTGTGAACTTTAAAACTGAGGCATGCCTTTTCATCTTAGAGTTTCTATTACTTAGTAGTGTTGAGAGAATATAAAAGTTTTATTGAATAAATGAATCAATAAATGGCCATTTTGATTTAATAAAGGGTATGTTTAAAACATAACAGGAAAATCCAGAAAGAACAAGGAATACAAATAAATTGTTGGTTGTTTTGACATGGGTTCATTTAGCTTGGGTTCTCCAGAGAGAAGAGCCACAGACATGGAGCTTAAGTGCATTGTTTTATTAGATAATGCAGTCCCATGACTGAAGGATAAGAAAAGTGAAGTAAGAAAGGGGAGACATTCCTTGAAAAGATATATCGTCAAACTGTCTTCTGCCACTACAGTGACTGACGTTCTAATCTGTGGGATCATGCCCTTGAGAGACATATAAATTGTGTCTTACAACTGTCTATAAGGGAAATAGAAAAGGGAAAGAATTTATCAACTGGTTCCTAAATCACATTGGCCAATGTTCAGCTCCTTGGGTTTTAACTTCCCTGTCATTTCAGGGCTTCACATGTTTGGGCTACACATGCATGACCCTTCTGTGAGTAAAGGCATAGAATATTATGCACAGCATCAGTAGTGTAGCCCCCAGCCCAGAGATGAGAGTTTTTGGGGGCAGAGAGAAGTGGAGATGACATCAATTAGTACTCCCTCTAAACTGGAGCAAGTGGCAGGTGAAGCTGAGATGATCAGCAGTAAACCTAAGGAAGAGCTTTTACAACACCTTATTAAAAGACAAGTGATATAGTTTGTATTTGTTGTCCCCTCCAAAACTCATGTGGAAATTGGACCCCCAATGTGGCAGTATTGGAAACTGATTGAGTCAAGGGGGCAGATCCCTCATGAATGGATTAATGCTCTCCCTGGGGGAGGAGGGGTAGTGAGTGAGTTCTCGCTCTATTAGTTCCCACGAGAGCTTGTTGTTTCTAGGACCCTGGCACCTCCTCTCTGTCTCTCTTGCTTCCTCTCACCATGTGATCTGCTTTTACCCACTGTCTGCTGCTACTTTCTGCCATGAGTAGAAGCAGCCTGAGGCCCGTGCCAGAAGCAGCTGTCCCAGAATCATAAGCCAAATAAACCTCTCCTCTTTATAAATTACCCAGTCTAAGGTAGTTCTGTTATAGCAACACAAAACAGACTAAAACAACAAGTAAAAGTAAAATTCACCAAACTTATCTTTTGATGAGGTAACATCTATCTTTTATTAGTTTAAAAATTCAAAAATTTTCATTTATTGTCCACATTGTGCCAGACATGATACTGGACACCAGGTAGATGTGTTGATGAGAGGCATATCAGAGACCTTTAAAATTTTACTTGTGGGGAAAACTGTGTTTTGAAGAGTGGTAACAAGTCACTTCTAATCAGCGTTAAGCTGTAGGAGAAGAAAAAGAAACACATTTATGTATAGGGAATGAGTGAACATACCTTTTAGAATTAATGTCAAGTATAGCAGCAAAATTAACATTCTGAATAAACTGAGATACTGCAAAAGCCTCAGAATGATGGAACTAGAGGAAATGCCAATGATCCAACCAGATGTACCAAAGAACGTGTGGGCTGCAGGGGTGCACCTGGGGTCCTCCCACAGACCCAGAAGGAGAAGGAGCCGACAGGATTACCCCCAGTGTTGGGACCGAGGGATCTCGGGGAAAAGTGAGCCTGCTGCCCGCCAACCCAGCCCCGTGAAAGAGACACTCAGACACGGCAGGGGTTCTGTCAGGGCAGTTCCACTTTATTGCCATTACACTGCAATTTAAATAAGCAAGCAAGTAAGGCTTTCCATGAACTCACCAATCAATTAAAGGATCACGCAGGCATGCATTTTGTACTAACATGTTAAGCATCGCAATCACACAGGGTCATGAGTGTGGAAATACTGGAGGACCAATAAAAACCTTTTGGAGCTATCTTGGGTTATGCCTCCCCTACTTCCTGTGGGAACCATCTTCATCCTCCACCCATAGGCACCATGTGGCTAACAGATAATGTTTGCTCCTAAAAATGGGCCCAACATCTCCCCCTATTTTCTTTATAAAAAGAAGAACAACCCTGTAATGGGCAGCTGAAGGCGGCTAACCTCTCAACCTCTTTGGCTTTTTTGTGACTGTGCCTGTCTTAGGTTGTCCCCCTCTGGGGATCTTACCCATCATTGGCTAGCCAGCCATTGTGGAGAGCCAGTGGAGCCCCTTAAAGATTACTGTGGATTTTTTGAAGGGCCATATTGACCCAAGGGGTTTGGGTTTTTTTTCTTGGGCCACATTTTCTACCACTTGGGTGAGCATAGTTATGGATCCTAGATTTCATCGACTGTGAGCCACGATTTTAATAAAAATTAAAGGACCAAACATTAGCACTAAGAGGAGGATTAAGAGGGGGCCTGCTAAGGCAGATATTAAGGTGGTAAGCCAGGGAGAACTATTAAACCAAGATTGAAACCAGCCCTCATTGGCCTCTCTTTCTCTTTTACGTCTTTCCAAGTCCTCTCTAACCTTTGTCATAGATTCTTTTACTATTCCAGAATGATCGGCATAAAAGCAACATTCTTCCCAGAGAGCTGCACATAAGCCTCCGTGTTGTAAAAATAGGAGGTCTAATTCCCTTCTATTTTGTAATACAACTTTGGAAAGAGAAGTTAACGATTTTTGCAAATGGGTAATTGATACTTCAAGCCTATCTAGATCTATGTCTATAGCCTCCCTTAAAGCTTGTGTATGGGTGTAAGTATATCCTATTCCAGCAGCTCCTGCCCCAGAGCCCACAATCCCCAATAAAGTACTAATGGAAATAGAGGCCCCTAGTGCCCTTTTACTGTGGTGAGGAAAGTTACTTGTCCAATATTGAAACATTTCTTCCCCTTTATGCCATAATATTTGGGGAACAATATCTACTGATACACAAGTTTTATGAGATAAGGATTGATTAAACACACAAGCAGTAAGCCCTGATTCGGTGAATAACCATCACCCAAGGCTGGGTTTAGCGCAGGTACTGTTGAGGATAATGGTATTGGAACAAAGGGAGAAGTTGTTTACACCAACACATAATCCTTTTCCCAACATATGTTGTCTGGTTAAGCCAGGATGGGTTCTGTTGCAATTAATGGCGCACTGGGTACTGTTAGTGGGGAGGATGGTTACATTACTTAACTCCATAGCCTCAAAATACGGGAGACGAACATCATAACATAACCAACAATCTTTTGTCCAGTTTTGTTGCACTGGTAGGTGATTGGTTCCCCATGTGCCAGAGAGCCAGATGGTCCATAGGATGACCAGGTGATGCATCATGCTGCTGTTGACAGTGTTAAGGACAAAGGCAATCAGGATTGGAGCGAAACTCTCCCATGAGGATTAAGAGGCAGGTTCACCTGGGTTGTCACATAAGTCTCCTGAAAGAGAAGAATTTGCCTCAGGGTTGTTGTTGTCCCTGGGCTGGGTTATTGGTTCAAGATTTTGAGGTACAAATTTAAGGTTTTTGGCTGGTATCCATATGGGGCAGGGGAATACACACCCAAATCTCCTTCCCATAGTTAAGAGTGGGTCAGGTCCTCTCCAGTGTTCAGAAATGGGGTCTTTCCATCTAACTTGCACCTCAGGCTTTATGTCTTGATTAGACCAGTGCTTTTGAAAAGGTGTCATTAACTCATTTTTGGAAAAATTTAGAATGTTTAATGTAAATAGTGCTAATCCTAATTGTTGGTGGGGGCTGGTGGTACCCCCTTTTTGTTTTTCTAATTGAGTTTTTAAAGTTTAGTGATAACGCTCTATTATAGCTTGTCCCTGTGGATTGTATGGAATACCTGTGGTGTGGCAAGTGCGCCAACTTGAAAGGAACTCCTGAAATGCACGGCTAACAAAACAGGGGCCATTATCAGTTTTAATTTGATTGGGGAGTCCAAGTGTTGCAAAACATTGTAAAAGGTGGCTTTGGGCATGTCAAGCCTTTTCCCCTGAATGAGCGGTAGCCCAGCAAGCATGAGAATAGGTATTGACAGTAACAAAAACATACCTGAGCTTTCTAAAAGGAGAAAAATGAGTAACATCAATTTGCCATAATGCGTTGGGTTTTAATCCCCTAGAGTTAAGTCCTATGGATTGTAAAGGGGGCACCTGTAAGTAAGGAAGGCAAAATGTACACGTATGAACAATCTTTTTAAAATCTTTAATAGGGATTTGTGGGTATCGTTTATGTAGGCCATTCCAACTTATATGAGTTAGGGCATGGAGATTAGATGCATCTTGTAAAGTTAAAACATGGGGGTTAGAAGAGGCTGTTTTGTCTGCTAAAAAGTTTCCTAGTGAAAGTAGACCCGGCAATTTTTGATGGCCTCTAAGATGTATGTAGAGGAATTAAGCAACCCTGGCAGCAAATTAGTGGCATACAAACTGTCAGAAAATAATTTTTTTGGTTCTGAGACCTTATTAAGTGCTAAAACTATAGCTAAGAGTTCCTTAAACTGTGCAGATCCTTCACAGGGCTCATAGTACTTTTGAGGGACAATGTTAGATGATGGTTGTTTTCCATGTGGCAAAAAGACAATAACAGCAGCCCCATGTTTGCCCCCATCAGTGAACACATTATAGGCATCAGGCATGGGTTTGTGTAGAAATAATTGAGGTGCTCTCCAGTTTAAATGGCCAAAAGAAGTGACCCATTTATAAGGCCTGTAGTGACAATCAAGGATGCTGGGGAAACCCTGTAGTGCCAAGGCCATTCTAGGATTGTTTCCATAGATCCATTCTAGGTCACTCAGTTGGTTTGGAACAATTATTTTGTTAGGTTCCCGTGCATAGCATCGGAGTGCGATGTCCCTTCCCTTTTGCGTTAAGACGGCCATTTTGTCTATATAGGTATAGACTCAAGGGTATCACCCCAGATATATATGAATCCATTGTAAGGGGTTCCCCTCTTGAACTAGGACCGCCATGAGGATGGTGGGATTAGGCAGAATCCATAATTGCAAGTCTTTTGAGGGAGAGTATCTAGCAAGCTAAGCCTGGTTGAGAGAATTTTGAATCTCTTCTAAGAGCTGTTTATGTGCAACTGAAAGCGAGATTTTTATCATGAGACAGGCTGTCCCTTAATAGGTTAAAAAGAGATAACAGCTAGCCCATTGAAATGCGAATCCAGGGACATAGCCAATTAATTTCACCTAAAAGGCATTGTAAATCAACCAAAGAACAAGAATCTGGGATACAAAGTTGAGGTTTTAAAGGAGTAACACCTTGCAAGGTTAACTGGGTACCTAAAATTTTAAAAGGTGGAACAACTTGGATTTTATCAGCTGCAACATGCAAGTTACCCTTTGTAAGGCACATTTGCAGGACTTCATATGCCTCGGCTAATTGGGAAGTATTTAGGGCTCCTAAGATAATATCATCCATGTAAACACACATTTCAACCTTTTGACAGTTTGGAGTAATTCATAAACATAGTTTTGGCAAAAAGATGGACATTTGGCCATACCTTGAGGCAAAACCATCCATTCAAAATGTTTATCTGGCCCCTTAAAGTTAGTTGAGGGGACCAAAAAGACAAATTTTTCATAATCCTGTGGATTTAAAGGAATGGAAAAGAAGCAGTCCCTAATATCTATAACCATGAGGCATAAGTTACTAGGGATGGCTGGTATCAAAGACAATCCCCTTAGGGGGGTTCCCTGTAGCAACATTCTTTCATTAATTTTTCTAAGATCCTGTAACAGTCTCCATTTTCCTGAAGACTTTTTAATGTCAAAAATAGGGGTATTCCAGGGGCTAGTGGATGGGCGAATATGTTTTAATTTTAATTGTTCTGAGATAAGTTCCTCAAGAGCTTGCAACTTATTAGCTGGGAGAGGCCACTGCTCCACCCAAATTTGGGTCCTGGTTTCCAACGGGTGGGAGGTACCCAGGGGGCAGTGGCCTTTAGGATTGGGGGTGCATATTCCATCTCGTAAGTGGCTTTCCCTCCCACATGTTTTGGAATTTGGTGTCCCCTCTATAATTTGGGCAAGAAGTGAAGTTGAACTGCTGCTGGTACTCTTCCTCATCTAAGATGTCTCATAAAATTATTTATAATCTGTGGTGATATAGGCGTCTGCTTGTCCCAGAATGTCTTGGCCTAGGAGGTTTGCATTAAGTCCTGCGGCTATAAGAGGTTTGACTTCCCCTCTTGTGCCATCAGCATCTTTCCAGAGGAGCCAGCCAACAGTTTCTTTGTACTGAGTATTTCCTCCAACCCACATTATTTGTGGTCCTGGGACCATCCTCCAGCTATTAGGAACTTCCTCCTCTCTAAGGATCATGCGGTCAGCTCCGGTGTTAATTAGGCTTCAGAAATTTTTTCCCCTGATCATTATATCCATTTTGGGTCTTAACCCAGGCACAATAGGCACCGTCCAGTTAGCCCTTGCAGGTTTTCAGGCTTTGTTAACTCCTGTTAGCTCTGTGGGGGGGTCAGTGTGAGTTGCATCCGGGTTTAGGTTGACTTAGAGGGTTTCTAACTTGTGGTGGAAAATGGGGTCCCCCTTGGGATGATGGGGCTAGGGGCTGCCCCTTTTCTAATTTAAAGGATTGCCATCCTTATCAAATTTAGATTTACAATCTGCCTTCCAGTGGTAGCCTTTTTTGCATCTTGGGCATGGGGTGGTGGGAGGTTTTCAGCCTTTTGGTTTTGAATTATTTGGGGGACAGCTATTTTTAAAGTGTCCCTGTTTCCCACAGCCAAAGCAATGGCCTGTTTTATTACCAGAGAGGCTGTTTCCAGGAGAGGTCATGGTATTAAAGGCCATAGTCATTGCCTCGGTGAGGGCATTGGTTTGGGCTTGGAGGGCCAATTTGTGATCTGATGTCATTCCCTCCATACCAGCATTTTAACAAACTGGTCTCTTAGGGGCCCTGGGGGGAATTTCCTTTGTATGCTTTTTTTTCTACCCTATCCACGAAGGAAGGGAGGTCCTCATTGTTTCGCTGGATGATGCCTGATACAGGGGGCTCTGTTGGGCCCTCCACAAGTTTTTTCCAAGCGGCTAAGCAGATGGCCCTAACCTGGTCTTGATATGGAATGGGGATAGCAGCTTGTTGAATTCCTGTGCTGTATTGGTCTGCCGTTCCAGATAGCATCCCAAAGGTTATTGAGTTAACTGGGTTAGCGGCCTGATTCCTCTCTGGCTGAACATGGCATTCTTCTTTTAAAATGGCACAAAATTTAATATACTGGGGACCTGAGAGTACTGCCCTACACAGCATTTTCCAATCCTGGGTGATGCAGGGTTGGTGTGCTAATCCCTGGAGGATGGTTTCTGTCCATGGGGAATTTGGACCATCTTCGGCCACAGCCTTTTTTAGCTCTTTTAGGTCTGTAGCCTCCCAGGGGTACCAGGGAGCTGGCCTGTTCCCCCCAGGGTTGACATTGACAGGAAAAGCCTGGGGTTGGTAAGGAAAGGGTGGTGGAGTTTCCCAGGGATTCCCCATTGGCTCATACTGTTTATAGTTAATGTTAACGGGGAAAGCTTGAGGCTGGTGGTGAAAGGCCGGGGAACCTCCCAGGGATCATTTAGTTGAAATTTGTGTTGCCAACTGGCTGTTATTTGTTTATTGTTTGTGGCCCCCTCCTGTAAGTCTTTAGTGAGGAGAGGGAGGGGAGGGTAAAGGTCCTCCCTGGGGGCTTATGTGGGGAAAGTCCTGGTCCTCTTGTGACCCCCCCACGTTCCTCTGGTGGGTCCCCAGAACTGTTTGTTGGCTGAAAGGTATCCTGGGCATGACGTTGTGAAGAGAGGGTTAGGCCACCCTTAATACGCTCCCTTTCAAACTTTTCCCATTGCTCTTCTAAGTCTGGGGAGGTAGGGGTATGGCTATCACCTTCGTAGCCTTGAGAGAAGCAAAACTTAAGAGATGAAATAGTAGGTAAAATCCTAAGGGTGGGTGGGTCCTCCCCGCAGCGAACCTCACACTGCCGGGCAAGGGTTTGTACACGGTCCCACGTGTCCCAAGAAAACAGGTTGGCGGAGACCATCCAGGGAGCCAGGGCCAGAATGGTGTCCCAGGTCTTGGCAGCCATACTGTCAGAATCTCAAGTCCTCTACTTTTTAACAAATATTTCAGTGCCTTAAGGGCTAGTTCATCCATTTTGCCCATGGTATTTCCCATGGTGTTTAGACGTATAGAAAGAGAAAGCAGCTGAGGGTTATCACCAGAAAAAACCTGACGGGACTGGTGATGGCCAGTATTTTGTGAAAAAGGGATGGCCGGTCCCTCAGCTGGAAGAAGGCAAGGAGGACTGTCACCCGGTCAGGCTTTCACTACTGGAGCCGACTGATATGAGACATTCAAGGTCTACCAGAGAGTAACCCTGGCCACGACCTGTCAATTGTCCCACACCCGTCTGCTTGTTCACTGAAAGTCACAGAATGGAGAGGGAAAGGATAGTGGGAAGTAAGAGGAGGAGGAACAAGAAAAGAGTGAAAATGACTTATCCTATTCGCCTGTTGGGAATAAGGAGACTCACCTGGAAAATGCCCGTTACCCCAAGATGGGGTTTCTCTGGAGGGAAACTCCATGCTGAGGCTCGTGGCCCTTCATCGCCTCTCTCTCAAGGCCGCCTGGTGGTTCGGTTCTTCTTATGTGGTGGGTCCCTATTTGGGCACCAGCTTCTGCAGGGGCATGCCTGGGGTCCTCCCACAGACCCAGAAGGAGAAGGAGCCGACAGGATTACCCCTGGTGTTGGGACCAAGGGATCTCAGGGAAAAGTGAACCTGCTGCCCGCCAACCCAGCCCTGTGAAAGAGACACTCAGATGCAGCATGGGTTCTGTCAGGGCAGGTCCACTTTATTGCCATTACACTGCAATTTATATAAGCAAGCGAGTAGGGGCTTTCCGTGAACTAACCAATCAATTATAGGATCACGCGGGCATGCATTTTGTACTAACATGTTGAGCATAGTGATCACACAGGGTTCACAAGTGTGGAAATATTGGAGGACCAATAGAAACCTTTTGGAGCTATCTTGGGTTACGCCTCCCCTACTTCCCACGGGTGCCATCTTCATCCTCCACCCATAGGCACCATGTAGCTCACAGATAATGTTTGCTCTTAAAAATAGGCCCAGCAGCAGGCTTTGTATGTGCAGGTGTCAAAGCATAATGTCAAAGGAACAACATTTTCCTTTTGTGATAAAACTTCTGCATATAAAGGCACAGTCATGAATTCTAAATAAAAACCAATACATAAGGCAAAACACTGGGGTTCTACATTAAATGGATACAGCATGCATTGAAAGCTATTATATAAGGTAGTTGATATATCAAATAATTTGTTTTTAATTTACTTCTGGTTGGCCTGGCTTATAACCAATTTTGATAACTGCATTTATGTAGCATTAATTTTAAAAGAAGAAAAATTTTTAACCACCCTTATATTTGTATAATGGAGAAACAAAACAAGTCTGTTTTATATATACAAATGGAAAAAGCATCAAAACTTCAAATACTTTTTCTATACCATGCCAATGTTAAATAGCACAGGCACCAAAATAATGTGGCATACAGAAGGCACAGAATTTATCTAAATCATTTGGCTGATAGAGTTTGAAGAGAAATTCAAAGTGGTAAAAATATAGTACACAGCCTATATTTTGTACCATCAAAATGGGAGGAATCTTGGTGTGAACCTATGGGTTTCAAAGAATTTCTTACAGTCCTGTGTTAACTGTGTGTGTTAGAGTAAACCTGACTGTTACGTGTTTCTTTCAGCTTATTACATATAAAATATCTCAGTAGGGCCTAAATATAAATAAGATAAATGTGTTCATATAAATGAAGAGTCATTTGTACAATTCCCTGTTCCCCCTCCCACTCCCTCTACCGCACCTTTTTTTCTCATTAAACATCTTGGTAAGATAATGAGGACAGTACAAGCAATGTATCTGAAAACAAAGTGAACTTTTTTTTTATATGTCTCTCCATGGTCAAACTGAGGCTCTTCTTTATGTGAAAGGCATGCAGTGTTCCCAGTTCAATCTCAGTAAATGAGATCCCTTCATGTGGCTACCACACACTACTTCAGTATAGTTTCATTTGACAGATGGTCACTATTTGGGAACACATTCTTCCTCACTCTGACCATACCCAGGAGTTGAATTTCCTCTTATAGGTTAGATATAGAATAAGTTAAGGTAAGTATATATGGCAACATATGCAACACAATGAGGGCTCATCTTTTTGAGTCTCAAAAACATGGTATGGCAAAATGATTAAACATATATTGACACACTGTGTAAATGTAAATATACTTTTATTGTTTTCATGTGAGAAGTATAAGTTGCATTATATAAAATCTACTTCAGTTATCTAAAAATTAGTTTCTGTCCATGACAACTTATATTGCAATGCAACATGCAGACATAATATAATTTTAGAACATAAATGCGGGGCCGGCCCGGTGGCGCACTGGATAGTGCGCTGCTTGGGAAGCGCGGCGGCACTCCCGCCGAGGGTTCGGATCCCACATACAGACCGGTTCCCGCTCACTGGCTGAGCGAGGAGCGGACGCAGCACCGAGGGTTGCGATCCCGTTGCCGGTCCCGGTCCAGTACGGGGGCAACACTGAGGGTTGCGATCCGTTGCCGGACACGGAAAAAGACAAAAGACAAAAAAAAAAAAAAAAAAAAAAAAAAAAAAAAAAAAAAA
>NW_007726150.1:575175-633333 GCF_000696425.1 Galeopterus variegatus
AAAAAAAAAAAAAAAAAAAAAAAAAAAAAAAAAAAAAAAAAAAAGAACATAAATGTGAAATCATATCCTTACAGAATAAAAAATGTGTGCAGCTGATAGACAGTCACCTAGAAATACAAGGTTTGCAAATAAGTATCACTATTTACTACTTGCACTTAGATGAGATACTTCATTCATAAGCATTTCCTCTGCTACAAATAAGAAACTATATTTTCTATTCCTAACTTATTTTCTTTAAATAATACATCCTCTACGTAATTATAAAACCACTTTGTTTGCATAAATATATCAGAACACCCCTTAATAGATTTACTTTACGACAGATGAGAGTATAAAACATACCCTAAATCTCTTGTCAATACAGTATACTTTCCTCCACTTTTCAATTATTATACAAAGGAAATCTTGTTATAATCTGCTCTTTGTTCTCCATGTATTTAGGCATGGGTATTATCACTGGTTTCAGTATTGAGAATTCAAGTGCACAAAAGATTGTCAGTTCAAAGGGTTTTCAAGTAATGATACAGATAGAGCAATTCTACTGGTTAGAAGCTGAAGTGTTACACTATTAAGAGACCTTCAGAACAAACAGATATTTTATTTTCTAAAAAGTGGGGTTTTAACTTGTATAATATTTAAATTGTTTGAAAAGGTGTAATAGTGATAGCATATTGTTATTGGGAATCAGTGGGCCTGTCTCGTTACTCTAGGGATATTTGGTAAACATATTTTGTGAGTGTATGTATCTTTTTAGTGATATATTTGTGCATCTCTATATTTTTCTAGATCCTTCTAGAAAAAGATAAAAAGAAATGAGTAAAAATGTCTTATAGATGACTCTCTACAATCCATGAAGTATCATAATTATTAAAAAAAAATAGCCATAATGCAGTAATTTTTTAAGAAGACATTTCCCGTGTGGCATAACATCAATGTTATTCTCTCTAAACCCTCAAAAGTCAATTCCATGAATTTCCTAAATTAGACTACACAAGTATTAAATTGTACTTCAGGAATCTTTGCAAGGATCACAGTGGCTCAATGTTAAATAATATATTAAACACATATTACATATTCTCTAAATTTTTTTTTTCTGAGTAATATATCTAGCTTTATTGTGAAAAAAATTAGATTAGAAATTACAAAGTATATTACACCATGTATTATTTAGCATCTTTTCTCACATTCTTTAAAATAAAATGTGAATTTCTTATATTTGAGTTCTGAATGCATTTATTTCATTAAAAAACTTAGTCTACTCGCTCTATTGTCCTTTACATAATCTCTAAACTGTTGCTAAAAGTCCTGATGACTTCCTGTTTAATCTGGCTAACTCAACATACTTTGCTCCAATGTTATGAAAAGAAACAGTATTGACCTACCCTTAAGATGGCCCTCAGACCTTTTAAAGAGTTCCATTTTTTTTAAAAAAAAGCAATAAGCAATGAAATGGATTCAATATAGCTAATAGAAACTAAACAAGAATGAAATGCAAAAGAGCAAGGTATCTGCTACTGGGAAAGAGCAACAATTCTCAAATTTACTAATTGTCAAGGAAATGCAAATCAAAGCCACAATGAGATATCACCTTACCCACTTAGAATGGTTATTATCAAAAAGACAAGATATCAAGTGTCTGTGAGAATGTTGAGAAAAAGGAACACTTGCACACTGTTGATGGGACTGTAAATTAATACAGCCGTAATAGAAAATAGTATGGAGATTCTTCAAAAAACTAAAAATGGAGCTACCATATGATCCAGCAATCTCACTACTGGTTATATATTTAAAGGAAATAAGATCAGTATGTCAAAGAGATATCTGTACTCCCATGCTTACTGCAGCACTATTCACAATAGTCGAGATATCAACCTAAGTGTTCATCAACAGATGAACGAATAAAGGAAATGTAATGTACACAATGGAATACTATTCAGCCATTAAAAAAAGATGGAAATCCTGTCATTTGTGACAATATGAATGAACCTGGAGGACATTATGATAAGTGGAATAAGCCAGACATAGAAAGTCAAATACAGCATGATCTCATTCATATGTGGAATCTTAAAAATTTCATCTCATAGAAGTAGAAAATAGATTGGTGGTTATCAGAGGCTGAAATGTTTATGGGAAAAGAGGGGTTGGGAAGATGTTGGTCAAAGGATTCATAATTACAGTTAAATAGGAAGAATAAGTTCAAGAGATCTATTGGCAGCATTGTGACCATAGTTAATAACAATACATTATATTGTCTAAAAATGCAAAGAGAGTGGATGTTAATGTTCTCACCACAAAAAATGATAACTATGTGAGGTAATACATATCTTAATTAGCTAGATTTAACCATTCCATAATGCATATATACTTCAAAACATCACGTTGTACACAATGAATACATATAATTTTATATGTCAATTTTAAAAATTAAATTCCAAAAAAAAGAGGGTAAGAGTAACAGACTGGACTTAATCTTCCATCTGAAGCTAAAAGTCTGAATGAAATACATGACATTATGGCTTTTAAGATATGTAATATCAGGCAACAAAGAAGGCAAATGAGTGAAGTTTGTGTCCTATGATTGCTCCAGCTTAATACCAAGAGAGTTTATAGGCAGTAGCACAAAAAGCGAAGCTTAGGCAAAGCTAAGTATTCTTCCTGAGTTGAAGAGACAAAGATGGAAGTTTGAAGAAGGCAGAGAAATGAAGAGATATAGAAAATGCACACACATGCATGACAGAGAAAGAGATAGAGAGTATGCTCTCTGAGGATCTTCACAGGAACTCTTTTGAGCCTTCCATTGAATACTGGTTAGGTCATATATTTGAGGGAATTAACTGAGTCTGGTGAAAGAACTATTTGAAAGGATTAAAGAGAGAAATGTCCCAACTCTCACAGGGCTGGCAATATTTCTGGTCTCATACTTGAGAGTAAAAAAACTCATAATTCATGGGATATTGAGTAGAGAACGTAGAAGGATTATTTTTCAGGAGTAGTGAACATTAACTTGAGACTAAGGGCCGTTCTAATCCTACCTAATCAAAATTACCAGGCATGCATGTGAACAAGAAAATACATACAAAATGAGAAGAATCAATTAATGGAAACCAACCCAGAAATGTCGAAAGATTGAATTAGGAGGCAAGGAGATGAAAGCACTTATTATAACTCCATCACATATGTTGAGAAGTTAGATGACATATTGAACATGTTATGTAAAGATATGATAGATATTAAAAATATCAAATTTCTATAGATAAAAACTGCATTGTCTGAGATAAAAAATACACTGGGATAGAATTAAACACATTATAAGCATTTTGGGCTGGAAAAAAAAAATAATAGTGCTTGAAGACATAGAAAAACAAACTACCCTAAGAAAAAAGCCTGAAAACAAACAAACAAACAAAAACTAGTATGCTGTGAGAAACTTTAAGTATTCCCAAAGTAAAAAAGGTATGAAGAACAAAAAGTAAAACACAGTTGGATACATTAATGAGTATAAAAAAATTTTCCAAATGTGTTGAAAAATGTAAACTTACAATTTCAAGCATTTAACAAATTTCTAGCAAAAAAAAAAATACATGAGTGTACACAAAGGAAGATCATAACAAATTGCAAATTGCTTATAAACAATAACAAACACAAAAATTCAAAAGTGGACAAGAAAAGAAAGATGTATTAAATATTCAGGAATTAAGATAAGAGTGACAACAGACTTCTCCTTATAAACAATACAGTTTCAAAGACAGTATTTGAAGAAAAAACAAAATAAAACAATTAAACAAACAAAAAAAAAAACAAAAGAGTAAATTTAGAATTCTATGTCCAGCAAAAACCTCTCAAAAACAAGGTGAAATAAAGACTTATTTGGGTATGCAAAAGCTAAAAGAATTTATCACTAACAGAACCATATTACAAGAAATGTTAAAGAAAGAAAATGGCAGAAGAAAATGATACCAGCTGGAAATGGGAATTTATGCACAGCAGCAAGTGGAAACATTTCAGGAGTGCTGGATATATACATTTCCTTGGCTGGCCAGTGGCTCACATGGGAAAGCATGGTGCTGATAACACCAAGGTCAAGGGGTCATATTCCTGTATGGCCAGCCACCTACACACACACACACACACATACACACATTTTCATGATCATTATGTTGATTTGGCAGGTGAATACATATGACGCATCTTGTAAAACTGTACACTTAAACAAGTCCAGTTTTATGTCATCGTGCTGTTAAATATGCAAAGGAGCAAAGAGATGTCAGTTGTCTTGGAAGTGCTTGGTAGTTTCAGAGTATCACACACTTCAAAACATTTAAGCAGAGGAAAAAACTTTTTAGTTTCTTTACTATTTTATTCTATTTCAGAATTGCCAAGAAAAAGTGAAAATATTTGTCAAAGATCTAAAGTAAGTAAATTTAAGAAATCTTACCAAGTTTGATATTTTCCAGGATATCCTTGTACGACACACAGAGCACTTAATTTTCTTTTCTATTAATCATAAGCATATCAATTTCTTAGTTGTTCATCTAAATAAAAGAAAGAAAGAAATACAAGAAAAGAACACAAAAATCACATAAACTTCACAAGAGTAGTTGCATTAACATTTTCAATGTGTCAGTGGCATTTAGGATGAAGTTCACTCTATCAAAATAATCTTTATGACAGTTTTATATGCCAAATTACTCTCAGAAATACATTCATATGTGCAGATTTATTTCACTCAAAAAAGTGGTTGTGTATGAGAGATTCAGCTAATATTTCATTCCCTTAGGTAAAATAGTTACTTTAGAGAATGGCTCTTTGGTTAGTGCTACAACAAAAACAAAAACCTCAAATCAGATGTTCGAGTAAAAACACCTTTGTGTGGATGTGGTAATGCAATATGTGCTGGCCAGTGGGAGAATTAGAAATAGCGGGAGAGGAGACAACATGGTGCAGTATGGAGACTTAGCTCTCGGTATTAAACCAAGAATATTTAGTAGAATACAGAGAAGATGCTATTAATAGCATGTTCTTCGAGTATTTGCTGAATATTTTTATTTTACTTGTCTCAGGTGGGATTTCAGTGATGATGAGCTCAAATATTACTCTTTGGCAACCACTTACAGACTCGATGTAATCCCTATCAAAATCTCAATAGTATTTTTTGCAGAAATAGAAAAATCTATCCTAAAATTCATATGAAATCTCAAGGGATCCCGAATGGGGGACAGGGGGTGGGGGAGAATCTTGATAAAAGATTTGTAGCTACAGTAATCAAAACAATGTGATTCTGGCATAAAGATAGACATATGGACCAATGGAATGAAACAGAGAACTCATTAGAAAAATGATTGCATATATGGCCAAATTATTTTCAACAAGGGTGCTGTAGTGGATTGAATGTCAACGCAAACTCTTTGAAGCTTGAATTGTGTCCCCTAAGTTTTATGTATTAGAAACTTGGCCACACTGTGACTGTTGAGGGTGGGAAATCTTATTATGGTAATTGAAAGGTGGGGCCTTGAAGAGGTGATTAGATTGTAGGACCGGGCAGTAGTGAATGGATTAAAAATGGTGGTCATGGGTGTGGTTTTGAGGGCTTTAAAAAGAGAGTGAAAGAGGAGGTTAGTCCCTCTCTCTGCTCCGCCACTTTCACAATGGGATACTCTGCCATCACTGTTGCCACCACCAAAGAAGACTCACCAGATGTGTTCCCTGGACTTTGGACTTCCCACCTCAGAAACTGCAAGCAGTAAATTTTGTTTTCTTGTAAGTCACCCAGTTCCAAGTATTTTCTTATAAGCAACAGAAATGGACTAATACAGGTACCAATATGATTTAATAGGGAAAAGACGGCTTTTTAAGCAAATGGTGTTAAGAAAGCTCGGTATACAAATGAAAAAAAAATGAGTTTGGTCCTTTATCTTACATCATGTAAAAAATTAAATCAAAGTGATCAAAGACATAACAGTAACATCTTAAACTATAAAATTCTTAGAAGAAAACATAGGGGAAAGTCTTCAAGACATTGGATTTAAAAGTGATTTCTTAGATATGATGTTAAAAGCAAAGAGAACAAAAGAAGAAAATAAATAAATTGGACTACATAAAAATTAAAAACACCTGTGAATTAAAGGAAGCAATCAATAGATTGTAAAAGCAATCCCCAGAATGGATTTTCTCCCTAAGAACATGCCTTAGTTAATGCTTTTTCTTCCAGTATATCTTATGTTAAGTGTCATCATGACATCTTATTTTTTATCTCCACTGAATTGGGGCCATGCCCAGAGAAAGTCTTCGTTTATTCCACAGTGGTGCTAGCTTACTAAAATATATTTTTTAGGAGGCTGGTCAGTTATCTCACTTGGGATGGTGTGGTGCTGGAAACAACAAAGTCACAGGTTCTCATCTCTGTACTGGTCAGCCACCCCCAACCCCGATATATATGTTTTGTTATGGGCTTTTTTTTGTTGCAATTTTGAAACTGCACATGATGGATTGGCTTAACCATTCTGTAGGAAGCAAAAAGTACATATTATAATAGATGGCAAGCCCTCAAAGGTATTACTGCACAGAAAATAAGGAATTTTTGCCTCACAAATCTTCTAAAAGATAACTTCAAAGCAATATATTTTTTGCCTCAAACTATATCAAGATCTTGAATAGTTATTTTTGTTGTTGTTGTTGTTGTTGTTGTTTTAATGCAATGCAGTAAATATTTCCTTACAATACATGGGGGAAAAAAAAAAACAGCGCTGGAATGGGAGAAAATATTTGCAAATCATATATGATAAGGGGTTAATATTCAAAATACATAAAAACTTCTGCAACTCAAAAACATAAAAACAAGCAATCAAATTCAAAAATGGGCAAAGGAATTTAATAGATACATCTCAAAAAAGATATATATTTTTAATCTATTTAATTACAAAATGAATGGATATTTAGAGCTATGAGTTTCTATTGCCTACAAAATCACTGTATTAATTGTAGCCTGAATCCTGAGTAAGGTATCTATGTTTACTGAGGTCAAAAAGTATTTCAATAGAATTTAGGTATATGGCCTGTCCTGATATATCCTCCAATACAAACACACACACATGCGCGCGCACACACACACACACACACACACACACACACCTATATGCTTACATTATACTTCAAATGTGATGTGTTTATATATACACACAGACATAAATATGTTGTGTGAAATGTACATGAAAATAAATTAAGGTGGTAGCTTGCTAAATCATAAAAGAGCTAAGTGTTAGCAATCACTTAGCAAATAATGAGTTTAGTTTTGGAATAGGTTATATGTCATAACTTCTTTAGTTTCCTTAATATTTATTGAATAACTATTATAAGCCAGGCATTATACCAAAAGCAACACATGCATCCTTTTATCCAATTATCAGTAAATCTTATTATCTTAATTTTTTGGCTTTGAAAGTGGAAGGTTGAAGAGCTTAAATAACTTCCCTGTGATCACACAACTTGAAAGGAAGGAAATGAGGATTCAAACACAGGTCAGTCTTCTTTAGGGTCATTACTGTGAACCAATAGATTGATCTGACTCATTATTTTATTTCATTAATTAACTGGCAGTACTCTGGGTATAGGTAAAAGACACATTTATTATGTACACTAAGAAGGATATCAGAGCAATAAACAAGAACCGGGTGAATGAAACTTGGAAATTTCAAAGATTAATTCTCCCAAATCTATATTACAAATGGCATGTATGATTTGCCTGAAGCATTGTTCGTTAACATCTCATACTGTTCTGTCCTTTGCAGAGGAAGTGCACATTTAAAATCCATCATCCTTAAAATATGAAACTACATTCCCTTCAGAAAACTATGACATCTATAAGCCACAGATGAGAAAAATGTGATATGTAGTTGCTATTCAGGAAGGGATATGCAAATAATGACCAAAGGTTTCTAGGGAGCCAAGTGATAATAACGGGAAGTGCTTCTGTTTTTCTTTCTATCTACTTATTTATTTATTTATTATGTAACTTTTTTCTTTTTAACTTCGTTTTTATTTTGTGTTTAAATTTTGTTATGAATATGCTCAAACATAGAAAGTTGAAAGACTAGTGCAAAAACAAAAACAACAACAAAATAGAAAAACCTATCTCATGACCCATCATCAATGGATGCTAACCTTCTTCTTTCCCTGCTCCAGATCTAAAATTGGCCTTATCAATTAATTCAGAACCTTTCCCTTTATTTAAAATTTTTGTCTTTTTGTGGTGATAATAATGTCTCTTTTAATTTCGTTTAATTGAAATGATCAAAAGTATGAAAACTTATTTTCACAATGGAAATTTTTAAAAAGTACTTTGATTCTAGAATGATTTAAAAAACAGGTAAATGTTTGAGGGAATCGACATGTTTTCCTTAACCTCTCTACAGTGTGTTAGGTGGCAAAGAGCCTCTAACCTTGAATTACGTTTTACTTTGGACTACTTCTAATGAAATGTGCTTAAGTAAAGAAATTGAGAATATACTATTATAAGTAAAAGCAGTGCTTTTATTGTTACTTTGGAATGACCAAGTTAGGAGCTTTGCTAAGAAAAAATACTAAAGGATGAATCATCAACCATCTCACAACTTAGATAAATTTTATAAAATCAGGGGAAAATGTCTTAAATTTCAGCTTTAGGAATACATTCTTTCAAATATAATTCTGAATAATTTGCAAGCTTACTCTGTATGGGGGTTTGATTTCCACCTAAAAGCTTTGAAAAGCCTATCTGGATCATTACATACTCACTGTATTTAGTATAATTGTCATAGAAACATTTCCTTTTCTCTTCATTTGAGCAGCATTCTCTTCATTTGAGCAGTCTCATGAGCTGCATTTCTGTAAAAGTACTGATCTCTGAATTCGGAATGCAGGTACATGACTGGGCACAAAGACAATGAACTAAAATATTCTATAGCACTCATGTTGAAGTGTTCACAGTGCGGACATTTTGCTAGCTGTTAAGTAAGTGGCTCAAGCATGTGACTAATTTAGGATATCATCACCTTCAGTTTTAGTTAGAAATGGTGCCAATAATAGCATGCCATCAATTATTTCACATAGTAGAAGATATTTGCTCTGATATCCTTGGCTCTATCTCCTCCCCTTCCTCACCCCATCCTCCACCTCCATACCCATTTTCTACTTAAATTAGCAAAATCATTCCAAACCAATTCAAAATTGCAGTTGCCACCAATGAAGATAATAGCTACTAAGTATTTCAAAAGCATGAAAGCTAAATTCACCCCAGTTTGTTTCCATCTACTGCAAAAATTCAGATATTCATATTTCTGAAATTAAACTTTTCTATTATTCACGTTTAAGAGATTATAAACTGTCCCTAAAAAAGAGAGTTCATTAACTTTCTGTGAATACTTTTTATGCTTGTATATCTTTCATTTCCCCCCTGTCCATTTTAAGGAACCAAACTGCAATCCTTATTCATAAAACAAAACAAAAAACAAATAGCAATTTTTGTGCTGGAACTGCTGTCTGTCTGCATATTTTTCCTCTAAGTGACATGAATTTTGTGTCAGATTCTAAATCATTGACAGATTTATGCATGTGCATAGTGCCTGGCTTGGTGCCTTTTCTCTTGTGAGAGGAAAAACTTTTAAAATATCTTAAAATTCAGCCGGAAGTTTTAGCACATTTTTTTTGAGCCAGAAGTTGTACTCATTGTAGTCTTAAAACAAACCTGCTGGCGAATGAAGTCATAATACTGTGTAAGTGAGGCCATCGCAGCTTAAAGAAGAATAAAAGCGTTGTTGCTTTGAAAGTGGCAAGTCAGAGGTCAAAAAAGCATTGCTTAAAAACAAAGAAATAACACAACAGATAAGAGGAAAAGATATAAACCTGATGCTTTCAGAAACTATCAAGATTCATAATTTACTTGTTTTTTGGATTTACGGGAACATTAAATTATTGAATTTTTCACTCTATTTCACCTAAGTTAAAAAAAAATGTGGTCAATCAAATTAGTTATTTTTTGATACCCTTAACTGAAAATCCATCATAGAATGTTAGCAATTTAGCATTTTACATTGGCTGTTCGTATAGTTCAAACTCACTTTATTTCCTACACTGCGTTTCACTGTAAATACATTGAATAAACATATCATAGGGCTTAGCATTCAATCATTAGTAAGATAAATGCACTGTATTAATAATATTTTGGTTATGGTTTTTGCATAATTTAAATTTATTATTATTTTTTCTACTGTAAATCACTCTGCATTCTTTGAGGGCATATAATTTGAACAGTGTTGGATTCTCTTAAACGTACCAAGAAAAACTTTTATTCTACAGCAAACGGGCATTCTTGTGTTCTAAATAAAATCATAATCATCAGAAGAAAATTAAGCAAAAATGTGCTATGCATCTGAGTGGATCCAAAATATATAACGTAGATTCTCAGATTTCAGAAGGCTTACTGATAACAATATATAAGAGTAGTTAAACAGTTAAATAGTAGTAAATGATATACTCCAGAAGAGTTCGAAAGACTCAGAACATAAACCAAAAAAAGAACAAAGAATGAAATTGGGAAGAATAATTCAATTCAAATATTTATTTATTTATTTATTCATTCATTCATTTATGGTGTCTCCCTCACCCCCGTGCTATTGCAGATTAAAAGAATAGTAACACATCATCACTGCTAAAAAGCTTGAAGTCTAATAGAGATTGTCAATGGGACAACTGCAAAATAGGTATGCATATAAGTAATTTTCCCAGTAATTATGATACCATATTATTTAAATACATATCATTGTATGGCAGTTCAAAAAGAGAACTGCAATTTTGCTTAAAGGAGCTCTTAACTGTTTTAAAATCTGGATCAGATGCTTAAAGACGGTAAAGGAAGGGATTGAAATAGAGAAAGACATCACAGTCAGTGGAAGCAGTGTGAAGTAAGACATGGAGATGAGTTTCAGGCACACACAGAATTATGAATTCAATATAGCTAGCGCATAGGCTGCACATGGTGAAGTAGCGGGAGAAAAAAACTGCAGGAATTTACTGGGATCAAAATAAAGAATGCCTGTTTCTGGCAGAGGAGTCCATATGTTAACTGCTATAAATTATTTTTTATTCAGCACTGACGATGTGATAAGCAATATTATTTCACATGTATAATATATCATAGTAATAAAACTGAAAAGTAAAATATATTGTTTAAAATCATATCACACAGAGGTGATGAATTTTTTAAAATATATGCATAATTTCAATCTAATGAATTCAAGTAGTTATAAATTTTTGAAATTTGAGAAGAAAAAAATGTGACATTTTTCACTACCCTTAATACTTAGATACACTGGGTACAGATTTTTTGGAGTTCACTCACAATAAGCATGGCTAAAATGTCAAATTTTAATGTAAATCAAACATATGGAAGAAAAGAAAGAAAACAGGAACAAATTTAATTGAAAAATTTAGGACTAGCTTTAAGGTTTAAACTTTTTTTAAGGCACAAGTTTTATTTATCTTTTTTAATCATGAAGACTTTTGTTAAGTCTTTGTTTAATTTATGGATGACTGCAATTTGCTTAGAAATACTAACAATTTAAATAAAATAAGAAGTATATAAATCACATCCGATTACTAGAGCTGGAGTGACCCAAATGGAGAGCATTTCGACTCCTGATTTAATTAAAGAATAAGCAAGTTGACGCACACTAAAAAAGTAGAGTGAAGCATTTAATATAGTTTTCTATTTCATTCATATCCTTCCCGTACTGTTAATCTTGGAAATCTTTGACTAGCAGACATATGTCTTTTCACATTAATCTAAAGACATAAATGTGAGGGAGTATAAAATAACAGAGTGAGGGGTGGAAGGAGAGCAGAAAATCAGGGTTTTCTTAATAGAAACTGTAAATTCAGTTGTATGTGTAATCTATATTAAAGGCATCGATCATAATATTATTCTACTGTGATCTTAACCTAGTGCTTCATGACCACATTTGTTGATACACTCCAAATTCAGCATTCAGCTGTAGATTTTGTATTGTTAATATATGATAAAAATATCACAATGATTCAAAGCTTTTTGTTCAATATCAAAGCTAAGAACATTGGGGAAGATGTAAATTTTTCTCCTTCTATACATGGCAACTGTCACATAAAAGTTATCAGATGCCACAAAAACACACTTTTTCACGTAAAATAGTCTAACATAGATCACATAGTAGGTCATAAAGTGTGATTTATCCCTAGGGTATACCTGTATTGCCACAAAACATTTTATTTCAACAAAATATTCTCTAACACAGTTCACACAGTAGGTTAGAAACTGTGATTTACCCCTAACCTATTTATTTATTCATACAAAGCAATAGGAAAATTGCTTGGACTGTATGTAATGCACACTGGTATGGGAAAGAAATGATTAAAGAATAAAGTTCTCATTTTTATTTCCTCTCTTCTTCACCAGCTCATCCAACAGACACTGAAATTTTACCTTCTGATTATTTCAAATGATTGCATATTTTTGATTCTTGTGACTACTGTCATGGCTCTGGTTTTCATCATTTATCATCTTGGCTTCTGCAATAAACTTCTAACTTCAGTTCTTCTCATAACTTTGGGAATTTTTCCTTGAAGGTGTAGTTCTAACCCAAATCTCTGCTTCTTATGCAAAAGAAAGCTTCAGAATTTCAATGACATAAAGAAAAATCAATAGCCTAAAAAACAGGTCCAAATTTCTTAAAAATTGTGTTGCTGGCCTTCCTCATCTGGCCTTGACTATGTCTCCAGTTTGCTCCTTTGCCAGTTAATCCTACAGGCAACTCTGCTGGAAACATTACTTTGTGTGTATTGTGCTATCCCAAACTTTTTTCATCTATGGCCCTTGCTTTCTATTACCCCACATGTTATTTTGGCAAACTTCTACTTTAATACTCATGTTTGCCCTCCAAAGTCCTTATATAACTTTGTATTACAGTACTTTCATTTTTCTATATATTTGTTTACTTGTTTCTCATGACTTTTAGATTATGAGCTATTATGTGTAGGAAAGCTGTTTTGTTTATCTTTGTACCCCAACAGCCAAGCACAGTACATAGCATGTAAGTAGGTCTTTACTATTATTTGTGGAAAAAAAGAATAAAACCTTCCAGAGTCATCCAGCGAGATCATACAGATCATATTTACATTTTCACAGCACTAGTGCCTTCTTCTATCATAGAAAATGTTTCCAAGTAATGTATACATAATTTTATTGTTCAAGAGTGTATGTGTGTGGGTGCGTGTGTATGTCCTCCATTAGAGAGTGATCTTCTTTCATAAAAAACTGTCTTATTTATCTATTTTATCCAGTACCTGGAAGAGTGCTTAGTCCTAAATAGTTATATGTATTGTTTATTGAAAGATTGATCAAATTGTCTGATTATTATAGCAAGGCCAATTATAAAGAGCATTATTCTGACATCTGCTTAAATGAGAATCACAAGTTATGCAACAAGGCTTTCTTCTTATTTGCTTGTGTAAATGAGAGTCTGAGTTGGACATCTTTTATTTGCACAGTTTTCATTACAATACCTTAGGTTGATTAATTTACATGACCTGCATATACATTAGGCTTCCTGTTCTCAGTAGTATAAACTAAAATGTTCATGGTACTATATAGCACAACTATAGCCAAGTACCTCTTAAAATGAAAAATTTAAATTCTTTCCAAATACAGTTTAAGCACATGCAGAAAACAGACCCACAAAAATGTAAGATAGGCAATATATAGATAAAAGAATCCAGAAATATGTATCTATCTATCTATACCCATATAGTTAAATTCTGGCTCTGTCATTTTTCATAGTTCTGTGACTTTGGGCAAATTACTTCATCATTTGTGCCTCAGTTTCCTCAACTATAAAGAGGAAATGATCATAGTACCTACTCTGTTAGCTATTGTATGGATAGAATAGAGTAATTCATGTAAAAGGACCTTACAAAACTTGCTCAAAGATAGAAAATTCTCATAAACTTAAGCCATCATTAATTAGCTAGATCAAATAACATATAGGACTCTTGATTTGAAAGATGCTATTTGGGAAGATGCTTACTTTAAAATGAATATTTCATTACCTTAAAAGAAGCACATTTCCTGTTATCAAGTGTCATCTTTATCTTTATCAAACACATAAATAAATACAATAATTAAATATGTAAGTACATAATAGTTATTAACTGGTTAGGTACAACACATCTGAATATAGTAAAAAGGTCAGTAGTGTTGTGTAAAAGATGTTAGTACTTTCACATTGGAAAATCTTTTTATTGCTTGGATTTTTATCACTTCATAACTGAAATTCCCTGAGTTTGATAAAAGCACTCTAGCAATGATGGCTTAGTATCAAATTTGTAATAAACTGTATAATTTTTCAGTTTAAGAAAAAAAATGCCAAATAGCAATATTTTCATTTGATCAGATTGTGTCAAATTACATCTTACCTTCTTTAGAGATTCATGTGAATTTTTAATGCACAAGAAAAATCCACAAACTAGAAATTAGAAAAGAATGAAGCTAACACTGTTTGAATACACTATTTGCATTATTATTACATATAAAAGTATCTTTATTGAGCAGAACTATTAGCATATTCCTAAAATATATTTAAAATTTTTCAACTCAAACAATTTATTGAATTTTGTGTTAATATTCAAGTCTTGTTCTCTGCAAATTCATATAAATGTTCAGTCAATTGCATACCTTGTAGCAATGAGAATGGACAAGTCATAACCTTTTAACTTTTACATGGTAAAAGAGAAGTCTATTCTATAGATATCAGCAATATCTGATTATCAACTCTCACCCAAAAGCATGCTTTTGACATTTGAAATTAAGAACAGGAGAAGAACTTAATATGTAGAACTGATTACTGATTAGTCAATTAATTTAACATTTTCAAGATACACCATACTATCACTACATCTAACTATTCTGCTTTAGAACTGAGATTAGAAAAAAATATAGTACATGATTTTCCAATTATTGATAAAATTTATTTTTACCATTACCCTTTGTTCCATATAAGAGGTGCTTAATAAATAGTGTCAGAATATGATGAAACCACCTTATTTTTTTCCTAAATTACGGAATCTCTAGGGCTATTTTCTATTATTTTGCTTTCTAAGTAATGTATAAATGAGTCTTAATGAGGAATTTGAATCAGGATATTAGTTTAGGACAGTAAGGAAGAATTTATGATCTGAGCATTGGAAAAGGGAACACACAAGCCTGAGAAATAATATATTAAAGCTGAGTTTAGAAAGCAAAGAGGAAACAAACAAACAAGCAAACAAAAAAACTCAGGAAACAATTCTATAGTACAAAGAGAGTAAGAATGAACATATTAAAGTTTTAAAAAATACACAAAACCCATTAAAAAAAACTTATGGAAAGCAGCATAAAAAACAAACAAGAGAAAATAATTTTTTTGTAAATATATTTTAAACTGTTGTAAGAAAATGTGGGTATATAAACATTCCAATGATGAAAATAAGAAATGATTAAAACTCATCGGGTAATAAAAGTTAAAAGGGACAGGAAGAGATGGACAGACTTAGGCATTTTCATATGTTAAAAAATCTTGGCTCTATTATATATTCTATGGTGTATTGAGAGATTATTATTATAATAAACTGAAAGTGATAGCATATTCATTAGAGAAAATTGACAGAATTTGGTGTAAATCCAAGTATCCAGATGCAGCATTTAAGTCAATGTTTATAATTTACTTTAAAATCTTTTGCTTTGGGAGAATATTCAAACAATTAAGGGTGAATTATTTTATGCATTTATACTTAAAAAAGAATTTCACCTTTGTGTAATACTTCATAATTGAAGGGAATAAGTGAGTTTTAATAGCAAAATTAGTCTGTTCTTATTCATTCTTACCACAAATGTGGTTTGTTATGATTTTTATTATTAGTTTATGTGTATGTTTATTTTAATTTTTAGAATGAAAGGAAATTGTTACTTTCAGATGGAAAGGAAAACTTAGTGAAATCATTAAAGTAGGAAGATAGAAGAAATGATAACTTCTATGTGAGTAATAATTATTCATATTTCACGTTAATTTATACTTCACAAGGTTTTCATGAGTTTCCCTCAAGCTATACCAATCCTCCGTCTAGATTTTTGTAGCAATGCCATTGACAGAAAACTTTTGTCATAGAAAGCTGCAAGATCTAATTCAATCATAATCAGTAGATGTTATTTTTTTTTCCTTGAAGACATTTCTTTGCTAAATGCTTTTTTTCTTTTTTTAATATTCAGTTTCTTGGTACTTGATCTTTTTCAGCAGAGTGGTCACTCTTAGGCAGTCTCTGTTCAGGAGGAAATGGCCATCCTCCAGCCATCCTCCATGAGGAGAATATCCACCCCAATGCTTGTAATAAAAAAATAATAAATCTCCAAATTAGTTAACTCAGAAAAGCCTTGATTTCCCCATCTCTAAAGTTAATATTTACCTTCATTAGAGTAATTAATTCACACAAATAAAAGGCCATCTTTGCCCTCTTTAAAGAGGAGACCTCATTAACCTAAAAAGTAAATGTAGAAGTAGTTAAAGCAAAATTATTAGATGTCAACAGAATTCTAGGTGGAGTCAATTTCTGAACTGATAGCTGTGGAAAAAAGTTAAATCTTCTTTCCTTACATACCCTAGTTATCTTCTCAGCTTACTTCTGCAAACAATTCATTTATTGACTGCACTCACACAGAGTAAAAAGCAAATGTTTTGGTCTGGTGGTTTGCCACCAATCTACGTTTCCAAACACGTACTCTATAAAACCACTAAACATGTTGTTGCTTAAAAGTACTTTACATAATTCAACATCTTTGGCTTCTCAGTGATTCTGAAAAAAACCTTTCTTTCCCCCCCCTTTCTTGAATTTTTCGTGGTAAAATGGTTGGAATTTAAATCCCAGCTCATCCACTACTAGTGGTGTGAACTTGGGTATATTAGTCTGTGTTTTAGTTTCCTGATCTATTAAATGCGGATAGAAATAGTAGATACCTCATATGAATAAATGAGTTAATGCCTATATGTATTTATTTACTTATGTATTTTTTATCTATCAAAAACAGAGTATTTTACTTTTTAGAACCTTTAAAGAGCAATACAAACTTTAGTGGGCCATGAACAGTTACAAATAAGACATACTAGAGAGAACTGGCCTGGGTTTTTTGACTGAAAAGATAATCATTTGGGCCAGATTCAATGCTGTTTCCATAAGTTTACTACTAAATCAATCATCAAGAGGTTGGAACAATGTATTTCAGATAATGCCAAGTAAAAGAGTGGGTGAAGATCATCATTGGTGCCTCCCCAGTTTTTCATGGAGGTACTTCTCCCCCTGTGGTTGTTTGTGTAGCCTAGAGATTAAGAGCCAGGAAGTTCATTGAATTGCATGCCACAAATCTGAGAATGCACTCAGGATCTCCACCTAAAATAAAGTAAGGGAAGCAAGATTAAGCAGAGGGAGAAGGTTAACTGCAAAGGCTCAGATGATCCCGTAGAGAGCTCTGCCACTAGGGTGGTCTATTGAGTTGTCTGAAATTGAGGTAAACGGGCCAGGCTTTGTAGTTCCTTTAACAAACAGTCATTGGATTTGTGCTGCCCCAGGAATGGTCATAGCCTTCAGGGTGGCAGTTCTGTTTCTGTGAGGGCAATCCCAAGAGGAATGCAATGGGGTTATATAGCCAACACTCCCATGAGCTGGGGAAGCCGGTGCCTCAGTCCTGTAGGAGAGATCTAGTGAAGTATCTTTGTCTCTTTGAACCACCTGAAGTTTGAATTCTGTGATGACTGTAAGATAATTTCCAAGTTAGAGAAGCCAGAGACATTGCTTTAGTAAATTTTATATAATGTGAGAGGAGACCTGTTCAGAGTTATTTACTTATTTCTTACTATATCATCTAGTTTACAGGGGGTCTGTCTATGGCCTGTAGCAGATTAATTTGTGGTGATTCAAAACCAGTAGAAAATGTACAATTAAGGTGTTTACCACTAACTTAATCTGGTGCAGAAGAAACACATTTACATGATCAAGAAGGTAATTAAAAAGAAGGTAGGAAGAAGTGAAAAAAGGAAGATTTTCTATTTTATCTTCCCCAGTAAATGTATACATTTTCCTATCACATTCCAAGCTAAGATTGGAGTGATTCAAACAGGGTTAAGCCAACTTTTACACTCAGATCACCACACAAAATTTTAATAAAACTGTAATTGATTTCAGTACAGTTCTATGGGCAGAATTTAGCCTGTGTTCTCACGTCTATTATAGCTGAGCTTAGTTTACCAATAACTTCAGTGAAGGGTGTGAATAAAACATACCTTGTATACAGATGATTCTGTATTTATGGTGCGATTACATCCCCACAAACCCATCATAAAGTGAAAAGTTGTAAATTGACCAATCATAAGTCAGGAACCATCTGCATGTTTAAGTTGAGGAGAAGTTTTCTCTTCTCTTTCATGCTTATGAAGTGAAATCACTTCATCAGGTCAATCTAATGCATGACAGGTACTATTGAAATATAAAATTTGTAGCTTTAATAAAATTTTATTAGACATAAAAGTCTTACTGAAACATTCCAGGGAGGTTAGAGTGTTTAGAAATGGCTGGGAGAGAATGTAAAAGAACAAGCTGCCCTATAACGTTTAAATATATTGTTGTGATTTTAACATTTGGTTCCTATATGTCACCTTCAAAGAAAAAAAAAAGAATTAATAAATAAAGTGTCATAAAGCAGGAGTAAATATAATATGCTGTTCCTTTATTTTTGTCTAAGTTTAAAGTTAAACTCTTTTTTTTTTGTTTTTGTCAGTTGATGAGTTGATCATCATATCCACATTTAAATTACGAAAACATGAACTGTTTTAAGTTCAGAGAAAGATACTAAACCTGCCCTTTGGAGTAATAATAAAAACACATTTTATTTTTTAAAACTGAAATGGAAATTCCAAGGTGACAGGTCAAAAGAAAGTGCTATTTATTTATTTGTGACATGTCAAAAGGAATTGGTATTTATTGGCTTATTTAAAAAAAATTAGAACAATCTAAATATCGTAGTGAACATTCAAATAAGCAGGAGAAACAAAATCATAAATATGACCTCTGAAGTAAGCACAAAGAACTAATATTACTAACCTTAATACTTAACCCTTAACAGGCACAGTATGTTGGGTGATCACACAGGTTAGTTTTCAGGAGACTCAATAGACTGAAGGAACTTTGATTAAAACACAAACACATTTCATTTCAGAACACACTTCTTTACATTGGAATTAGGACATAACATTTTAGAATCTTAAGATTTTCCAGAGAACTGAATTTTGCTCAATAAATGATTATCATTTTAAAAATACATAAATATATAATTAAGAAGTCTTAATAAAAATGGTTGTTAGTGTTGACTGATTAGTATTTTCAAAATATCTACAGGTAAGCACGTAGACCAGTAGAGCTTTTAAGATTCTGCTGTGAAAATTTCCTAGAGATGTTTTCTCCCTTAATATTTTCGCTAACATTAATTTATTGCCTTCTATTACCAGCATTGAATCTTTACAACTGCAAGATATGTATTATTATCCCAGTTATTTTATAGATGAGAAAACTAAGATTTAATGAGATTAAATAATAACCCCAAATCATACAACTATCAAGCCGAAATGTCTTTGATTCTGCCATGCTCATTCTTACACATGAAGCAATGTAATGTCCCCCCAAAACTTAATCCCCACTGTAACTATCGAAGGTGGGAAATCCTAATATGGTAGTTGAAGGTGGGTTCCTGAAGAGGTGATTAGATTGTGAGGGACCATGCAATAGTGAATGGGTTAATTCATTTGATGGTGTAATGGTGGTTTGGGCATGGTTCTTCAGGCTTTAAAAGGAGGGCACAGGAGGAGCTCATTCTCAGCTCTGACATTCTGCCATGCGCAACTCCTGCACCACTGTCACCACCAGTGAGGAAATCATCAGATGTATTCCCTGGACTTTGGACTTCCCAGCCTCCAAGAATGTAAGCAATAAATTTCATTTTCTTTATAAATTACCCAGTTCAAAATATTTTGTTATAAGCAACAGAAACAGACTCATGCACCCAGCCTCAATATACTCATATTTATTATAATAATAACAGTGAAGGCTATTAAATGCCTGTTAAAGGTCAGGCAGTGTGTCCAGCACTTTATGTTCACTACTCTAAATTTCTATAACAACTCTGAAAAACAGTATTTTTTACATTACAGCTCAAAAAGTTTCATTGACTTGCCCATAGAATCACAGTTACCTAAGGTGCTGGCATCTGAACATATAAGTTAAATGTAGTGACATATTATTTAAAAGACAAATAATGATATTTATTTAAAAATAAAATATCACAGTGATATTTATTTAAAAGATAAATGATTTTGGAACAAGAACTAGGACAATGAAAAGATGAAACCTGGGGGACAAGTCGAGAAAAGAGAAATAAATCTGAATATAAAATGAGAGGAGAGTTGGGGGAATGATGGAAAATTCTTTGAGCTCTTTTTAAAAATTTAAGATTTGAAAATTTACTGTGTGACCTCATAGTCATGTCACTATTTGGAAGTTAAAAGAGCAGAATGATAACAAAGCCACACATGGATATCGTAAAAATGAATTAGATAATGTTAACAGTGTACACTGAGCTCCTTAGAGAAAGGTCTGTAAATGCAACATATTAAAAACAAGTGCACTGAGGCTCTTTTGGTCTCTGACACAATTGATGGGAATACAGAATATCTCTCATTTGCAAAGAAAAGAGAGTAGAGAGCACTAGAAAAAATGGAGTCTAACACACAGCGGCATTTTCTTTTGTGAACAGTCTATGTTTGCAGTTAGACCCAGAAATCTGACAAATAAAACCCAGAAAAGAAAAATAGAAAACCAGTTCTTGTGAACTAATTCAGCTAATAAGATCAAGAGCACAGTACTTAAAATACTGTGTGTACAGGAAGTGAAGGAAGGAAGAAATTGAAAGCAAAGACTTGGTAACTGATAGGAAGCTGAGCCTTCCAAATCAGTGAGCTTAGAGTTTCGTTCACAGTTGTGCCCAGGAGAAGGATTTATTTCTGGCTTTATACTGCCTTTTGAAGTGAAATATTCTTAAACTAAAAGATCCAGGAAAGGTGGGATTGTTAAGGGGATGTTTGCTGTTCATTTGCAAAATTGGGGCATTATTCAAAATTTTCAGGAGAAACCAGTCCCCAAATTAGGCAGATTGGAAAATATAGATGAGTTTTTTAAAGCTAAATTATCTAAAACTATAATTAAGGATATGTGTGTGTGTGTGCATGCATGTGTGCATATATATACATAATCTGGGTTACCAGATTTAATAAAAATACAGTATACCCACTTACATTTGAATTTCTGACAAAAAACAATTTTTTTAAAAAATATAAGTATGTCTCCAATATTGCATGGAACATACTTATATGAGTACTAAAATATTATTTGTTGTTTATATGAAATTCCAACTTAACTGCCATCCTGTATTTAACCTGACAACCAAGATAAAGCATTGGCACAAATATTGGGGAGGAGTATTTTTCAATGTTCATGCACAGAAAGAAATGAAACTTTTAGAAGAAAAAAATGTTTTGTTTTATTTACTTGTTAATTAACACAGATGATTCTTTAAAAGTAAAGATACTCCAAAAATGATTTATTTTCATCAAATTGACTGAAATTAGCTCAGATCCTCAGGTATCAAACCTGACAACTAACGAGAAATATTTCTCCGGAGCCTGAACATAGATATTATTTAAAAGCTGACGATCCCCCCAAATTGTAGCTCAGTCTCACATTGAATAAATATTATACTAAAAATCACATATAATTGACATTATAGCATGCATTAGTCTGTTTTTGTTGCTTATAACAAAATATCTGAACTAGGTAATTTATAAGGAAACAAAATTTATTACTTACAGTTTGGGAGCCTGGTAAGTCCAAAGTCCACGGAACACATCTGGTGAAGGCCTAGGTGGTGGCAGTGATCAAGGAGTCTCACATGGCAGAAATGGTGGAGCAAAGAGAGAGACTCTCACATACTCACATTTTAAAGCCCTCAGAACCACTCCCGTGATGGACATTATTAATGCATTCATTAGGGCAAGGTCCTCAGAATCTAATCACCTCTTCAAGGCTGCACCTTTCAATTATCATAATAGGATTTCCCACCCTCAATATTTACAGTGGGGAATAACCTTCAGTGAGGTTGTAGGGGTGGGGAGGACATCCAAACTACAGCATATGCTTGATATATTTTTCATATATGGTGTGGATGTTGACTTATGACGTTAAGTGTATCGTCATGGCTGGTCCTATGTAGAAAACTGGCGGGAGAGGCCCTTAAAAATGATTTGAATGTGGAGCTAAGGAAACGTGATCAAACTATGTCCCACTGATGCTGCGGACATCACCGAATATATGAGGGAGGATGTATTTGTGGAGTGGGACAATTTGGGTTAATTCACATGGGTATTGTGGAACCTTCCTCATAATAATTCATCCAAGGAGAATAAAAAATTAGCAACACAGTTTTCAAGAGATTTTGAACCAGGGTTGGCTGTTACCTTGTGTAAAATGACCTCAGCCATTTTCAACATTATTTTCAACATTAGAGATTATGGGAATTCTTGTGAGAAAATATCGTTAACCTTGAACTGTAAGAGGTACATAAGGATCGTATATGCACTCTCCCTATTTTCTCATTATCTGCCCCTTTTTAACTATGTTTAACAAGTTACAGACTGAATTCTGCCACATTGACAAACATTCACTAGTAAGCAGGCACAAAAATGGTAAAACAACCTGTTCTGTAATCTAAACAAAGCCTCAACTCTCTATCCTTTTAGGTGTTCTGAGGGTGTCTAGAAATTTTCACTAGAGGCAAATGCTTCAATATTCTACAGGCACTATGCACCTAAACTTATAGTCAGAGTCAGGGGAAAATTCTCTAAGCAGCTGTACACAGGATTGGACTGAATCCTAATTTAAGAGGCTCATTGCAAAGACCATTGACTATATTCTTTCCTGCAAAAAATAATCCTTATATCCATTTTCTACATTTTAAATATCAGTCTTTACACCTATAATAATAATTTCTAATGTCCATCATGCTAATCAGTAAAAGCTCTGCTTGGTCAGAGATAAAGAGTTCTAAAACCCTTTTGTAGCTCCTTCTGGAATGTGAACTTCTGGTTAGTTTAGGATAGTTCAATTGTTGGCAAACTACTGAAAAGGTGTTGATGAAGCATATGTGGCATACATATGTCTACAAAGTATTTTAAGGAAAATTTTAGTTACTGAAAAATACCTAAATCTAGCCCTGAACATGCTGTGAACAAAATGAAAAGAGAGGTGTCACTGAACTGTGTAAAACCATAAAACCCCAGAAGCACAACATTAACATGACATGAGGAGGACCATTTTCGGATTTTGTCAGAACAGGGCTTACATTTGGCATTTTTTGGCTCTTGGTGGTCATTAACAAAGAACTTTACTACACAAAGAAGCTGAATAATGTCTCTGAATTTAATAATGGCAGCAGCACCCTTCTCTTAGCTTGTGGAGCAGCACAAAAGAGGGACAGCACCTAACTGGACTGGTGTGGAGCAGCAGCACATTGGTACTGCTGGGAGGATCTGTACAGAAAATTTTAATACCTAAGACAAATAGGAAGTCATTCAATGTGAACCTAACTTGACCTCTTAGTAAAACCTTACTAATGAGATCAAATACATATAGACTCTAAAAGCAAAGGAAATCAGCAAGATATCTTGATCAGGAGGACACACTTCATATTTAAACCATTTCTGTCAATCTAACACAGGCATTGTGGGATTTCCACATACATGAGATCCCTTTGAAGGCTCCCTCAGTATGGAGGGAGTCCATTCAATTAACAATCAGAAGCAAAGTTGGGTTCTATTGCTAATGTGATTTTTTTAGTATCCATAAACAGATGATGCCTTTAAAATTCTTTTTTATTTTTTCCTTTTTGTCTTTTTTCATATCCGGCAACGGATCGCAACCCTCAGTGTCGTGCCCATACCGGACCGGGACCGGCAACGGGATCGCAACCCTCGGCATCGCACCTGCACCTTGCTCAGCCAGTGAGCGGGAACCGGTCTGTATGTGGGATCCGAACCCTCGGCGGGAGCGCCGCTGCGCTCCCAAGCTGCGCACTGTAGCAGTGCGCCACCGGGCCGGCCCCTTAAAATTCTAATTACATTTATAAACGTCTTCTGACCTACCAGTAATTTACTAGATATTAGTAGACTCAGAACAGAAATAAGCAAGTTTAATTTATTATAATATTCTCTACACAAAAATTATACATACATTTTTGAATACCATTTGCTCATAAGGCTCTTCAAAACACTATAAAATTAGATTAATAGTTCCGATCCTTCTAACCATGCAGATATATTCTGATGTTTCATTTTTATACATAAATTAACAATAAAGTCAAGAAGGGGAAATTTACAAATAAATTAAATATAATTGTCTTCTAAAGCATATTTTTAGATTTGATTTGTCTTCCTCATAGCAAACATATCCTTAAGTGATTCTTTGATTCAAAAATATATATGATAGTTACCTCCTTAAGAAATATTTTTGAATTATTCTTAACATAGTTATGGTTTTTGGTGTATGCGTCTCGGTGTGACTGACTACAGTGTAATGATGTATACAATAACATTTGACAGAAAATAGATCTGATATGAAACATAACCAAAGATGACTAGAGGTTAAATATCCAAAATTATTTCATTTTGAGAAGGCCTAATTTTAAATTGTCTCATGCCCTATTCATGGAGTCGTGTCAGGGTGAGTCATTATTTCTAAATATCATGGGGGTTTGAAAAACCTATTCCAATAAAGGAAAACATTGACAATAAATTGCTCCCAACTATGTAATACGGATTAACAGAAAAGGGATTTCCTAGCAGATCTAGGTGTTTCTCTCTAGCAAGTCAACTTGACAAACAGTATTATAAGATATAAAAACCAGCTATAATTAGGGTTTCAGGGTCTCTTCTTTCCTTCTCTCCTAGGAAGAAATGAAATTATAAAAACCAGTGGTTGACTAAGTAGGAAACACACACACACACACACACACACACACACACACACACACACACATGGAGCGTTGGCATCTGTAATGAGATTTAATATACATAGGCTGTGAAAGAAAAGGAAATCAGCAAAATATCTCAGATCAGGAAATACTTCATATGTATACCATTTCTAAATCAAACATCTTTCTGGCAAAAGGGCATTTTATTACCCATCTTGTTAAAGAAATGAGATGATTCATCAACAATCCTTTATGTAGATTTAGCTATGATTCTTTATGATCTGCTCAGAGATTTACTCTAAAATTTACAATATTGAAATCAAAATGGGTATAGACAATGCTCAGGATTTTTAAAGAAAAATAAGGATTTACTCTAATATAAAACTGTTGGAGAAAATATGCCAGGAAATGAAAAATATGTTTAGATTTTGTTTTCATATTACCCAAAGATATTCCTTCAGGAAATTCTTCTGAAAAGATAAATTTTAAGTTTGTCAAATGTTATTCATTATTTTTTACTACAATTGGCTAGACATGGTTTAGAATGTTAAACACCTACATTGTAGATAGTGTTAAGTAAGTATTTTGGAAGCAGATGATAAAAGAATATCTCTTAATATAGTACATTACCTAGTAGACAGGAGAAAGTAAAAGAATACTCAAAAGTAAGTGATATTTAATGCTTGCAATACCTGGAGTGAAAGAACATCAAATTTTACAGTCTTAATAGCAAACTCCATAGACATTCAGTTGCCTTATCCTACAATCTCATGTATTCCCTTGAATAAAATGTCTCTTTGTGAATATATATTCTGTTGTGAACCTTCTAAAAACATCACAGAGCATGCACTTCTGTGCACTGAAAAGATTTACTCTGATACAGAGGTGTTAATTAGAAAGAAAAAGCTATTTAATCCCAAGAATTTACTTGTTTTTCCATTTGTGGGCTAGAAGTTCTTGGCCTCCATTTTTCTTTTTCTAACAAGGGATTATCTTCTCAACATTTCTTCCTGCTGTGCCAGTCATAGATTTATATACTTTGAAAATCGTAACAATGTCACATATTATGTAGAGTATATGCGGAAATATAATAAAGACAGCCTGAATATTTTTTTAAGGACAATAATAACTTGGATTTTTGAAACAGTGGAAGACTTTTCTATGTTCAATTGTGATCCTGTGCAAATGCCTTTGTAAAGACAGACCCTAGGATACACATCAAGTGGTTATTTTATGTATTTTGGGGTTTTTTTTTATTGCTATTTCAAGTTTTTAGGATTTGAAAGAATTAGAAGATGGAATCCTTTTCTGAATTTTTATCCTTTTTTTGTCTTTTTTTTTTCCCTCATCACTGCACCTGAGATTAATTCAATTCACATCTCTATTCAGCCACTGGGATGTGTCAGACTGGGGTTCAGCCTCTAGGGTCACAAAAATGAAAGAGATAAGCATGGACTTCAAGGGCCACAGGCTAACAAGAGAGATGCATAAATCTGTATCCAAAATACAGGAATCATCAGAAAAATTATCTCTGGTAACACTTGGTTTGGGGAAAGAATTTCCTTTCATATTTCCTTTTTTTCTTAAGATGAGATTGCTTATTGTGTAGCAAGCTCACTACTAAAACCTTGCAACCTGCTTTCTGTAATCTAAAACATATATAGAAAGATTTTCCTTGCTTATTTTAGACCTCTTTTATAATGCTCATTTTAGAGAACAAGACAAGCAACTAACCATGATTAATAGCTATTTATTCAATTGTTATTATATTTGGGGATCAAAGTATTAAAGTGATACAGAAAATGTTCCTTATAACAGAACATGAAAATTGTCCCCGTCATGGAGCATATGCTCTATTTGTGGCTATTGTTCATACAGATAATTTTTAGTAATCTTATTTAATGAATTTAAAAAGTTAATAAAATTCTCCAAATATAAATATAAATATGTAAACATTAACTATGTAGACTAAAAATGTAAAACTATTGTACATCTGTATAAAGTATTAATAATTTGTAATACTTGCTTCAGATATTTTTAAAGAAATAAAACATTTTACGTAGATTTGAAACTCCATATATTCTCTTCATTACCATTTTTCTTTGTTAACACACCACAGAGATATGAATATGGTGTGAATTTCTCACGTGATATATACACACACACACACACACACACACACATCTATAGGAAAAACATAGTATTGTTTGGCATGTTGATTATTACCACCTTTTATGAAAAATATAGTGTTTTTTTCTATTTTGATTCTATGTTTTGATTTTGAGATTTACTCCTTTATGTTATATGTACCTGTTCATTCATTTTAACTAAAGTCCATAGTTTATCCAGATTTCCTGAGTTTTTCACCTAGTCTCCTTTTCCCTTTCCAGGAGTCCATTCAGTATTCCACATTACATTTAATCATCGTGTCTTCTCAGGGTCCTCTTGACTGTGACATTTTTTATTCATTGTTTTCATTGATTTGATTACCTTAAAATTTTGAGAAGTACTGGACTGATATTTTGTTGAATGTCTCACAATTGGGATTAGTCTGATATTTTTCTAATAATTCGACTAAGGCTATGTGTTTTGGGGAGGAAGATCAATGAGGTAAAGGGCCATGATCATCACGTCACATGGAAGGTACTTAGTACCAACATGACATCACCGTTGATGTTCACCTTGACACCTGGCTGAAGTAATGTTGATCATGTTTCTCCACTGTAAAGTCATTCTAATTTCCCCACCCCTTTCGTACTGTACATTTCAGAAGAAAGTCACTAGCATAACCCATATTTAAACACTGAGGAGTTAGGCTCCACTTAATTGAGCATGAAGTATCTACAAAAATTATTTGGAATTTTTCTGCACAGAATGTTTCTCTATTATCCCTCACTTATTTATTTATTCAATCGTTTATTTATATTAGTATGGACTCCTGGATATTTACTTTAAACCTGAGATATAATCCAATACTAGTTTATTTATTTTGTTGCTTAAATTGTTCCAGCTTTGGCTACTGAGAGCTCTTTTAGGTGACTCCTGTGTCCCTTTGATATACATTCATCATTGCATGTTTTGTTTTCATTTGTTGTCTCTTGTAGCTTCCAAGCTCTTTACATGATGGATCTGACACTGAAATTTTTCAACAATGTCTGGATCCTTGAGTAAGATAATCTAGACTTAAGTCCAAACTTTTTTGTATGTTGAGTAAATCTATCTCTCTCTCCCCACCCCACCTCCACCATCTCTCTTCCCACCCACCAAGTCTGTCTTCATATGATAAAGTGGAGATCAAAATAACAAATGTTCTCCCTACATCACAGATAGGATTACATTTCTGAAGTATCAAATGCAATGAATTTGTTAGTTAATAACTGTAGTACTTCACGAAATGACTACTAAAAATATTAATAGCACCTTCGATTTATTAAGCACCTCCTACAATCAATTTAATAGCTTATTTACAACATTATCTCCTTTAATTCTTACAGAAGTGTTATATATTAATGTACAAGTCCACAAGATATGTTGCAAAGATTCAGGTTGCTTATATATATATACCCAATATGTATCCAACAGTAAAACTTTATACTGGCCATCCTAAAACCCTGGGTCGCTGTACAACTTTAAACCAATATACTGTTCTTTGAATCTGATAAATGGCCACAGTTATTTATCCAGATGAGTATTGAGAAAATATCTTAGCAAAAATGAGAGACAAGAAAATGTCATTCCCTGTCTCAGCACGTTCAAGTTAGGGATCAAAAGACTGAATTTGCACTGAAGATGAAATTCTTTCTTTCATTTTTTTTCTTCCTTTTCTCTCTTCGACAATATTTTGACAATATTTTAATTGATGAATAGCCTTTGAAAATTAAAAGAATTCACATTAATATTTGGATTAATATCCAAAATCTTGCCTTCTCTTGAAAAGTTAGAAGATCTGGCAAATCTGTACCCACATTTTTTTCCAGCGAAAATCAGTTGAAAATTCTGGCTGTTCTCTCAAGCAGGCCATACGGTCTTCAGTTCACCAGTTTTTTACCATTTCCTAGTTTAACATACAAGCTTGCTTCAGTTGTTGATTTACGTTTCTATTCCAGGTAAACATAAGAGTTTTTGTTCTAACATTTCAGTCTTTTGAATTGAAGTTTTAATTTAAGCACCCATGCCTATTTGAGCTGTCAATCAATGTAACAATGGAAACCATACGCTGATGCCTAAAATATGGCCAATAGCTGACTTTCTTGACCCTTCCTTGCTTACTAGAAATTGGAGCATCAATCATGTAGCATATTTAACCTGGCAAATGAGCAATTGGTCATTTTGACTGGCAACTTTCCAATTCTTCCAGAACTGGAAGAAACAAAGAAACAAAAACTCAAGGAGTCATTCAGATTAGGAACTATGCAGTATGTTTTATCACCTCATCTTCAGAACCCTTTTTCTCTAGGTTTTATTCATCTGGATTCAGAAAGTCAGATCATCAAGAACTATGCATAATGTTCAAAGATGAGTATGAATGGTGAAAGCCTTTTCGTGTGCTGAGACCACCTGAAACTAGTGGGCCCTCCTACCTGATAGGTGTTGCGTTTCTTTAGCTTTATGAGAATGCTTTTTAATTAAACGTAATAAATCTCTTGCTTTTCAAGTGGCAGGTGTATGGCTTGCTACTTTTTTATGTCCCGAACACATAAAAAGGAAAGGATGACTGAACATTGTGTAAAATTAGGACTTAATCCCTTATTAGGCTGTCAAGGTCTAAAGGAAGAAACCCATGCTGGACCAAGGCTTCTAATGCACAGACTTTATCCAGGAATAAATAAGAATGGTAAATATTATGTATTTTATAGATGTAAACATGGGCTTACAGAGGCTAAGTGAGTTTTTCCAAGACTACACAGTGGTGGTAGAAAGTACTCGTGGGCTTTGGGTCAGTCATGAGCATATATCCTGGCTCCATCATTTATTAACTGTGTGAACTTGGAAAAATTACTTAAATTTTCTCAGACTCATTCACACCACCTATAAAGTAAGGACAACCATACCCATTCTGTAGGGTTATTCTCATGATTAAATGAAATAAGGCCTGTAAGCACTTAACCTATAGTTCCTGGCATATTGTTTTTTTAAAAAGCAAAGAGAAAACATTTGGTTGAATATATTTAATTTATCTTAATTAAACATTTCTTAATTAATTAACCAGTATTTTATAATTTTATTATTCAGACCTATATTTCTTAAGTAAAATAAATAATTAGACATCATACGAAGCTGTTACTTTGGATATGGCGTAAAGAGTGTCACTTATACAAGTGTGTATAAAATGCAAAATAAAACTAAACAAAAGCTAAAACCAAATGGACAGGTTCATAAAGCAGCACTGAACTAATTTTCAGACATACTGTCCAGATGTCAACATTGATGCTCCTACAGAAAGCTGTTAAGTAAATGAGAGAAACCCTTCAAGGGACTGGTAGACTGCTGTAGCCTCTGTCTGCTGTCTTAACACAACACAGCAGATGGAAACATTAGAAAATACTATAGTGTGAATATGTTCCTGAATGTCTATGTTAATCTGGAAGCATACATATATTGTAACATGTCACTGTGCCATTGGCAAAAAGTAATCAGTGGGAAACAGAGTGATTCCAAACTGACCATATCAATATTTTAAAAAATACTTTATAGAAAAGATAAATACATGTCTAACTGGTGTGTTGGGATATCAGATGAAAAATGTAGCTTTGCAAGTGTCTAATTCAATTAAAGCTTGAATCAATAATCACCAGCATTTTAGAGTGATTTATATGGATTATTAAAATGAGATTAACCCCTATCTTTATAAATTAGATGTCAAAAGGAAAAAAAGGAAAACCTATGTGAAATACAGAGAAAGCATGACTGCTAAGTAGTCACATATTATATCACATCTTATTTATTTGTGTAAGTATTCATTGATCTATTCCTTCAATAAATATGTATTGTGAACCTGTTATTTGCCACTTTTAGTTTCTAAAGATAAATTCGTGAAAACAAAGTCTCTGCCAAAATGGAACATACATGCTGGTAGATTCAGTCAGATAATTAACAACTAAACACTTAAATATATAACATGGATCAGGGTAAAGAGATAAAGACTGTGGGCAGGACTATTTTGATAGGATTATCATGGAGGAGGTAATATCTAAGCAGAGATAAAAAAAAATGTGAGGGAAGAACAATGCAAATATTCAGAGAAAAATGTTTCAGGCAGTGAAAAGAAGAAAAACATGGAGAAAGAATGGTGTGCTTGAAATACGTCAAGTTGCCTTGAGCCATGAGAGCAATGGAGGGAAGAGTATATGGGGTTATGGACTTAGGCAGGGGCTGGATTGCATCCAGTCATCTGATCATAGTGGAGCTTAGATTTCACTCTAATGTGATAGGAAACAATTACAGGTGTGTAAGCATAAAAGTGATATGAAGCAAGTAGTTTTTAAAATATATATATTATTAAATTATTTTATGGAGAATTGCCTGTAGGAAGCAGCATTGGGAACCAGGATCCCAGTCTAGAGGCTGTTGCCAGCGTCCACATGACAATTGGAGGCAGTGGCTCCTCTTCCTGACGCAAACTGGTTTTCATTGTTAATAATCTCTATACTCTTGTAAGAGTCGATTACATTTTTTCAAAAGTATCATCTCATTTCAAGTTAATAGAACTGGTATTACACTACATTTTGCAAATTAAGAAATCAAGATACAAATATAAGTGCTCTCTCCAAGGCTAATTATAACATGAGGACTGTGGCACAGAACATTCTTATGCTTCCTAATTCTGTATATATATCTTTAAATATATCGAGTTCTAGGGTATCTACAATAACAAGTTTAAGCTATCCTCAATCTAAACTCTATTATTTTACAATATTCAATTTAATACATTTATTGCATAATGTTTAAATTGTATCTGGCTAGCACCACCTAATACTGTACCTCTACAGGTTTACTAAAACGTCTAGGAAAACAAGCAAAAAAAATGTCAAAAACATAATAAAGCAAATTGAATTAGAGAGGCAATTGATTAAAAATATTAGAATAGTATAATCTCTATCTACAACAGAATTAAAAATTATGACTGGTTGGGCTGGCCCGGTGGCGCACTGGATAGTGCGCCGCTTGGGAAGCGTGGAGGCGCTCCCGCCCGAGGGTTCGGATCCCACATACAGACCGGTTCCCGCTCACTGGCTGAGCGAGGCACGGGAGCAACACCGAGGGTTGCAATCCCGTTGCCGGTCCCCGGTCCGGTACGGGGGCAACACTGAGGGTTGCGATCCGTTGCCGGACACGGAAAAAGACAAAAGACAAAAAAAAAAAAAAATTATGACTGGTGACTGATACTCCCTTCACAGTCTAATATCCTAACACCCTAATACACCCGGTCCCGTAACATCTACTCGCTCCCCTAAGACTCCCTAAGATAACCAGCATGCCAATAACTCAGAGCAGACAAACAAAAAACTGAGCACCTCTCTCTTTAGAACAAGTACTGCTGTTTCCATCTTCTTTTTTTTCTTCTGCATATTATAGTATGCATGGCATTCATTCTAAGAATATTAAAAGTTTATCTCACACACACACACACACACACAAACACAAATTTAAACAGAACTAAAATGTGGAAAGTGAAAAGTACAGTCCTTTTTCCCAGCCTTCCAAATCATACTATCTTTCCAAATCATACTATCCATGAAACTGTTAATATTTTTATGTGTAACTTTCCAGAAAATGTTCCCTTTGTGTGTGTGTACTCTTCTTCTTTGTGTTGGAATTTGGATTTTTTTTTTAATAGTATAGTGAACATCATTGTACATATGCGCTAGTACTTTGCTGAGTGGACCTGAAGGAAAAACTTTTTATAAGTCAATTGATGGCACAAAATATTTTTGCATTTTCTATTTTGTTACATACCTGAACATTGCTATCTCTTCAAAATATTAAACTTCCAAAAAGAAAATATGATAGTTTCTCTTTCTCAGGATTACCAGATTGATAAATGAAAAACATCAAAATAAGGAATAGATAGTCAAGCCAAAGAGAACAGAACGCAATCCTTATGGTCAAAAGTTTAAATTGCTACTACTATGACAAGTTTAAATGGTGCCACATATATTGCTTTCATTCGCATATCTTTGCCTTTCAAAATGTTTAGTAATAATTTTAATTGATTTCCTGTAAAACAGTTCTTCAGACACTTTGTTCAGTTTTCTAATAGGTTTGCTTGCCTTTTGCTCCTTGAAAAAGTAACCTTTTTAAATTCATAAATTAAAGATTTATTCTCCCATACATGTTGCCTTATGCTACCTTGTAAGGAAGACAGAACTGTTTCCTATTTCCATTCATCCTTACTGACCCATTTAGAGACTGAAATATCTAACAAAGGAAGGAAACTTGAAGTGACACTTCATTTAAAGTGAGAGATTTGCAGAAATAAATTTTCTTGGAAGGAGCAATAACAGGAAGAACACTTGTAGCATTCTGGGCAATGCAGAATTTTTTTATTTGAACAAAACCTTAGGAAAAACAATCAGTGTAGCAGAGCCTTGTCTATCCGAATTGTACTTGATTAATTTCCTCTGGACCTGGAAGTTAGTCTAAGAGCTCTGCACCTCAGCCTGATTCCAGGTTGTGAAATTGAATGGAGAATTCCAAAACAACCAAGAACATGAATCCAGGACACCCACACATGAAACTGCAATACAGTATTTGCTTATATCATTCTTCATCTAAAAAGAGCAAAGAGAAAACAACTAAACTTTAGGTCTATTGAAAAAACAAACAAAAAGAAAATACTTTGACAAAGGAAGAAGGAACCCATTCTAATGATCTTTCGGAAAATACTTCATTAAAATTAGTTTTAAGAAAACAGCTTGGCATTCTCAGTAACATTCTCAGTAACCAACCAACAAACAAAAGGTGGCCTCTACTCCTCTATGAAACAGGAGGCAAAAGCCATCCATTTGTTTTTTCAAAAAATTATGTATTGAGTGCCCACAACATATTCAAGTGGACATCTGACTACAAAAGTGGACAAAAGCATACAGGGGGCACCTGCTTTTATGGAGTTTACAAAGGAAGAGTAACAATGACCAAATTGTCACAAAAATAAATATTAAATTGAAACTCTAATTAGTAGATCGTACTATGAGTGTATGTAAATAATTGATGAAATGCTTCCCCGAGAAAGCAACAATTGGATTAGGAAAACATCTAAAGTAAGGATAGGGATTAACCAGGTAAAGTCTAAAAAAAGAAATGACATGTGTGAAGACCCTATTGCAAAATTTGCATAAAGTACTTAATGAATTAAAAGAAGGCCTGTGAGATGAGTACAGAGAATTGGGAGTAGAGTAGGAAGGGCATTATATGAGATGACGACGTAGTAGTGAAAGCTAGATCTTGTCAGATATTAAAGAACACGATAGTGATTTCAATTTTTATCCATGAGCAAAAGGATGCCATTTATCTTAAGTACAGAAATGACATACTGAGATTTGTTTTTGAAAATAATCACCATACTGTAGGAAAAACAGATGGCAGAAGGATGAATGGATGATGAACTATAACAGAAGCAGAGACACCAGGAAGAAAATAATTTCAAGAGACTATGGCAGCTTTCACAAGGATGTTGGCAGTGAAGCTGGAGAGGTATAGAAAGAATAAGGCATGTTTAGGATGTCAGATCAACCAGAATTTTCAGTGGATTAGAGCAAGTTAAAAGAGAGTATCTGATATGAATCTTAGATCACTGGCTTGCATAAATAAATGAATATTGGTACCATTTACAGAGATTGGGAGCAGTAGAAGAAATAAGGTTTGTAAATTTTATTTTCATCAGGGAAAAACCATTGGTTTCTTATAGGACATAGTAAGTCTGAGCTATCTTTAAAACATTTGAGTGCAAATGTCATGTGATCATTTAGAAACACTGTTCTGAAGCTCACAGGAAATGTCCAGGCTAGAAGTATACATTTACATATCATCAGCATATAGAAGGTCATTAAAACTCTGAAATGAATAGGATAATCAAGAGAAAGACAATAGAGGAGAAGGGAAGAGAATATGAAAATAGAGATTGAAAATGCCCCAAATTTAACAGCTAAGTAGAAGAAGACAGTGGAAGAGAGAAAAAAATGTTTGCCAAAAAGGTCAAAAAAAAAAAAGTCTATAAGAGTATACAGGGTTATGAAATCTAAAGAAAGAATTTTCAAATGTAGGGAATTATTAACAAAATAGAATGCTTCTGAAATGACAAGAAATTTATGGAATTTAACAACATGGAGGTTATTGAGTTTTGCCAGAGTTATGTGAGGGAAATGACAAGGAAATGAACTCAGTGAGTTGATTGGTGTACAGGAGCAATAAAAGTTAGGAAACAGAAATGAACCTAAAAAAAATATTTTAGAGAGAATGATAGAGGAGAAAATGTAAGAAGACCAAAGATTTAGGGAGAAGGTGTGTGCACGTGTGTGTGTCTATGTATGTGTGTTCAATTATTTTTCTTTTATCATTCAATAACAGAAATTTTAGATACTGTAAAATGGAAAGGATCCAGTTGACAAAGAAAAAACATAAAAGAGGGAGAGAAAAAAAGAGGGTTGGTAGTATAAGCTTTCTGAGAAAACATCATAGATGAGAATCCGGCTGATTTGGAGGGGTCATGAGTTACTCTGTTATAGGAGAACAGAGGAGGAATAGAATGAGTGCATGTATAGATAGATGGAGTTAAGTGGGAGCTGTTGAATTAATTTAGAGAAATCAATGGGCTAAGAAAAATTTGCATAGTATTTCAAGCCAGCTGTAGGAATAAGATTCTGTGGTTATAGAGTGAAATACTTCTTTTAGTGATTTTAGTGTTGTCAGATTACAGCACACTCCACTCTCCGAGTTTGCTCCTCAGGGTTAAGTAACTAAGGTAAAGATAGCACAATTAGTTTGGTGCAGGAATGTCAATGAAGAAATTGAGGAGCTCTTGTGTTGGATGGGTGGTTCATATAGATGATGAAATCACCCACTGTGCAGAGGAAGGCAGGAAGCCATGGTAAGGACTACAGGTAACAAGGAGAGAGGGGTGGATGGTAGAGAGAAAGAAAGAGGCTGTAAAGGAATGAAGTTTAAAAATTAATGGAAGAGCACATAATGGAAGCAACAAAGGGAAACAAGAAGACATCACCCCCAACACCTACACCCAAAAAATATAATATGTAGACGAATCTCTTGAGGTGAATAATTGTTCATGGTAGAGGATGAGAATAAAGAGGCTTTTGCTGGTTATGGAGTTCCAGTAACAGAAAGCACTGCTATGTCTGGGGTGCACAGGAGGGAGAGTCACACGTGTTAGCAGTAAGGGAATAGATACAGTGCGTCGTGGAGAATGTGGGAGTGAACTAGACTAGATGGCTAGATGTGGAGTGGTGCTGATAATGGATGGATTGGGCCTAATGGCCAGAGAAGCACTCTTCCTTGTTAATAGACCAAGAAACTGCCAACTCCATAAGAAACACAAATGTAAGAGAAAAAACAGAGTATAAAAATAGGAACAAAAATACTAGTCTAAATGAAAACAAGGCTGGAAAATATCAAAAAATAGGAGAGCTACAGCTAGAGTTATGGGAGAGAGGGGAATATTCACAAAATAAGAAATATGGAAAGCCAAAGATTAGGGATTTTTTTGAAATACCATTGTAATAAAATATGTCGAAATTAAAGCAAACTTTTTTTTTTTTTTTTACATTTTTAAAGTGTTGAAAAATAAGTAAGAGATCAAAAAAGCACAAGGAAGACTTTCACCTCACTTTTTGCAATAGTGGTCCTAAAAGACAACTTAAGAGCCTGGTAATAGTCAAAATAGCACAGAAAATTATAAAATCAAAATAATTCTAATTTTGTTTAGTAATGAACAGTATGAATCTTAATCTATTAACAAGAAAACATATCAAAATGTCAAAAAAGATATCTCAGTGGAAATGATTTTTAGATGTCTCATTTACATATTTGTGTATTATCTCAAAATTCTGAAATCAGAAAAGGAGCTCTCAAAACAAAAACAGATAATATGTGCACGTTGTGTGTATATGTATGTGTGTGAGTGTATATAGAGAGATTTTATACAATTTTCTCTCATATATAAATTTCCAAAATCTTCATTTTAATGATATAGTTTGTCTATGCAATGCCAAAATAAACAACTTCAAGAGAGAAAAAATGGTGCATATGGTTGTCAGCACTCTCTCTGAACAGTGGAGCCTACAGAGAAGATGTGGCAATAACACACTGTATTAGCTTTTGTGTCCTTTCCATGCAGAGGATAGTGACAGCCAAACTTGTTCATTAGTGTGCCTTAACACAACTGCCATGGTGTGTCCACCTGGGCTGTGGCACCTCATGGTTAAGCAGGTAACTCAGGACTTGCCCAAGTAACAGGTGGTTTCTCTCAAATATTTGCTGTATTAAAGTGTTGAAAAAATAAAATAATAAAAGGAAAATAAATATAAAAGGCATTGCACCGCCCCAAGTAAATTAATATTTAGACGTGGAAAGATGTTCACAAATTCTAAGTGATTAAAAGAAGTTGCAAGTGTATATATATATATACATATATATGAAATATATAAAGTATATATATATGTATATATGTATATATATGAAGTATATATATACATGAAAGTATATATGTTATATATAATGTATATTTGTAGAATACAAGGATACTTCAAAAAAGTTCATGAAATAGAATTAAAATATGATACAAATTTTTCCATTAACTTTTTGAAGTACCCTAATATGTATGTATATATGTATGCACTGCATATATGAATATGCAGTATATATTTGCATATATAGTATACATATGTACATATGTATATGTATATCTGTATAGACACATATAACACACATACACACATATTCAGAGACACTGATGAATATGTGCACATGTATGTGCATTTGTATGTACACATATGTTTCTATATACCTAAAAATAGAAAGGATATGTAAATCTGTTAACAGTTTTTATTTCTGTGTAGGGCATTTGGCACTGGAAATCAACTTTCATTTTCTTTCTTATATAAATTTTAATGTCTAATTGGAATTTTCCACTGCAGAATCATGACACAGTTGATATGAAATTCCAAAGCAAGGTGTCAGAATGCAACTATTTAAAGCAATTGTCAGCCAGTGGGTCATTGTTTAAAAGTTCAGTGGAAAGATTCTGCATGGAGGGAACTGCTGAAAACCAGCAGCAGCCTCTGGAAAATTACAGTTGAGGGATTCAAGCAGGGAACAAATGGTTCTCGAAAGAACCCAGCGAAACACCCATGAGAATGCTGTGCTTGAAACATCAACCAGCTCCAGAGTACAAAACTAACTTGGTGATAAGAAGCATGCCTTTCAAGGAAGAATATTATTCTCTGAATTCTTTTCCCTCTTGGTTTCAGATAATTAATTCAAAAATATAAGAGGTGATTAAAATGAGAAAATAAGTAAACACAGCCTCTTACCAAATACAATGACGCAACCAGCAAACAGCAGGGCTTAATGTGCAATAAAAGAAAAAGCTTACCCTGGAATGGCCTGCTAGATTGAAGGAAGAATGTGGAGTCCTTGAATGTCATGCTAAAGAATGAAGCTATTATGGTATGACTGTTTGAGTAAGTGGAAAAAACACAACACAAACTGTTTTTTCTCTACTCTTACTGAGCAACCTCTCAACACAAAAGCCAGTCTTCTGTGTCCCAATGTGTAGGGATTTCTCCCCACTGGCAAGCAAGCCAGCAGTTCTGCAGCAAACACCACCCAGATGCCAATTCCATTCTGACACCATCTACCTGGAAATAGAGTCAAATCCCACAGGTTGAGGCCTCATTTCCCAGTACTGCCTCCCCTGCTACAGATACCAGTCCCAAGTTCAGGCCTCTGGAACTTCTAACCAACCTGCTACGAATCAGAGTTCCCATAACACCTTCCTTGGGTTTGATTAGTTTGCTTGAGTAGCTCACAGAACTCAGGGAAACATGTACTGTGGGATAGGACACAGAGCTTCTATGCCCTCCACAGGTGTGCCACCCTCCAGGAACCTCCACGTATTCAGCCATCCAGATATCTCTGAACCCTTTGCTCTTGGACTTTTATGCAGCTTCATTACATAGGCATGATGGATTAAATCATTGGCTACTGGAGATCAACTTAGCCTTCAGTTCCTCTTCCCATCTAGGAGGTTGAAGGATGGGACCTCAAGGTGCCACTTGAAGGGTAGCACCTTGTCTTCCCTGTGACAACACTCATCCTGAAGCTACCTAGTAGCTGCCAGCCATCATTAGCATAAGGAAAGACTCCTATCACCTTGGAGATTCTAAGCATTTTAAAGAAGTCGTATGTCAGCAGATGGGAATAAAGATCAAATATATTTTTTCACAATATCACAATGACTAACGTGGAAGTCAAGACCATTTTAACATGGAATCACAAATCTGGATTAACATGAGTTTCAGGTTCTCCTCAGTACATTTATTGTACTTTTTAAATTTACTTTTACCTCTATTTCTTATAGCATTTATAAAGTTATATAGTAATTATTAGGTCTTTGTCTTACCCAGTGAACTGTGAAATTCCTGATGTCACAGGCTATCTTCTCTGAAATAAGAACAGGTTTTGGAGGATGGAGGAAAAATGTAAGCTATTATTTGGAAATAGAGGTGGTGCCATAAAGGAGAAATATTGAAATTTAGTAATGTTGTGGAAGAGGAGTAATTATCATAAAATCGATCTTGATGTCACACAATTAAGCAAGATTTCTCAGAAAGAATGTGAAAAACAAATAAATAGGTCAAGAGTGGAACTCTGAGGTCTACACATTTTTTAAATAAGTCAATAAAAAGATCTTTTTTTAAGAGTCTAATCATCCAAGTTTCTTGTTACATTCTGTAGAATGTTTATTTCTATCATTCAATGATTGTCGGTGTGGAAAAGTTAGGTATACTGAAAATATTATAAAACTGAAATTTTACCAGTTTGATAGATATTCCTATGTCATTTCAGGTTGGGCCAAAAGTAATAACATAGCAATGATGTCTACCTGTATTAAGTGTTTGAGTATACAGATGAGCTCACTTGTGTAGGGTCTTGTTTTTCTCTTTTGGTTTAATGTGTATGCACCATCTGTTTAAAAGCCATAAACTTTTGGCTAAAATTTGTTGTACAGTTGGAAGCACCTAGCACACCCATATACAGTTCGATCCACTGAGGGGTATTTTTCAACTTTGACATTCACTTTCGGCCTCTGTGGCTGAAGTCGTAAGACAAACCAGTCTGTGTGAGTGTAACAAAGGGAGTGAAAGTGCAGAACAAAGCTGTTTTGGGATGGGTTGCTATATTTATCTTCTCCAAAAATACTGGCTGAAGTTCACTGAACTGAGGAAAGAGTCAGTGGGCCCCTCTGCAGTGCTTTCTAGGTGAAGAAGAGGATGGCCATTACAAGCAAGAGAGTGCTAGCTGCCTAGGGGAGATGTTGACAGAGCTAGTCCGGCATGCCCAGGAGAGACCACCCTGTTCTCTTTGGTGCTTCCAAAGGTAGTATAAAATCTGGTTTGCTGCCAGATTTAGTCATCACATTTTAAAATTATTAAATACTCTTATTTATTGTGATTTTCTAGGCATTGTTCTCCTTCAGCTATTTCTTCTTACTGGCTTTTATTTGTCCCGTTGGATTGTTCATGGAGTAGCACCAGCATTCATTTCCATCTATAATGTAAAGAAAAAGTGTCTATTTTCAAACTGAGCTATTTTTTAGATAGGCTTGTTAGTATGACCTTATAATCATGCACAGTCAAAAGAGGCTGTGATGTTTCTTCACTTCAAAATAAAAGTGGTATTAATCTCTGGGGGATTTCAATCCTATTTCCTTTTCGTATATACTTTAATCTCATCCTAGAATTAATTTTCTACCTGTATCCACAACACAAAAAAAGATAGGCTATTGCCTTCTTTAGAGTTAAAGTGCTATTAAAAATAAAACAGATAAACAGCATTTTCACTTTTAGCATTAAGAATTTGGATCAAAATTTTTAAAGGTTATTTAGTACCATTACATGGAAACTACATGTGGCATCCTAATCAGAAAGTTAGAGTATTTTCTCAAAGAGCTCTAAAAATTGTTTTACATTCAGGTTTAAAACTTAGATTTACTTGTTTTTACTTCCTTGAGCAATTTTTTTAAAATGTCTACCAAATTTAGGGGAAAAAATAAATTTCAAAAGTCATGCATGCAGGTTAGCCCAAAACTAGATTAAGACTGAGCAGTATACATGAGTTGGACACAGCTGAAGTGGATCTCATATTCTTTCAAATTTTGATTTCCAGGGGGTGAAAATACAAGTTATAATAAGGCTTTGGATAGGAAGGAGAAAAAAATTACCTGTACAATATTGTTCTTTTTTAACACTGTTGTTTATCTGTACTCAGAAATAAAAATAATAATAAATTAGAAGAAAGTAATGGGAATGTAAAATAAAAACAAAAATCCTTTGCCCTATCTGGTTTTCAGCATTGCTTAGTCAACTACTATTTCAAAATTATAATTTAGCTGTTTTGGGAATTATATTCATATTCACTGTTGTATAATTGAATTAAAATGTTAATAAGTGTTGGGTTATATGCCCCTACATTTCCCACTTGTTGTCCACTTTTCCTAGTGAAGGAAAGAAATATTAGGTGCAAATGGTGGTAGAACTGTTGACATATTAACAGTCTGACACATGTTTAGTGAAGCTGTGGCAGTGACAGGCCCATGTTAGAGCAAAGAATGGAGATGGCTCAAAGCCACCTCTCCCTTACATCTTGTGCTGCTTTTTGCAGGTCTTTTCTAGATGTCAGGAATAAAGTTGGGGGAAAGATTAAAAACAGACATGACATTTTCTCTTGTACTGTTGACATTTTTAAAAAACATATTCAAATGCTTCATAAGTCAGAAAGATCTATTCTAAAATTAAAGCACAAAATATCACTTTCTGAGTGACTGTACAAAGAATACAGGGTCTGGTTTTCTTCATATGCAAAATGTCATTGAATGTTGGGGATAACTTGCTGCATTGTTCCATTTTCACACTTTCCATAAAACCACTCCTCAGATAAGGATGAGCTGTCCACAGTAGGATGCTAAGACAAGTGTTATTACTGTTTTGAAATTCTTGATATTAAGTATGACTTCCATTAATTCATGTTGACTACTTTTATTTGCCAGGCATTGTGCTAATTAGAGATGCTTAATATATAACACACAATTGCTCTCCTTAAAAAGCTCATTGTTAATGTTGAAGAGAGACAAGAAAATTTTAAAAAATAATTTTAGGGCCGGCCCGGTGGCGCACTGCTACAGTGCGCTGCTTGGGAAGTGTGGCGGCGCTCCCGCCAAGGGTTCGGATCCCACATACAGACCGGTTCCCACTCACTGGCTGAGCGAGGTGCAGGGAGCAACACCGAGGGTTGCGATCACGTTGCCGGTCCCGGGCCGGTACGGGTGCGACACTGAGGGTTGCGATCCGTTGCCGGTCATGAAAAAAGACAAAAAGGAAATAAATAAATAAATAAATAAATAAATAATTTTATTAAAATGAGATAAGTATTAATAGATTAGTTGGTGATTCTTTAGAGAAAGATAAAAAATGGAAGATTATTGCACTTCTTCATTTACTTTGTTAAGCGGCTAGTTTTAATGAGTATAGAAGGCAGCATTCTAAGATGCTCCTTCCAAAAATTCCCAGCCCCTGTTGGGCACATACTTTCTCCCAGTTTTTCATTTCAATCAAATGCTAATTTAGGTACTACTTGAAGGAATTTTTCAGATAAAAATAATGTCCCAATACAATTGACCTTAAGATAGGAAAATTATCTGGGTAGGCCAGACCTTATTACATGAGATCTTTAAAAGCAAAGAGTTTTCTATTCTGGTCACAGAAGAGGATGTCAAAGAACTGTGTTCTAGCTGTTATAGAAGAAAATAAACATCCATGTAGTTAACTGCCTATGGCAAGGAATCAAAAATGGCTTCTAGGAGCTGAGAGTGGTCCCTGGTTTATACCTAAGAGGAATATGGAAACCCCAGTTTTACAACCACAAGGAAATGATTATTCTACCAATAACCACAAGGAATTGGTTATTCTATTAATAACCAATAAGGTTGGAAGAGGACCTCAAGCCCCATATGATAACTACAGACTCAGCCAGCACTTTGATTTCAGCCTGCTGAGACCCTGAGAAGAGAATCCAGCCACTCCGTGCCTAGATATGTAAACTACAGAAACTGTTAGATAACAAATTTGCACTGCTTTAAGCTGCCAAGTTTCTTGTAATTTGTTACTAAATAATAGAAAAATGAATACAGTTATGTTTTAAGAAATAATACTTATGAGACTATATACTTGACAGCAATTCTAATTTTCTTGGTGTAAAAAAATAACTCATCCATCAAGGGAGAAACTAATTGAAATTTTGCATTAGCGAAAACGATAAAAATTTACATTACTTATAAAAGTGTCAGTAACCTAAGAATATCTTTGTATATGTCATTATAATATTATGCATAGTATATTGAAGTGACAATAAAGAGATAAACTGCATCTATTTCTTTTTTAAACAGTTCAACTTGATCTTGTTTTCTAAATCACCATCTATTATAAGTTTAGATGATGATATGTACTTAATTTCTTTTCTTCCTACATATCTCTATTATCAATTTTCCAATTAGTTTAGAAAAGAAAATATGTGGCCATAATTGAGCACCAAATAGATGAGTCAATCTTTTAGGCAGTGGAGTTTAAGTGGAGAGGTCATGAGTTTGGGTGTTGGAAAGATTGAAATTGTAACAATTAAATTTATATGAGCTTCAGTTTTCTTATATTAAAAAAAACTGCTAAAACTATTTCTCAGTTTGTTGAACAAGTTAAATGATACCCAAAATTCTACCTGTTAATGAACATGATATTACTCAATGGATGGAATAAAACACATTGGCTAAACCATGACATGAACTAGCTTTAAAATTTAAACTTCATTTTAAAAAACACTAAAAAAGATCCAGTTCTGTGGATTCTTCCTTCTTGATGTTCACGTTCATTTATTCCTGTCCATTCTTACTTTTGCCATCCTAATAGATAATTTATCAATTTATATCTGGATAGTTACAGCCTTATATCCTCTCTCTCTACCTCAGTTCAAACTAAATATATTCTATCCTGTGAAAAATTTTTCTTAATCTGGACTCTAAAGTGTCCATGAACTGCTGTAATTGAATAGGAAACTTTTTGAATTAATGCATGTAGTTATTTTGAGAAGAAAAGTCCCTTAACTTTGAAAACATCTCAAAATCTCAAACGAATTCTTGATGTAAAAATTAATCACTAGTTCTGCCTTCTTAAAATATGGCCTTTATCATGCCATTTCTCTGATCTAAAACACTGGCAGTTCCTCATTATCAACAGATTAAAGATTTTGATCTGGTTTTCTTTGTAACTTTTCTAGGGCTGATCCTTACCTATATGTTCTCAGGTCTCCTTTCCCTTCAGTTGGAAACACAACATGGGCTCAGACCTAGTGCCTATCATAGTGTTCTGTGAATACAATAATCTGACTATCTTGTTGAACCTACTTTCAAATCCTTAGTGTAGATACTTCATGCTTTAGCTCAATAAATGTTCATTGACTTTTTCTATGGACCAGGCATTGTACAGTGCTCTTCAGTTTACTTCTCCGTATCTACCCATATCTCCAAAGCCAAGATCTGTCTTAGGACCTTGCTTAGCATAGCTATTTCATCCAAAATACCACACCTATCCTCTTTTGCAATTTTAATCCAGTACATTATTGTGTTCAATTCACAGTTACTTTATTTATAACATTTCTATCATCGTATAGCAACTGTACCTTCCTTCAGATTTCTAGAGCGTTTACAGTTAATCCTGCTTTGTACTGTTAGTTATTGTTGTTGTTAATATGCATATGTCTTACTGCAATGACACACAACTAACCTGAATTTGTCATGTATATCTAGCACAGTTTTATACACACAAAAGGTACTTGGTACTTGCAGATTTACCAGAAAATGGTAAAATCAATATTGCTCTTAATCATCGCATTTGTCTTGATAGAGTTTCTTTCATTATAAAATAAATAAAATTAAAAAAAAAATCTTTGGGACCCACTGTTTCTCTTTTCTTCTGTTCCTTCATCACACAGCTGTCATTAAGGTCAGTTTCTCCTATCTCTGTACACTAAAATAATCAATAGGACCTATCTGGCTAAACTTAAAAATAAGCCCATGAACTATAGAGAGTTTTGAGTAATGGTTAACTGTACAAACTAAGGTGTAGACAATCTAGTTTTAAATTCTATCTCTTCTACTTTCTAAATTTTTGAGATTGAGCAAATTTCTTAACAAGACAGTGACTTAGTTTGCTAATCTATGGAGTGAGAAAAAAAAGTCTCTGGCATGATTTAATGTTAGTATCTGTAATGACGACTCCATAAGCATCATTCTACATACACATGGACATAGAATGGTTTGACAGAGTTCGATTTTGTTTGTTTGTGAAGAGCCTCTTCTCAGACAACGGTTGTTATAAAGTACATTTTCTCCTACAGGAATAGCTTTTCTGACCGCTTTCCATTTCCAGGAAGCTGAGAATTCTGAAAGATAACTTTCATTATTACTATATAAAGTGTTCTCATTTTGGTTATTACCACATTTGAAAGATATTGTTTGCTTACTTATAGTCTCTCTGCACTTACTAGTTCTGTTTATTAGTTTTGGAGTAAATTCAAGATTGTAGCCAGCTTGGCTTAAGTTTCAAGGAGATCTTGCACATCAAATAGAGCATAGCTGATTTACTTTATGAAATCCCTCTGTCAGATTACACTTCCCCTAGCCTTTTCCACACTTATTTTTCCAGGCTCTGTTTTCACTCAAATGTATAAAATCTATACCTCTAAGGAAGTAAGCATAAAAGCTATCCAAAATGACTTTGCAATTTGTTCCGTAAAGTATTCATCTCGCTATCAACATCAAGAACACATTTATCATTAAATGTTTATTTAAGAAACTATAAGAAGAAAATCAACACTATTTTGAAAAGCAATCTTCTGGGAGTAGTAATCCTCTTGCCATAAGATAATTCCTTTTAGATTAAATATTACTTCTAAATAAATATTAATATAATATGTTATTTATTGTGATTTGGCAATATCTAGTAATTTTAAACTGTCAAAGTCACAAGACCCATTTGTGTCAGTGTGTTGGAGAACTCTTTGCATTGAGCAGGCAGAATTTGAATAAAAAAGGATTAAAAATTGACTATCATTTTCATAGTCTTTTGAGTCCTATAAATTATACTACCTTCTTTAATATTCTAATGGAATTATGAAAAAAGCTATTTTAGATGGTTTCCAAAGTGGAAATATATTTGAGGATTGTAACGTACATGTTCAAAGTAACATATACTTGGGCCGGCCCGGTGGCACACTGCTACAGTGCGCCTCTTGGGAGCACGGCTGCGCTCCCGCCGAGGGTTCGGATCCCATATACAGACTGGCTGCTCACTGGCTGAGCGAGGTGCGGACGTGACACTGAGGGTTGCGATCCGTTGCCGGTCACGAAAAAAGACAAAAAGGAAAAAAAAAAAAAAAAAGAAAAAAAAAAAAAAAAAGAAAAAAAAAAAAAAAAAGAAAAAAAAAAAAAAAAAGAAAAAAAAAAAAAAAAAGAAAAAAAAAAAAAAAAAGAAAAAAAAAAAAAAAAAGAAAAAAAAAAAAAAAAAGAAAAAAAAAAAAAAAAAGAAAAAAAAAAAAAAAAAGAAAAAAAAAAAAAAAAAAAACAAAGTAACATATACTCTATGTGGTAAAAATTCCGATGTGAACTCAGCATATTTAACTTGAAATCCTTCCATTATCTCATGCTGAGCATTAGATAGTTAGATTCCTCCATGGCTGGGAAATCACTTTCATTTCTATTTCATTACTTTGAATAAATTATGGCCTAAAATGTACTATGTACATGTCGTATATTCCAAATACAGACACATACCTATACTTCAGGTTGAAGATATAACATATTATCTTCACTAAAGAATACGTTTCTTCTAATAATTCCCTAGAGACCAAAGTAGTCTATTGGATTTCAATTTGTCCCTATCACCTTGTAAAACATGAATATATGTAAATATAGATTTTTAAAAATAATTTTAAGGATTAAAATGAGACTTTATTTATCTTAGGATTCAAATTATTAGAACCCCAAGAATAATATTGTCAGATTTATTCTTTCTGTATACCAATGTTGTTTGCTAACTTCTCATTCTATATATTCTCATTTACATATAACATGACTTGAGTTCTTCTCTTGACATGAGAGTATTTGAAAGAGCAGTTCAATCACAGTGCTAAAATTACATCAAAGTTAGACATATTTCCCTTTTTAACATTTCAACTAGATGCTTTTTCTGGTCTTCATTTCTGCTGCTACTCCCCCATTGCCAATGTTTGCAGTTGCCTGAACTGAAATCTGAATGGTAATTGTATGTATTAATAACTTTTGCTTCATGGTTGATTAGTCTTCTATGTCTGTATTCTACTTCTCATGAGAAAGTTTGGGGTATAGTGAATGTTTAGAAAACTAATCTTTACGGACCGGCCCTGTGGCACACTTGGGAGTGCAGCGGCGCTGGAAGCACCGAGGCCCTGGGTTTGCATCCTATATAGGGATGGCTGGTGCGCTAACTGGCTGAGCGCGGTGCTGGTGACACCAAGACAGGGGTTGCGATCCCCTTACCAGTCACAAAAAAAAAAAAAAAAAAAAAGAAAAGAAAAGAAAACTAATCTTTACCCAAGAAAATTATAGGATGTTCAGTCCTATAAAATTCAATGCTTAAGGAACTTATAAATTAAAATCAGTGGTTTCTGACATATTTTTCAAAGTTCAGTGTACTTTTAATGCTAAAAAAAAAATCTATCAAAGCTTGTGGAAAAGCCAACTCTGTAAAATACAGCTATTTTTCCAGTGAATGCCTCCTGTTCAAAACATTTTCTTGAGGTTACTTTTTCAAGATTTGATGTCAGTAAAAAGCATTTTGTCTGCTGATTCACAAAAATAAATAAAATAATAAAGAACATATTACCATTTTCGTTAAATTGTTAAACTAAAAGAGAAAAAAGATATATCTTTGAAGATATAATCAGAGATTTGGCATTAAGTACTAAAGATACTAATCCTATTAAGTGCCATATGTTGGGATTATTGTCTATTATAAAAGAAGTGATTTTGATGTTTTAATTATGTCATTGAGCTGTGATGGGAAAATACAACAGAACAGAACGCTGTATAAAATAGCTAGATAAAAACTATAGCAATCTTCTCTCTTGAAATTTTTATTTAGGATAAAAAGGAAAAACTGTATTTAGTTTCCAAAGGAGGCAGAGGTCATTTAATGCTGCCTCAATAGAATTAACACTAAGTGACAAGTGCTTCGTTAGACTAGAAGACACATACAGCACTAAAGCTGGCTTTGTTTTTATCATAGACTTAGATATACAAGGAAATGGATTGGGTGATGGGCCAATACTTTATCCATCAGGGTTTAAAAATATGTTTGCATATAGATTCAAGTAGCTTTCAACAAAGGTATAGATAGGATTGTCATCTTAAAAACCTGTACTAGTAAGAGAAAATGTTCTTCTATTCTGACTTCCAGGATGGAGGGCAGGAGGTTATGGATGCTGTTGAGGCAGACCTTAAAAGCAAGATTTTCAAACCCAAGTTGTCATAAGATTTATACTGTATCTTGGCAATGAGGAAGATGACTGACATCAGCTGAGAGTTCACACACTCCTTTATTCATATTCCTCTTCTCTTTGCTTCCCTAGAGAGAGTTTTTGAGAGTTTTTGCATGGCATATTTTTTGTGTGCTGTGGAGCAGTATTGGTTTGGAATTCAGAAAAACAATGGATGTACAGACATTTTTCTATATTTTTTCTTCATATGGAAGAAAGGAATAATAATAATAATAACAACCTCTTAAAGTGTGAATATAATGTCTGTGAAAAAAAATTAAGGTGTTTAATTCATCAGCATCCATCCAGGGGAACAGAAACTCCTCTCCACATATTTACAATAGAAAGAACTTGTTATGCTGATCAAGGAAGATCTATGAAGTCAAACTGCGGATGGCGAAGTATTAGCACCAGCAGAGGACACTGCAGACTCTAAGTGAATTATAAAGTGAGGAAGTGGTAACTGGCACCTTGGGAGTGGGTGAGCCAAAGCCTGCTGGAACCACTGAGGGCCTGTTTAGTCATAGCTGGAACCAAGGGGGATTATCAGAACTGCCAGAGAAAGGAAGAGAAATACCCTGGCTCTCCCTTAGTTCTACTCTTCAATCTCTCACTGCTGCTTCCAAATGGCTTAACCAAACCACTAAGTCTGCTACCACAGGAACCTGGAAAATGTAGCCTATAGTGTCAGCTCCCTGTTATACAGAGCCCAGCACCAGGGAGGTAAGGAATGGATTCCAGAAAAAATACACAAAAGACTTGCTCAGGGTTCACATAATGTGTGCTTGGTAAATAGTGCATCTCTGATATCTTTTATTACTTAATCTAATTTCATTGACTTTTTAAATATTTGCATAGTATTGTATGTTCCAAAAGTAATTTCTTATTGGTAAATTACTTCCATAGAATATTAATAGATTTTATGTCAAGAAAAAGTATGTTTTTGCTTAAACGAGTAAACTTAACAAAGTTAAACAGGACTCTTTATTTGGGGGTTTGGGGAATCTTATTCTGAATGTGACTCTTGAAAAAGGTAATTCAGTACTTAGTCTCCTAAATTTATTTGACCTCAGAATCCTTTGTCCTTGATTGAGCATTTTGATGGGACTGAGATATTTACCTGTTCTCTTGTAAGCCCTAGTAAATTTATACAATTTTGATGTGTGTTGCTTATTTGATGTCACTTTGGAATAGGCTATACCTAATAATACAGAAAGAAAATACCAGGGTTAGGAATTAATTTCAAACCATGTTTTGATTCCAAATTCTCAGAGTATTCACTGATATTTAATGACAGCTGTTTCAAAACAATTGATGAGCACACATAATTGTTTCTGGAATCATCATGGGCACAGATGGTCTGACTGCGGTGTGGGCTATTTCTACCTAGGGAAATCTAAGTAGAAACTGATTCTGACATCTTATTTTCCTAGACTCATCTCTTGCTATTTCCTAGTACTCCTCCAGATCTCCTTTTTTATCTTCATCTTCATCCTTACCCAAGGATTTCCTTTGACCCAATGATTTTGCCTGCAGTAATCCCTCTGTTGGAATGCTTTGACATCCCTTTGCACCTGCCACAAGTCAACTAGTGCTTTAATTCTCAATTCAAATGTCACATTCTTTGCAAAATCTGTCCAGATGTCCCACCATGCAAAATTAATTGCTCGTTCCATTTAGTTATGATTGTACTTGATATATGCCTTCTATTATGCCACTTATCACACTGCATTATAGTTAGCTAGATACTTGTCTGTATTCTCTGGTATAACGTAAATCATAAAGTTAGGAATTACATTTTATGCTTGCTTATATCCTCAGTTCTTTGCATAGCAACTGGACTTTGTAGCCACTTAATGAATATTTGTTAAAGCAAGTTAAAGTTTGGCTTGCAAAAGTATCAAAAAAAAAAAAAGCATAGTTTGGAAATTACTATTATTCTGTATTTTCTGGAGAACAACTTGAATTATTTAATTTACATTGTATGTAATGGCATACCCGTGATTATACCTCCTATTAAAATATTATTCCATGGACAAACTCATTTAGCCCTCAATCTCCACTAAGCAAATTTGTTATGCATCTCAATACCTCTATTTTGGTATTCATCTAAGAACTTTCCCTCCTGTGTACAAATGGATAACCCTCTATTTTACCCCCAAGGCATATTCAAGCTTGAAAAGGGCTATAGTAATCCAAAAGGAGAAGTGTACACTGTTCATTCCAGCAAACCATGACTATCAAAGAGAATGCCAAAGGGTGTTATTCATTAAAAAATGAATAAACAAGGTTTTCTGCAATTTTGCTGAAGATTTTTCTTTTACAAAAAACTAAGAGAAAGCATGAGGCAGTGAATTCAAAAGCAAAAAATACATTCTGGCAACTATTCAAATGCAAATTCAGCTATGCTGAGTGTTCAGGTGACAGCCTGGGTGTTTATATATTGTCTATCATTGTAACAGTGAAGCACTCAGACAATCTAATTAGGTTATTAAAATTACCTGTTTGAGAGAGACTAGATTTCTCTGAAAAAGCTTCTGTATAAAACCATTTTTTGAATGGCAGAGAAAGGTGTACCAGGATCTTTTATGTAAAGGGAAGACTCATGAAAAACAAAAACAAACCAAACAAATTGAAATAGATGAACAAAACAAACACAAAACACAAGGAGTTTATTGAGTCAAGAATTATTCACAATTTCTGTATAATTATTTAATTGTGAGTTGAGATTATTTCACTTTAGCCCATATATTATGTTTCAAATTTATGACTCTCCCCACAACACATTAGTAGTTTAAACCATTCTTGCATTTGCAATGGGCTTGTTCTATCAAAGATCTATCATGGATCTTTCCAGTGTCCATACCATTATCTTTTAGTGACTCATAGATTTGCCACTGCTTGTAATGCTTTCTGCTACAAACATCTCTAGAAATTTCAATGGTGTCAATAGAAAGTGGAAGCATATTCTTAAGAAGGATGAGCACTTTATGCCACCAGAATATTAGATAATATGAATTATGATGAATCCTTCGTGTATTAGTCCATTTCTGTTGCTTATACAAAACACCTGAAACTGAGTAATTTATAAAGGAATGAAATTTATTGCTTAGAGTTTCAGAGGCTGGGAAGTCCAAAGTCCAGGAAACACATCTAGTGACTGCCTTCTTCCTGTTGGGGGACACCCTACAGCAACTCAAGGTGTCACATGGTAAGAATGAGCTGAGAAAGAGAAAGAAAAACTTCTCATCCATTCTCCTTATAAAGCCATCAGAACCATGCCCATCATTCCGTGAACGGACAAAACCATTTACAAGGGTATAGTGCTCACAATCTAATCACTTCTTAAAGGTCCCAGATTTTAAATACCATAACTGGATTTCCCACTCTCTTAGCTCTGTTACAATGGAGCTCAAGTTTCCAAAACATGAACTTTTGGGAGACACATTTGACATACAGCACTTACAAATTAATTCGCTTTATAAGTTCTACCCAAAGATATTTTTAATACTTGACCCAAAATTCTCAGTTAAAAAAACTTCAAGTAAGTTTTGTTTCAGGTAAGGTGGGCCACTAATTCTACAACTCTTAAGGAATGTCTTCTTCCTCTCATCTATTAAAATTGCACAAACCATAGGAATGACAGCAATGGCCCATTAACACTTTCCATTTAATTATGGAAGCTGAGATGGTTTGTTTTCTGTCCAGCATAGTCACTGTGAAAATAAACACTTGTCCACATAACCATGTTCAAAGAGTCAGAAACAAGTTGGAAAATAAAAGTACATATCAGGTCTCAAGGAATTTGGACAACAACAACAATGTGATAATTAATATGTTCTATGACTTTTTTGTTAATCATCCTTTATGATAAGGAAAACATTGTAAGAATATTTAGGTAAGAAAACAATATCAAAGTTTGTTTTTATAAGTGAAGTTGGGGTATTATTTTGGTCCGGTTTCATTTAGAACGACAGGATCATTTGCAATTTATCAATATAAAACTAAGTGGAATGAACATTTCTGGGTTAATGCACATTTTAGAGTAGACTGATTTTGAGGGTTATTTTTTATATAAAAATGTATTCATAATTTCAGCAATTCCCACAGTGTAAAGCTGACATTTACCTTCTTGCAATTTGCACAGAAAAGATTTAATAAAGTTTAAGCAACACTGATTAACAGAAATATTTAACCCACGTAAAAGAAGATATGTTCTTCACCAGTTGGCAATCTCCAGGCTGATCATCAAAACAATACTGTACGATATGGCCCAATCTGCTTTTGCAAACCTGTCTTTTTCAGCAACCTACACATACATTCTGTGCTTCAGCCAACATGGTGTTTTTGGAATTTCTGGGACATAATACACATTTAATCATCTTTGCCATTTTGACTTTGCCATTTTTTTTTATTTTAGTAGAAAATATTATATTATATTATATTATATTAATTATATTATATTATATTATATCATAATATATTATATTATATTATATTTATTATAAATATAATATAATATAATATTTTCTACTACTCTTTTGTAGTTCAACCCTAGTAACAGAGTGAGTGATCTCAATCCTCAAAGGGTCAGCAGATGTTTGGCTTTATGTCCCTTGCCTAATGAAAGAATAGTAAGTGTGTGAATATCCTAGGCGATGACACCTTAAAGTATTCTAGAATTGTTTAGTAAAATTCTAGTCTCAGATAAAGTCCATTTCTATGCTCCTGAAATATCCAGGGAAAAAGATTATCTCATCTAGTCTGATACTCCAGTCACTTGACTTTCTCACTCTACATTTAGTTGTTATAAGTTTCCTGGTATGAAAGATAACAAAACAATCAACAATTACATATTGATAAAATTTTTATCTCCTTTCCAACTTATGATGAGTAAGGCTTTTTTTCTTTCTCTATAAAGCTGCTTCGATATTTAAATTCTGAACTTATTTGCCTTCAGAATCCATTGAAAGATGATCCTCATTAACCATGAATTGGACCCAGACATGATGTTTAACCTCTATTTCCTCATTTATGTTATGGGGTTAATAACAGTACCTACCCCAAAAGTTTTTTGTTATGTTTTTAATGAAGAAATAATAGTTAATATTTGTAAGATACTTGGGAAACTTCCTGGCACACAGTCAAGTATAAATTAGTGCTTGCAAAAGAGGGAATGCACAGTGATAAGCACACAGAAACCAAAGTTGATAATTTTTAAAAATAGCCAAAAGTAAAATGTTGTGCAAGGAAGGAAGTGGAATAATATTCTATTACATGGCTTGACTGAGAACAGTGTTTACATAGTCATAAAAATATACACCCTGAATATTCATCTAACCCCAAATTATAACTACACTGGGAAAAGTAGGAGGGAAAACCACATGTGTAATGTTTGTGTATGTGGTGGAAGTATTAAAGAAATGAAGCAATAGCTGATGTCTAAAATTGGAAAAAAAAATTAAAAAGGTTAGTCGATGTTTGCAAAATTAAATTATGAGAAATAGGGCATGTTATCAACTGTCCCAGGTAATGATGTTTGCCATTTTAACTTTTTAAGTGATGTATCAGAAAACTGAAACATCAACATTTTGAGCTCATAATCAATGATCAATTTTGGAAGGTGGATGATGATTTAGTAGTAATGGTAGCAAAAAATTGCAATCCTCAATCACATATGACTCTGCAGTTTAGCAGAAGGCTCCTGACACTAGCATCTGAAGTTTTCCATATAGAAAGCTTCTCCATCTAATCTTCCTTCTAAATATAAACATACCCAAGACAGGATCACAAATTATTAGTTCTTAATGTAAGTTGCTTATCTGATTGTAATTTTTTTTCCACAAAATATAGAAATCCATCATTTATAGCACATGAATGACAGTGAATATACACAATGGTTCCAAATGAAAATCTTGAAGTTGCAAAAGAAAAAAAAAGACTTATTTTGACATCTTTACAGGTTGTGTCTTTCAAAAACCCATGCAGACAAATCCACAAGAGTGAACAACAATTTTTGAAGACCTTTGATCTATTGTTCAGTTTCCCTGGGAAAGGTCTATGACAAATGCTGTGAGAAAAATGGTTTAGTCAATGTGTGAAAAAGAGTGGCAGACTCTGCTTCCTACCCATCACTGGCCAAATTAGGCCACTGACAGCAATAAGCTGGATAGCATATTTTTTACCCCTTCTTTTTTTTTTATCAACTTCTAAATTATGATATTCTCTGTATTGAACAACTTCCCACAAAACTGATTTGTGCTGAAGAAAAGGAATGTTGACAAAACTGATGTACTAATTGATTCACTATGATGTAGAGAATAAGAATTCTAGCAACTAAATAAATATGTGCCTTTAAGCAAATTAGAATTTCTTGTAGACTTAGTTTCCTGATACATGTAATGAAAAGATTGGAATAAAATCTCAGGGTCCATGTGAGTTTTGAAATTCCTTGATTTTATGAGTCATCTCCTCAAGCAGGGCCCATACTGGCCTTAGAGAGGGTCTGAAGGGTCAGGCCTGTCTTTCAGGAGTAGAGGTCACTATCATTAACATCAATGGAAGTCGCCTGTGGTCTTTTAAGCCTGCATTGCTCAAATATTATATCTTCTGAATTATTCCAAGAGCAGAAGGAACAGTTTGATGTGAATAAGAGGGTAAATGCTAGTGCCATAATTCTCAGATGCCTGTCACAAAAATTAGAGACAGAACTCATTGCAATCAGGGGTGATTTCTGTAAAGGCGTAATAACGAGAAAAGCTGTCACTGAAAGTGGTTTTGAATAAAGGAAGAGTCCAGAAGAAAAAAGAAATATTATTTTGAAATCTGACAGCATTTTCCCTTCTGAAATTCCAGTTTATATTGATTAACTGTGTAGTTTACTTTGTTAAATGTAGGCAGAATAATGAAAGCTATAATGTCAAGGACTAAAGAGAAATACATATAAGACTGTCACATCATCATCATCATCAATTATATTGTTGAAAACCTGAAGAGTGTGTGACACTATGCTATGAATAACAAGTTCTCTTCTCCCAACTTGGCTTGGAATATATTTCCCTGACAGTCTCAGGGGGAAGAAAAGAATCAATCTATCTCCACTCTTGATACTCTATCCCCTCAGATGATGGGGAATATAGCCTGAAATTTACCTACCATCCTGAGGAAGGTAAACACAGAAGTACATTTTTTACCTCTCCCAGGTGGCTCTTCATTTTGTGATTCATGATTTTCTCCCCTATTATGTATTGTGAATACAAAATTGTGACAAAATAAAGCTTTACAAAGAGGTTCTACTCCTTTACACATGTATACTATAATCTTAAGAGTAACTGGAAATGTAGAAAATAATAGTTATAAAAACCCAGTCAAAGCAAAAGTCAAAGACATAGTAGACCAATTTGCAGAATTATTGAAAAGCACAATTTCTTGTATTCAAGATTTAATACCAAACAGGTTAAATGCAAATAAACCCATATTTATATATACACTAGTATAATTGCAGGGGAAAAAAATTAAGTAAATACTTGAGTAAAAAATATAGATTGCCTGCAAAATATAGGGAAAACCAAACTCTGTTCCTATTACTATGCTTTCAAAAAACAATCAACACAGATTTCTGTGACTTCTGGTTGCCAAGAAGTGTGTAGGGATTTCTACCCACAAAAAATCAAATGAATTTGGGTGTCCTCAAATTCATTGCTGAAACTTTCTACTGGAGATAACGTCAATTCCCACAGGTTGAGGGTTCGGTCCCATGAGACTCCCCCCACTACAAACACTTCAGAGGCCAGTCATAAGCACAGGTTGTTTTACCTGTGCTTCTCACAGATTAGCTATAAATTGGGGTCCCATGGCCCCATCTTCTGTTGATTAATTTCCCAGAACAGCTAACACAACTCAGAGAAATAATTACTTACATTTTTTGGTTTACTATAAAGGATGTTACAAAGAATACAGATGAAGAGATGTATAGGGTAAGGTTATGTGGGAAGGCACATGGAATTTCCATGCCCTCTCCAAACTCGCCACCTCCCAGAACTTTCATATGTTCAGCTATCCAGAAGCTAACCCAAGCCCTGTTCTTTAGGGTTTTTATGGAAACTACATTAACTAAGCACAATTGATTAAATTATTGACCATTGGCGATCAACTTAACATTCAGGCCCTCTCCCTTCTCTGGAGGTTGGGTGTTGAGGCAGAAAGTCCCAACTCTGTAATCAAACCTTGGTCTTTTCTGTGACTAGCCCCTATCCTGAAACTTTCTAGGGCCTACCAGCCACCAGTCATCTCATTGGCAGACAAAAGGCACTCACTAGTCCAGGAGATCCTAAGGATTTTAGGCGCTAGACAAAGACCAAATATATATTTCACAATGTCACACCTACAAATAAAAATATATAGACTGATATCCAATTTCATGCTGCAACAACGAAATCCAGAATTCAGTGCAGTAATATCTTTAAAGTGTTCAAGGAAAATAATCGTGAACCTTGAATTGTGTACTGCTGAAACTATACTTCAAAAATAATGGAGAATAAAATGAGTTTCAATCTGAATTTACTATCTGAATTTACAGTCCCTAAAAGTGCAATGATACCAAAAAGATGATTTGTTATGTGAGAAAAAATAAGCAGAAAGGAAAGTGGTAAACATTTATTTTCAGATAATCTAAAAAAACACATAAATTATACAAAGCAATAATAAAAAAAATATTTAACTTGTGGACTTCAGAAAAGAGAGACACAATAAATTAGAAAATAATAACACATAAGCCAGGAAAAAGGTAAAGCTTTCAGAGATAAAACACTCTACGATCTTTGTATTGTTCCTGCGATATAAGATATTGAACCTTCAACCTAGGATGTAGACTGCTAAAAACAGCATAATTCCAAACTTAACAACAAGAAAAAGCTTCCTGAAGTCATTTGAGGGATGAGATCAGTGGGCAACTAAATAGCCTTAACTCTAAGATCCTCCAAAAGGAGAACCTGAGCCCTGGCTAACCTGCAGCAGTACAAAGGAGGAAAACATGTCAGAAACCATACAAGAGGGTAAGCAGAATTCAACTATTTTTTTTTTTTTTTTTTTTTTTTTTTTTTTTTTTTTTTTTTCCATGTCCGGCAACGGATCCCAACCCCCAGTGGTGCCCC
>NW_007726150.1:633343-652099 GCF_000696425.1 Galeopterus variegatus
TTTTTTTTTTTTTTTTTTTTTTTTTTTTGTCTTTTGTCTTTTTTTCCATGTCCGGCAACGGATCGCAACCCTCAGTGTTGCCCCCGTACCGGACCAGGGACCGGCAACGGGATTGCAAACCTCGGCGTTGCTCCCGCACCTCGCTCAGCCAGTGAGCGGGAGCCGGTCTGTATGTGGGATCCGAACACTCGGGCGGGAGAGCTGCCGCGCTTCCCAAGCGGCGCACTATCCAGTGCGCCACCAGGCCGGCCCTCAACTATTTTTTTAAAAAATTGATAGAGGCAAAGTGTGGGCTAGCATGAAAATAGATAACTGTGTGAGTCAATGACATAAAGAGAGTTTATACCCACTTGCAAGTCCTTCTCCACCAAAGTTATGAGAAAGAGTGGGTACTGGGCAGAAAGACTGGGTACTGGGCAGGAGTCTGCAGAAGCCTTCCTTTGGTGATGCAATTCTGCAGGATGGATGCAGCCATTGATTCAAATAAGGAAAGAACCCCCACCCAAAACCATCACCCCGAGAAAAGAAAAATCTTCATCATTGAGGAGGAGCAGAAAACTACATTGTCCCCAAGGTACAGGTGAAGACAGAAGACAATAGGGTGGTATCTTTAAAGTATTGAGAAAAAATCAGAAACTGTCAACCAAAATTTCCTATAAAAATGAAGATTAAAAAAAGATTTTCTGAGACACAGAAAATGAAAAATTTATTTTCCAGTAAACACGCATTACAATAAATGTTAAAGTACTTCAGGCAGAAGGAACATAATGCCAGACAGAAACTTGTATCTACAAAAAGAAATAAAACTTTGTATTTTAATTGCTCTACAAATTCATGTATAAAGCAAAAATAGTAAAAATATATTGTGGTATTTACTGGGCATGTAACAGTAAAATGTATGACAGCTGTGACACAAAATATGGGATGGAAGAACTGGGAATATAAGGTGGAAAGTTTCCTATATTATGCATAAAGTGATATATAATACTATTTGAAGATGGGATGTGATTAATTCAAGATTTATAGTTTAAACCTTAGGGAAACTTATAAAACAAGGTTTAAATGAAAGTATAAATAATAAGCCAAAGATGGAGATAAAATGGTATAATACATTGTTAAAATTATTTTAGCTTATATTAAGTGAAATGAGTCAGGCACAGAAAGAGAAATGTGACATGTTCTCACTTACTTATGGGAGCTAAAAATAAATAAATACATACACAAATAAACTGGGGGAGGCGGGGAGAAGACACAGCAATTACAATTCCTTGAAGTTGATACGACAAGTGAACAGATATGAGGTTGTTGGGAGGGAGGGGGGAGAGGGAGGGGGAAAGGAGGTTTTGGTAATGCACCCTAGTAATCAACCACATTGTATATTGACAAAATAAAATTAAATTAAAAAAATATATTTTAGCTTATTCTTAGTCTTGGTATCTGGTAGTGTAAGTCTTCAAAACTTTTTCTCCAAGATTTTTTTGGCCAGTCTTTGACGTTTGCATTTCTGTATTAATTTAAGAATAAGACTTTCGATTTTCATCCCCCCCAAAAAAGAAAATCTATTAGGATGTTGATTGAAGTTACATTTCATACTCAAAATATTTGAGTAGAATTGACATAATTACAATATCAAGTCCTCTAATCCAAAAACATGACAATTCTCATTTGTTAAATAGGAAAATACTAAAATTTGTCTTTATAGATTGTGAATAGTAGTAAAAATTGTATTAAAATGTATTTCCTAGCATAAGTTTTAATTATTTGTTAATCTAAAATTAAACAGTACTTGCTTTAAAATGTGACAATTCTCCACTTTTTTGCTTTGACCTTGAAATTGTCTCCATTCTGATATGTAATTGCATATATAAATACATAGTACTTCCTAATTGGTTTTATTCTTCAGAATTTTAATTTTTGGTGATATTTTAAATTGTATATTTTTCATGAATTTCATGTCCTATTTGTTTTTATATAGAAATATAATTGATTTGTTTCTAGGAACCTTGCCAATTCATTTATTAATTGCATTAGTGAGTCTGTATTCTCTTTTGGGTTTTCTACATAGAAAAATTATGTCAATTATGAACAATGACATACTTATTTATTCCCAATATGTATACCATTTATTTATTTATTTTAACTTATTTTACTGACTGGAAATTCTGATCAAACATTAAATATATGTGATGATAGCAGAAACCCGCATTTAGAAGAAATCCTGCAATCCAACATTTTTGTTTTGGTTTTTATTTTGCCCTTGTTGTTGGTTTTGTTAGTTATCTTTTATTAGGTTAAGAAATATCTCTTCTATTCCTACTAAGATTTTTTCATTATGAATATATTTCTCATCTATTAAGAGAGTCATATCACTTTTCTCTGTTACTTGTTAATGTGGTAAATTACTCTGATTGATTCTCTAATCCTAAAACAACTTTATATTTTTGATGAGCAGATTATATATGTACTCAGGTGAGCACATATTCACACTCGTCAGTGGTTTTGGAGTGGCAATATTTGTTTAGGAATTTTGTATCAATATTCATGCAGATTATTAGCCTGTATGAGTATTTTTCTTTTCTTGTAATGTTTTTGACATTTTTAGGAACCAAAAATTTATAGGTCTCAAAAAATGAGTTCAAAATTCTTCAACCAATAAGAAATCCAGCCAGGATAAACATAAAAAGAAAAAAAATAAGAACAAGGAAATACATATTTTTATTAAACTTGAGGACTTCATTTTCTCTAAAAGTCTAAGCTGCCCTGATGTTGTTAAAATTTAAGATATTGAGAGCAAATTTTGCATATTTTATAGACCAATTTATTTTAAGATGCACATTGTAACATCTGGCAAATCTGGCTATAACTATGACTAATTTGAGAGGCGAATTGGACCAAAGTATACATTATTTGCCAAATGTTTAATGTGTCCTTGGAGCATACTTTATTTTAGTAATGTCCTGATAAGTTTCTGATACTGTTAGGCAACATTTAGAAGAAAATCATATACATTCTTGAGATGCTGAGTTGCCCCTCCTATTGACCCTATGTTGAAACACGTTAGAAATGTGCTGTTTTGAAGGTGTGGACATGTTTCTGAGGATGCAATCTCCTCTACCAGGGGAAACCTATGCTCCTGTCCTATGCTGACATTGAAGTGGAACAGGAAAAATTCTTGCAGAAGATTTCGAGTGAAATATTCTAACCTTGAGGAAGAAGACAAGTCTTCCTAGCCTTTCTCCCCTTCCAGAGAGATAATTATCACTTGGATCAAGGCCTGAAGATTGTTCTCCAAAACTAAACCTGGGAGCCACACTCAGTGAGAAGAGTATGTTTCTGGCTGTTTTGGAATGGGATGGTACCTTTGACTGTTTTATATTGCTATTTTCTTTCACATTCTTTCCCCAGTGAGGCTGTGCACATCTTCTTTCTTCTTTCAACACTAAATGAGAGAGTGGAAATGTGGGTCACAGAAAGGATAAGTCGAGGAAAATATTATTTAATTTTGGTTGTATATCAGTCTTATTCTAAGGAACAAAAATATTTCTGATGATTTAATAGTACTTCAGCCAAATTCTCTGGAGAATGCAACTATGGAGTGATTTGGGACTAATACCCGAAGAAATAAACAACAAATTTAACTGAAGCATCTTAGGTGCTAGAAATACACCTCAGATATCTAGAAGGCTGACTGGTAGTATCTAGGGATATTATCAAATCTTTTTCTATCAAGCACATAGCCAATAACTTGTATTTATTTAATTATAAAATACTGTAGAATACATTTAGTGCCATAAGAGAGTTAGAAATAAAATGATCCAAGAAATCCGAGGAAGAAGAGAGCACAATGAATAACAAAAGTTAAAAATAAAAGTCTACTTGAGAATAAATATGATCATCAATACTGTATTAACTGCATTAAAAATACACTCATGATCATTTCATGAGACAGATCATATTCACATAAAGGATAACTGTATTAAAAGATAATGTTTCTTTGTCATGTACACACATACATACTCATATAACCAAGAGAACTGTGCTGAACTCCTTTATGTGGAAAGAGGAAAATATTGGGAATAAGAGAGAGAGATGCAAGGTCAGTGTTGGTGTTAGTGTTGTAATGTGTATCAAGTGCCCCTAGATCTTGATATGTATTAGGACTGAACTTTTAGACTAAGAACATATGTTTATGACTCCCAATTAGTTAATGCCTTGTTATCCTTGTGTCTCTAAAGCTTTGGAACAGAATGGAGTAGAATAATGTAGAAAAAGGTCATCTCCTAATCCTCAATGCAGAAAAATTTCTTTCCTTCGCTTATAAGACAGAACATATTACCATTTATGTATCCTCCAAAATAGAGCTTCCTCTTAATAGCATTGTATTTCTTATTAGTAATTGCGTGCCCTATAGTACAAAACAGAGTACTCGGAAGCACTAGGCACTCATGAAATATTTTTGAATTAGGCATTGGCAATAAGAAACAGAATAAGCCAATGACACACGAAATTATACATTATCTGTGAAGACAATGCAATTTTTGTCTATTTTCAAATAATCTGTATAGCTTTGCTGTTCTTTTCATTCATTTGCAGCCTTTTTCCATTCTTTTACTGACTAATTCAATATCCTTTTCACATTCTGATTAAGAATGCTTATAGCTAGTAAAAATGGATAAAAATAATATATTTAAATGTATTGTTGTTCATAAAGGTAAATGTGTTACTTTCTCTTAATTGCCTTCTTTCTTACAATTTGTATTCATAGAATTATGGTCACAAAATACTTTATTGATTTAATCAGTTAAACAAAAAACAGATGGTCACTGAAAATGTCAGTCAAATCATTTGCCTTCCTAAATTGATGAGTCAATTCCACTAAAATGGCTATTCTGCTACATAATTATTCATAGAGCTACATTTGTAACTGTAAATGAAATAACTTGGAGCCAAAAGAAGTTACTGAATTTCAAGAATGAATGGCTCTTCCTATACGAATGTAATGTTCTATTTACAATCACATCTGATAAGAGGTTAATTAATTCCTCTATTTATTACTCAGCTGGTTGATGCATAATAAAGTAAAACTTAACTCAGTGCTCCTGTTTCTTGAAAGATAACTGTGAAAGTATATTACTCTGGAAAATTTGATTTGAGGAGATAATATATGAGAGTACTTCAAAAAGTTCATAGAAAGATTCACATTGTCCTTCAACTCTATTTTCCATGAAAATTTTGAAGTAACCTTATATATCAAATTTTAAACTAAAATTGAAGAAATAAGTAATATAGAGAATTTTAACTAAGATTTTTAAAAACTTGTTTAATATAGGTGGTTACTCTGGTCCAGTTAAAACAGTATTGTAGGCAAGGAAATATGCACTGTGTAGACTGATGTTTCTTTCAAGGAATTACCTAAGATGTCAAGAGAAACATTGAGAGTAAAAGTCATCAGGGAAAATGTTCTTGTGATTTTTCTCACATTGAGTTCCTTCCTTATCTTTCTCAGTTGAAGCAGCTTGTGAAGATGGCTGCTAGGAAAAAAAGTTACACCTAAGAATTCAGACCCTCTGTAGGGCTAGATCACAGACCCCTCTGCCCTGTCCTGTGTGGGTCCTGTGCCAGGTAGTTGGAAAAAGATTCTGGTAGCCGATAACAGAACAGACATGCTTTATTTCAGACATGAGCTCCACTGCCGACAGTTCAGAGCTGCTGCCTTATACGGAAAGTACACAATAGTGGCAATGAGCCAAGGAGTATATGGGCATGCAAGCACACTAACTCTACTCTTATGTAACTTGTTTACAACAGATGTGCTGAATCATACCCAGCCGGATATGAGGCGAGAGGGCCTGACTAAACTAACTCCACTTTCCTCACACCATCTAAAGAATCTTTCCTTGATACAACAATGTGGAAGGGAAAGTCCATGATATGAGTAGGTTAATAGACAGTATCAGTGAGTGTATAACGTACCAGAACTTTCATAGTTCTCCTTCAAATGTTTTATGAGAAAATGTATTTTTTTTTTCCTTTTTGTCTTTTTTCGTGACCGGCAATGGATCGCAACCCTCAGTGTCACGCCCGTACTGGACCGGGACCGGCAACGGGATCGCAACCCTCGGTGTTGCGTCTGCACCTCGCTCAGCCAGTGAGCGGCCAGTCTGTATGTGGGATCCGAACCCTCGGCGGGAGCGTCGCCAAGCTCCCAAGTGGCGCACTGTAGCAGTGCGCCACAGGGCTGGCCCCGAGAAAATGTATTTTTGATTCCTAAAAGTGATTCAGATCAAAGCTTTAATTTATTTGTTTAGTGAACAAATATTTATTGAATATGCACAATGAACCAGGCATTGTCCTAAGTTAAAGAAATGTTCTTACCCAAGGAGCTTAATAGAGCAGAAAAAAATTATAAGTAAGCACACAATTATTATACAATGTGATAAGGGCCATTAGCCCAATACTCTACACAGGAAAGCTTAGCTAACTGTCTCAAGAAAATAAGAAAAATTTAATAATGATTTGTTGTGGAAATGTACTCATAGGTCATAAGAATTCAATTAAATTTAAAGGATAAATGAAAATTCCCCTTAAAAAGACTAGAAACATCTCAGGCAAAATCAATTATAAAGAGATATAATAGGTAGATGATAGATATAGGTAGGTAGATAGATAGATAGATAGATGTAGAGATATAGAGAGGCTGCAAAGATCAAGGTGTGCATGTCCAAGGTCATATTGCCACCAGTTCACTGGTTACTCACTAAGTGATTTTGTTTACTCCAAAGTTAATGAACTTCTCACTGAGACCTTGAATCCATGTTTTTAAACATGTTTTTGATATGTATATGAGAGAAGAAGAGGGTAAGATGAAGAAGAGGGTAAGATAGGTAGCATCTATAGGTCTATATCAGGTAAATGATTTGAATTTATCTTGTTGAAAATAGAATTTATTTTTATTTTTACTCAAGAAAATTACAATTTTCTTGAGGAGAAAGGAGCAAAACCAAAGATAGGAGATATGATGATGACAGCTGGAGCAAAGGACTTGTGGTTCTTATAGAAAGCAGGTAATGAATTTTAGTAAAGTTTCAAAGGGGCAATTGAAAGGATTTAGACATCTGTTGGATTTGTATGTTTTTTAATTCTATTACTATAAGTTAGCATGCTGCAAAGGACATACAATATGCTCTATTTTTTGCTCTGAATGAAATTTATTTAAGTAAATGAAAAATTTCAGGAATTAATAGATGATGATGTACTTTAGGAGGAGAAACAAGCTATGAGAAACAGAAGTTTTTAGTTCTGTATGTGATGAATTTGTTGGAACATTAAAGCAAAGATTTTACATAAACATTTGTGAATACCACCTGGGATATTTGAAGAGTTTTTAGAGTGAAAATATGGATTTGGAAATCACCAGTTCTAAGATAGAATTTGAAGCATGAGGATTAAATGGTATAACAAAAGAAGAACACATAAATCAACATAATGACAGAGCTTTGGTCAGAACCTGAGTAAAATCAATACAATGAGTTGGACACAAGAAAACATCCAGATACTTACAATGATGAATAGCAACAACTAAAGACAGAGGAGGACAATCAGAGAGAATACTACTCAGAAGACACTTCAACTAAAAAAACAAAGATTAAAAATGTGTACTTTGCTGTACTTAGTCTTAAGGACAAAAAATAAATATGTTTTCTGTTATCAAAATTTAGTGGAAGACACAAGAAAGTAAAGAATAAAGTACAACACATATCATGATTTTAAAATGGTGATATCTAAATACTTAGAAGAAAGAAATTATTTTGACAAGGTGGGTCATGCAAGGCATGCCCAAATTTGTGTTATCAGAATTATTATGTTATATGACCACCAGTTGTCCTCGTAAAGGTGGAGGTTTAAGCAGTGAGGCCCCATGTAAAAAGAACAGGAGTAAGAAGGTCAGAGTTTGTTTAGGAACCCACAAGTAGTTCAGAGTGAATGGATCACAGAGTCTAAGAGAGGGGCCTGGGTGCTAAAAAATTAAGTGGAAGCCATACCGCAAGCAACCCTCAGTTCTAAGTTAAGGAGTTTGGGCTTTGTTCTAACAGTTATGGAGAAACATTGGCAAATTTTATGCAGGGGATGTACATGGTCAGATTTTCATTTTATAAATACCAGTATGTCATAATCATAAGAGTGAAAAATATTGGAAGCAGGACACATCTTTAGGAGTTCGGCCCTTCTTTCAAGGTATAAAGTCACGAGATTCTAAACAAAGATTGTCAATATGTGGAAACAGTGTCAGCCTGTAGAGGTGCAGAAGAGAGGTCAAATTGTAAAATTTTAGGGATCTGTATAGTGTCTCTGACAAGTCTCAATATGTCAGAGCTGTAGGGTTTTAAGCAAAGCTGTGAATCTTCTGAAAGTAACTATTCTACTTTAAAGAAACAGTTTTTGGCTTGCCATTGGGCCCTGGCAGGAATCTAAAATTCTGTAAACTGGACTGATCTTTATGAACTTGGTGTTATCTGTTCCAGAAAGCCATAAATATCTGAAATGCAGAAAGGTTCTCTCATCAAATGGAAGTAATAAGTACAGATAGTCCTCGCTTTGCATGATTCCAATGTGCACAACTTTCAGTCACCACAGTTTAGTTAAACATCAGTCCCCCAACAACACAGCTCAGATTCCCAGTACCATTGTATATTAACTTTGAGTAACTGTATGAAATACAATCTTCACTGCCAGCACTTCAATCCACAAATAGCTTTATAACTAATTGATGTGCATCATGATCAGTGATGAATCATGCCATTTTAAAAAAAGATTTTAGTTCTGTATGTGATGAATTTGTTGGAAGATTAAAACAAAGATTTTACATAAACAGTTGTGAATTAATGATTGGTCACTGGAAATCTGTTATTCAGTTCACACTCAGACAGGAAAGAAAATAGTTATGTTGTCTTCTCATCTCCCAGTAGTAAATCTATGTGACTATTGACAACAGTTGATAGTTAAGAGGGAATCGACCAACAAAGTTGAAAGAGTAACAAAGGAACAAAAAGTGATAACCCTTGAGATGAAACTTGAATGGAACATAAATAGGTGATAGAAGAAATAGCTGAGTGTTGACACTGTTTCTCATTGGACAGACCCTGGACATGCAGCCAAAGGAAATTAGCAAAGGAGAAGTCAGCAATACAAAGAGGCGAAGGATGAAAAGGATGATAATTTCCTTGAAAAGAACTATGACAATCTACCAAGGGGTAGAAAAGATGCTCACTCCATATTGTAAGTTACATGACATAGAGAATAAAGCAAGCACTGTTCAAACTATTCCTGGGGATTTTTTACTCTACTGATGTTTCTAATGCTTAAGTTATAGTGCACTAAATTTGTATTTTTACTATTTTTTTAATTCCCTGTACATTCACTACTAACGGTAAGAGTTTTTAATGTTCTTACAAAAATTTAAAGATCACAGAATACTCACAACTTTTCAAGCTGATGAGGTCAGCTTTTAGTCACTTTTACAGTCCTGTATGCACTGCCATGCAAAAATTACTAAGAACTGAAAGCCTTCAGAAATGAAATTTTTGTCACCCCGCTGGGTAAATAACCCCAAATAGCTGAGGGCAAAAGCAACATGGAATAGGCATTGGATGAATGAAGCAATAAATAGCACCTGGCCTGACGGTCAGTTCAGAAATGGGGACTCACCAAGGTCAAGTGCTCAGATCCCCATACCGATGAGCCACCAAAAAAATAATAATAATAACAATAACAATAGTGGTAATTGTAACAACACATGTGCATACATTAACCAATTAGTCCTTTACCCTCTTCCCTTAATTTTATTTTCATAGAGCTAATGTTTTTGTTGGTTATCCTCACAAATTTGGTTCACAAGAGATTCAGGTTGGGATTGTGACTGAACTCAAAGAGGAATTAACATCAGTTAGAGCTAACAATAGAGACTGGTGAGACTTTGTGCCTGTCCTCTTTGGAAGAGGAGATAGTGTCTTATACAAGTGCTAGCTGCATCATTTTAAACAGATACATGTCTTCTTGTCATTGTGCATAATCTAGAATATGAAGAGAAACAAGTGATGAGACTGGAAGAAGTGACATGAATAGATGTTGAGTAATCATAGGTAACTAAGTGGGTCATATGCCTATTTGCTCTCAGCTCTCTGAAGTTGGGCATTGTATAAAGCTATCTGCCTGGGCTGGGGGTGAAGATCAGTATGTATTTTACTCCTAGTGATTTATCTTCCTTTCTTTTGCTCCTCTAACTTTTCCTAACAATCTGGGAACTGCTTCTCCAACTTCTACCAACCACCAGGTCTCTTATCTATATTGGAAGAGACTATGATTGTACAAACTGCATTTTTCAAGCTTGTTACCAACTGATTTCTCTTTCTATACTGTCAATGGGAATCACTAAAAGGAGATCTGAAGATGTAAAACACAGAGAAGAAGTGATTCTTTTTTTCTTTTTCCTTCTGGGTTTGTAGCAGACTGTCATGTCTGTGGTGTTTCTCCTAGCTCCCAGTGGCAGCATCACAACTGAGTTGGTGCACAGGCTTCAACAAAAAAAGCCCCAGCTGTCTGGGTTCCTTGTACTCTGTAAAACTATTTATCTTTGTGCTCCTGCATTATTAATGCAAGTGATATTGCCTTCTTTTCTTTTTTAAAAATTTTTTTACTTGAAAAACTTACAGTGTCTTCTGTTTCCTGATCAAATAGGACTGATGACTGCTTGAATACTGGGCTTTGGGAATAAGAAGGAATCAATTTTTATAACAATCTCCTAACTTAACAATTGTCCGGATGGTGAAGAATAGGTTTATAAGTGGTGATGATGTATAATCAATAATGCCAAATGCTGCCAATATTTCAAGCAGACTGAAGACTGCAGGGAAACATTGAATTTGTAATTAGGTGATCACTTTCTGTATATTTTACCTAAACCACCCTTTTGGCTAGTTCAGGGCTCTCATTATCTTACGAGTGAATCTGACACTGATCAGGATTCCTTTTATTTGTAAAATAAATCTGAGTAATATCTTTAAAAAACATAAATACATGTTAGTAGAAAAAGAAGTTGTAAACCACTCATTCAAAATTCTGTGATGAAGGAAGGAGATTCACAGGGTGGTATAATAAAATGCAGGCAGAATTATTTTTTGATGATCAGAGATGTGGGAAAATGTGTCATGTTTGAAAACAGAAGAGAAAGAATATATAAGAGGGAGAGAATTAAGATGTCAGCAGAAGGAGAAGGAAGATTAATAACCAGTTCTTAAAGGAGGATTGAATCAAGCCTAAAGATGGAGCCACTAACTTTGACAAAGACGGGTCACTCATTTCTAGGAGACTTTGTGACAGAAGGGAGGCAGAGGTAGGATGCAGCTGTGGGAGTGGGAATGGAACAAGAAATTCACACAAGATGAATTGAGTCTTCATATAATCAACTTTGTCCACACAAATCACACTTCAACCCAATCCTCATTGAAAAGCAAGGACAGAGTAAATTAAAGTTGGCAAAGCAACAAGAGAGTACTTGGGAAGAAAATCAAATTCATTGATGATAAGAAAATAGAAGTCTCTAGGAGTATTAACCAATCAGCTTTTATAAACAGTCATATGTAAACCACGAATCTGTCTTATATTAATTAGGGTCTGTGCACTTATATATATCATTCTGTATGTAATATTATATGTAACCTCTAATATCATTTAACTGTTCTACCCATGGTTAGTAGTGTTTTCAAATAGGATAAAAGCAACTGAAAATATATTGTTGTATATAAAGTTTTTTACAACATTTTTTTTCTTAATCTGTACTTTTCATATAAAAATACATAAACTATACAATTCTAACCATATTTAGAAACATTCTGTTATGGTATGAGAGCACTAGATTGGACTGTTGTGCCTACCTATATTTATAAAGCTCTAGACAAATCATTTGCTCTGTTAGGTTTCTAATGCTGCTGTAACTAATTACCACAAACTTAATGTTTTAAAACAATACAAATTTATTACTAGACATTTCTAGAGATCAGAAGTTTGAAATGAATTTGACTGGGCTAAAATCAAAGTGTTGGCAAGACTAATTTCCTTCTGGAAGCTCTAGAGGAGAAACTATTCCCTCCTCTTTCCAGTGTCTCTAGGCTGCCTGCATTTCTTGGCTCATAAGCCCTTTCTCCATCTTCTAAGCCAGCAATGGCCCCATCAAGTCATTTTCACTCTAAAAACTACTCTCATATCCCTTTCTTTTATTTATTAGGACAATTCCTATTATATGGGGCCCACTTGGTTAATCTGGGATAATTTCCTGTCTCAAGATCCTTGGCTTAAACAAATCTGTAAAGTTAACAGGTTCTAGGGATAAGGTTGTGAATGTCTTTGGTGGGGGAAGGGTGGGACACATTTTTCTGTCTACCACATATGCCTTGTCTGGATTCTTTTTTTTTTTTTTTTTTTTTTTTTTAATCTGCAAAATAGTATAGGCACATCAAAAGACGTTGAGAGTAAAATGCCACATATATGCACACACACATATATGTATATGTTCATATGTATTCATATTCAGGTCCTTTCCACATTTTTTCATCAAGTTGAGCTGTAGTTAATACCCTTATATATTTTGGATAATAATCCCTTACCAGACATATGGTTTAGAAATATTTTCTCCCAATATTTCTGCCTTTCATTTTGTTGATTATTTCCCTTTGCTTAGCAAGGAGATATAGTCCTTTTATTTTTGCTTTTGTTTCCTTAACTTTTGTTGTAAAATCCAAAAGAACAAACAAACAAAACCATTACTAAACCTTATATCAAAGTTTTACTCTAAGTTTTTTTTTAAGAATTTTATGGTTTCAGGTCTTATGTGTTATGTTTAGGTATTTAATCCATTTTGAGTTTATTTCTGTGTATGGTATAAGATAAGGGTCCCATTTTATTTTTTAACATGTGAATGTCCAGTTTTCCCAGACCCATTTATTGAAGAGACTGCACTTTTTCTCCATTGTGTCTTCCTGGTGGTCTTGTTGAAATTAGTTGACCATATATACTAGGGTTCATTCCTGACTCTATTATGTTCTTTCCGTTGGTGTATGGGTCTGTTTTTATGGCAGTACCATGCTGTTTTGGTTACTATAGGTTTATGGTAATTTGAAACCAAGAAATGTAATGCCTCCAACTTTGTTTTCCTTTCTTAAGATTGTTTTTGCTATTTGGGGTCTCTTGTGGTTTCACACACATTTTAGGATTGTTTTATATATTTATGAGAAAAAATGACATTGGAATTTGTATAGGGATTGCACTGAATCTGTAGATCGCTTTGGGTAGTATGAAAATTTTAACAATATTAATTCTTCCAATTCATGAGCATGAAATATCTTTCCATTTATTTGTGTCTTCTTTAATTTCTTTTACCAGTGTTTTATAGTTTTTAGTATTTTGTAGTCTTCACTTTACAGATCTTTCACCTCCTTGGTTCATTCCAAGTATTTTTATTTATGGAGCTTTTGTAAATGGGACTGTTTTCTTAGTTGCTTTTCAGATAGCTTGCTGTTAGTGTATAGAAACAATATTATTTTTGTTTGTTGATTTTGTATTCTGCAACTTCATTGAATTTGTTTATTAGTTCTAATAAATTTTTTTTTTGGTGAAGTCATTAGGATCACGTCATCTGTAAACAGAGACAATTTAACTTCTTCCTTTCTGATTTCTTTCCCTCGCCTAACTGCTCTGGCTAGGGCTTCCAGTACTATGTTGAATAGAAATAGCTAGAGTGCACAGCCCTTCTTTGTAACCATATCTTAGAGAAAACCATTTTAGTTTTTCTCCACTGATTATGATATTAGCTGTGGGATTTTCATAAATAGCCTTTATTATCTTGAGGAAATTTTCTTCCATACCTATTTTCTTAAGAGTTTTTATCATGAAAGGATGTTGAACCTTGTTAAGTGCTTTTTCTGCATGTATTGAGATAATCTTTTGGTTTTCATCTTTCATTCTTTTAATGTACTGTAACACATTGATTGTTTTGCATATATTAAAACAACCTTCCACTCCGGGGATAAATCCCACTTGGTCATGGTTACATTTTTTTTTTCTTTCTAATTTGTCTTGAGGTCTCTCTCATGAGAGTGGCTATCCTGATGGGGATTCAGGGATTTGGTAATGGATGTTTACAATGCTCCTTCTACAGGATACTTTTTGTTCCTGGTAGATGTCCTAAATGCCTAATTGTCTGACCTGTGAGCAGGTGTCCCTCTCCTGGAAAATTTGTTCAAACTGGCAGATGCCCTTGTTACTCTTGCCTGACCTGCATCCAGTTAATTTCTACCATGATAGCTACTCTCTAGGAGGTTCCTTAACAAAACAGAAGTTAGGTTTGAGTGAAGTCAGGTAAAACACAGAAGAGGCAACTCAACCAAACACACAAAATAACACAAGCAGTTTATTACTTGCCATACCCAGAAAGAAGAGGGTAGTATGCCTCACAGAGCCAGCAAGAAGTGGGGGATCTGGGACATGCATGCCCCACCACCAGATGGGGAGCAAGAGAAATGAGGTCACACTGCTGCAGAAAGGGGAAGCACCCAGACAGGCAGGAGAATAGGCCAGCCATCCACCAGACCACTGACCTACCCATACCAAAGACAGAACCCCATGCCAAATAGGCAGAAGAACAGGCCAGCCACCCACCAGACAACCCCACCCTACCTGTGCAGAAGGCAGAACCCCACACAATGCCACCACTGACAAGGGAGGCAAGCAGGTAGGCAGGAAAATAGGCCAGCCACCAACCCAGGCCTGCCCTGCCCATGCAGAAGGCAGACCTTGCTTTCCATGACACTACCTAGAGACTTCACACAGCTTTTGTGGTTATGGTCCACAGTAGCCAGTATCACAGCTAATACTGTTGCAACTAAGGCTTGCTGCCTTAATGACATCCACAACCATTGTGCAGGTGGCCCACTACACATTTGACTTCATTGACATAAGGAGATCACCAGATGAGCCTGGAAAAAGATGAAGTCTTTCTCCTCACAGTCCACTCCAAAGTACTAGAAGAAAAAAACGATCTATCAGATGACCAGAAATCAATGTAGATATACTAGAAATATGAAAAAATCAGAAAATATGATACCACCAAAGGAATCCAGTAACTCTCAAGTACCAGACCCTTTAGAAATGACTGAAAAGGAATTCTGAGTAACTATCTTGAGGAAACTTGATGAGATAAAAGAGGACACTGTAAGACAACACAATGAAATGAGAAAAAACATCCAGGATATAAAGGATGAAATTTACAAAGAGATTAATACCTTAAAAAAATGTAGCAGAACTCTTGGAACTGAAAGACACACTTAATGATTAAAAAAAAAAAAAAAAAAAACTGAGAGGTTAAACTAGATTAAAACAAGCTGAAGAAAGAATATCCAAACTCAAAGATGGTCTTTATGAAATAACTCAGGCAGACAAAAAAAAAAAAAAAAGGAAAAAAGATTTAACAAATAAAATAAAGAATTTCTAAGAGAGCTAGCAGACAACTTTAAGCAAACAAACATCTGAATCATGGGTGTTCAAGGGAAGGAGAAAAGTAAAGGCATTGAAAATCTATTCAATAAAGTAATAATGGAAAACTTCCCAAGAGAAAAGTGTCAAGTCACTTATGAAGGTGCTAACAGTAGATTTCTCAACTGAATCTCTACAGGCAAGAAGAAAATGGGAAGACATATTCAAAATACTAAAAGAGGAAAACTGTCAGACAAGAATTCTATACCCAGCAAGGTTATCCTTCAGAAATGAGGGAGAAATAGTATATTTCCCAGACAAACAAAAACTGTAGTAGTTCATTACCACACAACCAGTCCTGCAAGAAATTCTCAAGGGATTCCTGCATCTTGAATCTGAAAAACAATAATCACTACCATGAATACAAAAGCAAGAACAAAACTCACCAGTAAAACACAAATGCAAATGAGAAAGACAAAAGAAACTAAATCTTACCACTTCAAAATAAAAAAAACACACACCATGGAAGACCAATAATCAAGGGAGAAGAAAGAAACAAATGATACTCAAAACATCTAAACACAAAGCCATAAAATGCCAGGAATTAGACAATATCTCTCAATAACAACCCTAATTGTAAATGGATTAAACTCCCCACTGAAATGACACAGATGAATAGACTGGATCAAGAAGAAAGACCTAATTGTATGCTGTCTTCAAGAGATTCATTTCACCAGTAAAGATGCACACAGACTAATAACAAAGGGATGGAAAAAGAGATTCCACACATATAGAAACCAAAAATAAGCAGGAGTAGCTATTCTTACATGGGATAAAATAGATGCTAAACCAAAAACCATAAAAAGAGACAAAGAAGGCTGCTATACAATGATAAAGGGATCGGTCCAGCAAGAGCATAACAATCATTAATATATATGCATACAACACTGGAGAACCCAGATATATAAAGCAAATGTCTACTAGACCTAAAGAAAGGGAACAAGAGAGGAGAGGAACTTTTGAATCAGAGGCTTCCCTGGTATCTAGGGCATTATTTAAACAGGCAGAGACATCCTTAATAGAATATTAGTAAACCAATTTAGACAATATATCAAAAAGATTATATACCATTGCAGTGAATCCTTATAATTGAATATATGCTGAACTTTCTAATACTGGAATCAGGGCTTACTAACCCTGGTAAGGTGCTGTGCCTGGAATGGGGTTTTTGCACAACTGTTTCTCATATTTTTCTAACCATTTTGGTGTGGATATTTTCTCAGTTGTCCAGTGTATGAGTCTCAATTAACTTCTAGATTTTTCTCAGAGGGAATTGATCCACACGTAGATGTTTACTCGGTGAATTCTTGAGAGGAGGGAAAGTCAGGAGCCTTCTATTCTAACCATCTTGCTGACATTATGCCCCACAATCATCCTAGGAGGTACTATTATTTGCATTTTAAAGATGAAGAAATTGAAGCCAGAAAGATTAGGAAATTTGCCCAAAAATTCATGCTATTAGATGACAGAGTCAGAATTGTAACACTTGTGGTCTGGCTTCAGAGAGCCTTGTCTTTATAGTTTCCTATTGTTACATTAATAGCAAGGTTAAAGAAGACTGGACAACATCCAATCTTAATTCTGATTGATAATTCTTATCAGAGAACTTTGTTACCTTATCTTGACAGTTAAATGAAAAGGGTATCGAATGTTAAACATTGTTCTTTTGCACATTATCAGTTGATCAAAGGATAGAATTTGACTGTGAAATTTCTGGTCTTCCTCAATTGTCTAATGAATGCAGAAAAAAAAACACATATTGACTCACTAGAAGAGATCAATAACAGCTGTATAGTGGAGATTACACCATTCAACAATCTATGTTACATTAATATCTGTAGAAAGAGTTAGACAATACTGTACACTATGTTAGAACTATGCTGTTGCAATCTTAGAACTGCTCTTTAACCAAATCAGCTGGGAACACAGAGTTGGCAGAGAAGGTAAACAGTGAACACGGTCTCTATCAGCAGATGACTTCATGCCGTGTGCTAATGACACAGTCCAATTAGGAAAATAAATACCAATGTTGAAATACAAGTCTCATAAAATTGGATTAGAAAATAAAATCCAAACTGATGTTTTGTCTGGGTACATTTGAAGAATCAAACATGCATGTTTATTTCTAATAATTCTAGAAGACTCACAGAAGTATAATTAAGAAAAAATATTTGAACACACAGGTTCAAGGAGAATATAAGATAAGAGTAATACCAATAACATTTAAGGAAGGAAAGCAACAAATCATCAGTACCTGACTTAGCAAAGCAGAAAAGCTGAAATCTAAGTGCATGGGGTTGGAAGAGGTGGGAATCTTGCAAAAATTCAAGTTACAGAATCCCAGGAAGTCTTAGAAACTGTAGTTATCAACTTCTGAAAATGGGACAGAGGGAAGGAACTGAAAAAAGTGAATTAGTTAAATATCTTCACAATAAGAACTTAGACACTACCATTTTCTCTCCCTCCCCAAATATAGAGGTAATTGATCCATCTGCACCCTAGTAGAATGTAGGAAGCTTATTTACAGAAAGCTTAAAAGAAAGAGATTAGGAAATTGGTCAGGTATACTAGAGAACAGAAGTAAAGCACTATAATGAAAACAGAAATCAAATAATGTCTGCATAGTGAAAAGGGAAACTTCTTTGTTTCCTTGTCTACCAGTCTCCAAAAATATTGTTAGCTAGGCTAATACTTCTCCAGACAAGACAGAAGCTTGGCAAATCGACCTAGGAAAAAATTCTAGAAGTAAGGACATGGCAGGGGAGAGCACCACTGAAATGGTAGGATGCCCAGCTATTAGGTATGGTGGAGATTAAACAGTAAACACTCTCTGCGTCTATATTGTGTGCCCCATACATATCAGCAAAAATCCAAATGTCGTGAGATTATTAAGAAAATTCTTCAATACGGAAGTCAGAGACCAAAGCTTATTAAAAAATCCATTGGAAAAAGAACAATAGAACAATATAGTTGTATATGTGTGTGAACATTTACATATATTCCTAAACATATCACAAATATATTTTTTGTATATATATATATATATATATACACACACACAAACACACGTATAACATACAGAGTGAAATAACCTCAGAGTAATTAGATAGCCTTTTGCACCCAAAGATCTGCAACAATAAGATATATATATATATATATATATATATATATATA
>NW_007726150.1:652364-666407 GCF_000696425.1 Galeopterus variegatus
TGTATATATATATATATATATATATATATATATATACACATAAAAATTTAGAGATCAAGTAATTAAAATATTGTTAATTAAAAATAAGGTAGATTTTTTTAAATTAGTAAGAAAGTAAAAGATAAAATTGCATTAAATATAAAATAAAACAAAAATGTCAAAATATGGAAAATAAAATTTACAATTTGGAGAGATCAAATCAAGTGTTCTGGGATTTTCTGAACAAATTCTGTTAAAACTGTAGTTTTTGTCATATGTGACCACTTAAGTTCTGTTCAGTTACCTTAGTGGTTCACTAATGACTGGACAGAGATTTCCATGAATGCCTGGAGCCAATGAGTCTGCCAGTCTTTGTTGACTTTGTTGAGGGTCTCTGAATTTGAATAAAGGCCCATCAACACTGAGCCAGGAAGTTAACACCTATGACCTAACCTTCATTTCTTGCTGATGCAGGGCCTCCAGGTTAGCCAGAAATGAGGGCATACAGCACTCAGGACACGTGCACAGACCTGTGAATGTATGTGGCCTTCTAGATTCTCAGGAATAGATCAGCATTTTTCAAAGCCTCTGTGGATATCACATTCTTAGATTTTTCTTCCAAGCTTTTTTTTTTGTTTGACTATTATTCACCCTGAATATTATTCACTGCCTCAGGCAGCTGTGAATTTAAGCAACAATTTTTTTTTTTTTTTGACAACCTAGGGCAAAGTCTATTTATACTGGATGAACTCCAAGTCAAATAAAAACAGCCTTGTGAGTGGGGTCTTCCAATGAACCACAAGATAGGTAAATAATGACAATTCTCTAGGAGTGTGGCTCAAAGGACCTCCAACTTGGCTCTGCCTCCTCCAGTGATTACCAGGCTGTTGATTTTTACCTTGATTGTGGGGTGTCTGTTTTCATAGCTACTGAGGAGCTGAAGGAGGAAAAGAGGACAGGACAAGTCACAATGCCATAGAACTCACTGTTCTTAAAGAAATTCAACTGTTTTTTTTTTTTTTTGCATTAATGCTCCCCAGATTCCTGAAAGAGTTAGCATAGTCTCCAGAATTCTGAAAATGTTGATTGTAATGAAACGATTTTTACAAGTGTTCTTACCGCTTTTATGAAGAATAAAGTTTTCGGAGGCCCTACTACACCACCTAACTGACGACCTCCATATACAGGAGTTAATAGTAATACTCTCAACGTTAGTAATTTTAAAGTACCTATATTACCTAATGCAGCAAGATAAGATTGATGCATATTATATCATCTCAACCAAGGTATCACATACTTTGGAATCTAAAACAAGCCAAGTAAGAACACAGAAAATCAAAATTTATAGTTGCTGGAGCACAATGATAGTGTTGTGTTTGAATAAAAAGAATTGGTGAAATAGTGACTTGCTTTTAAGGTGGAACTCTTGAGGAATAGAAAGCAGGTGAGTAACTAAAATAATGAAATAACAGTGTTTTCTTAAAGAGTGTGAAAATGTGCTTTGAGAGACATAAGTAGTAAAAGATAGAACTGTTATATAACTATTGACTTGGGAAGTAAGTTACTTTATGGGCTGTAATTGATTATAACATAAATCAGATGATAAACGAACGGGCAAAAAGTTTACATATATCAACTATCAATGAAGAGAACAGCTTGTTGATTAGAACAGGATATTGTCCAAAGGGAAGATAGGTTGCACAAATAGCTTCCATATTTTTTTGAGTCAGTTAGAATAAATGATATGTAATAAAATTACTTAATGAGAACAAACTGTACAATAACTCTATGGTGTGATTGTAAAAATATGGCGTATGTAGTCCAGAAAAGAAAAATATGAAAAAATTAAATATAATATATATTATACGTATTTTATACAGATGTGTATGTTTGTATTAATCATGTCTATTAATTCTGTATTTTTGATGCTTTAATATCTTGCAGCCTTCTGCATGTGTGCCTTTCACATACAAACCAACCAATTCAGAGCTCATACTCCCAACTACATTCTTTACTGGACTTTTACACTCTGGCCTATTACTTCCTTACCCTAATCACTCTAGGGCCAGGTATCAGAAAACTAGGAACAGACCTATGCTCCAGGGCCCACTAAAATTATTCGAAACTAGCCAATCCTAACCTTGCTTACTCTGCTGAGCCCATTCCTTCCTACAGAAACCTCAATGCAGTCTCCTGCACCTGTATTTCTCTTAATTACTCTTCCACTTGACCATATCTAATTTTTAAAAAACCCTGGATACCTTTAAAATTTATTACATATATATGTAAAAAATTAGTTCTGTGAGTGATTTGTATATAATACTATGGGCCAGTAAATGAGAGATCAAAATAGAGATCTTTAGCTTGGGGACATCATCTGCTCACTTTGAGTATCCAGATTGCTGCTCCAGTTTCCCTTACTGTTTGCATTTGGTATACGTTTATCTGTGAAAAATCATACATATTCTTTGTCATAAAAATTATTAAAAATTATGTATTTATGGATACATATTTCCATGAGAAATCTTTTTTTTATTATGCATTCTCATAGAGTACAAGGCTAACCATCAACACCTGTGTCCAAGATGTGATGATCAGATCATTACTATCGGTGTGCCCATTACCACAAACTGTCGTTAATCGACATACACCCCACCCAACCCCCCCTACCTCCCTCTGCCTCCACCCCTCCATCCCCCCACCCGCAGCAACTCTAGATATGTTCTCTTTCTCTGCAAGTCCCAAGCATCACTCTGGTCTTTCCTTCCATCTTTCTTTCTTAGCTCCCACATTTGAGTAAGGACATGTGGTATTTTCCCTTCTATATCTGACTTAATTCATTTAACATAGTTTTCTCCAAGCCCATCGTGTTGCTGCTAATGGCAGAATTTCATTCTTTTTTATAACTGAGTAGTACTCTATAGGGTACATATGCCACATTTCCCTTATCCAGTCATCTGTCAATGGACATTTAGCTTGATTCTGTATCTTGGCTATTGTAAACAAAAGTACGATGAACATGGGAGTGCAGGTATCCCCTCAACATGATGATTTCCATTCCTTTGGGGATATATCTACAAGGGAGATTGCTAGATCTTATGATATATCTATCAGTAATTGTTTGAGAAACCTCCATAGTGGTTTATGAATTTACAGTCCCACCAACAGTGTAAGAGAATTCCCTTCTCTCCACACCCTAGCCAGCATTTGTTATTGTCTTTTTTATTATAGCCAGTCTAACTGGGGTGAGGGGGTATCTCAATGTGGTTTTAATTTGCATTTCCCTGATGATAAGTTATATTGAGCATATTTTAAGTACCTGTTGGACATTTGAACGTCTTCCCTTGAAAAATATTTATTCAGCTCTTTTGTCCATTTTTAATAGGATTATGTGTGTTTTTTTTTTACTGTATAGTTGTTTGAATTCCTTGTGTATTCTGGATATCAATCCCTTCTTGGATGTATAGTTTACAGATATTTTTTCCCATTCTGTAGGTTGTTGTTGCACTCTGCTGATTTTTTCCTTTGCTGTGCAGCAGCTTAGTAGTTTGATATAGTAACAGTTATTTAATGTTTCTTTTGTTGCTTGTGATTTAGGGCCCTTATTCATAAAGTCTTTGTCAAGTCCTACTACCTAAAGTGCTTCCCATAAGTTGCCCATTAATAGTTGCATAGTTTTAGATCTTATATTTAAGTCTTTAATTCATCTGAGTTGATTTTAATATATGCTGAGAGGTGCAGGTCTAATTTCATTCTTCTGCATATGGATTTCCAATTTTTCCAGCATCATTTATTAAAGAGGCCTTTAATATATTCTTGGTGCCTTTGTCAAAGATTGCTTTGGCTGTAAGTACGTGGGCTGATATCTGAGTTCTCTATTCTGTTCCATTGGTCTAAGTGTCTATTTTTATTTCAGTACCATGATGTTTTGGTTACTACAGCTTTGTAGTACAGTTTGAAGACAAGTAGTGTTATGCCTCCAGCTTTTTTTTTACCCCCTCAGGATTGCTTTGGCTATTTGAGGTCTTTTCGTTCTTCATATGAATGTTAGGATTGTTTTCTTCTATTTCTGTGAAGAATCTCACTGGTATTTTGATGGGGTTGCATTGAATCTGTAGATTGCTTTTGGAAGTATAGACATTTTCAGTGTTGATTCTTCCAATCCAAGGGCATGGGATGTCTTTCCATCTTTTTGTGTCATCTTTAATTTCTTTAGGTAGTGATTTGTAGTTCTCATTGTAGATATCTTTCCACCCCTTGTTTAAATTGATTTCTAGGTACTTTATTTTGTAGGTAATTATTGTAAATGGTTTAGCTTTCTTGATTTATCTTTCTGTTAGTTAGGGGAATATAAATGCAACTGATTTGGGGCATTGATTTTATATCCTACAACATTACTGAAGTTATTAATCAACTCTAAGAGTTTTTTGGTAGAGACATTAGGTTTTTCTATATATAGAATCATGTCATCTGCAAACAAGGAGAGTTTGACTTAGTCTTTTCCAATCTTGATGCCCTTTATTTCTTTCTCTTGCCTGACTGCCCTGGCTAGTTCTTCTAGTACTATGTTAAATAGGAGTGGTGACAGTGGACATCCTTGTCTTGTTCCTATTCTTAAGGGAAAAGCCTTCAGTTCTTCCCTGTTCAGGATGACATTGGCAGTGGGCTTGTCATAAATGACTTTTATTGTGTTGAGATACTTTCCTTCTATACCTAATTTATAGAGAGTGTTTAACACAAAGGGATTTTGAATTTTGTCTAATGCTTTTTCTTCATCTAGTGTGAAAATCATATGGTTTTTATCCTTGATTTTGTTGATGACGTATGTCACATTTATTGGCATGTATATGATAAACCATCCTTGCATCCCAGGATGAATCCCACTTGATCATGATGTATATTTTTGATGTGATGCTGTATTCTGATTGCTAGTATTCTTGTGATGATTTTTGCATCTATGTTCATAAGAGATATTGCCCAGTAATTTTCTTTTTCTGTTGGATCTTTGTCTGCTTTGGTATCAAGGAAATGCTGGCCTCATAGAATAAGTTTGGGAGAGTGGCCTTTGTTTCAAATTTTTGGAAATGTTTGAAGAGAATTGGTATTAATCCCTTTAGAGGTTTTGCAAAATTCAGCAGTAAAGCCATCAGGTCCTGATCTTTTCTTTGTTGGGAGATGCTGATTACTGCTTCAATCTCTTTGCTTGTTATTGTTCTGCTCAGGCTTTCTATTTCTTTTTAGTTCAGTCTTGGTAGTTTGTATGTGTCCAGAAATTTATACATTTTCTCCAGGTTTTCAAATTTGTTGGCATATAGTTGTTCATAATAGTCTCTAATAATTTTTTGTATTTCTGTGGTATCAGTCACGAGGTCTCCCTTTTCATTTCTGATTTTTATTATTGGGTTCTTCTCTCTCCTTTTTTGTGTTGACCTAGCTAATGGTTTGTCCATTTTGTTTATTTTCTCAGAAAAACTTCTTCTTGTTTCATTGAACTTTTGTATTGTTTTTTGGTCTCCATATCATTTAGTTCTGCTCTGATCTTAATTATTTCTTTCTGTCTACTAACTTTGGGATTGGATTGTTCTTGTTTTTCTACTTCATCAAGCTGTAGTTGTAGGTTGTATGCTTGAATTATTTCTATTACAATTTTTTTTAATGTAAGCATTCATAACTATGAATTCCCTCTTATAACTCTTTTTGCTGTTTTCCACAGGTTTGGAAATGATATGTTGTTATTTTCATTGTCTCCTAGAAATTTTTTGATTTCTTGTTGAATTTCTTAAAGGACCCATAGGTCATTCAGGAGCCTATTGCTTAATTTCCATGTATTTGTATATTGTCCTGAGTTTCACTTATTATTAATTTCTAATTTTAATCCATTGTGGTCTGAAAGTTTCTTGGGGTGTTTTCAACCTTTTTGTAGTTATTGAGACTTGCTTTGTGAACTAGCATGTGGTCTACGTTGGAGAATTTTCCATGTGCTGATGAGAAGAATATATATTCTGTAGTTGTTGGATGAAATGTTATATAGATATCTACCAGGTCCAATTGTTCTAAAGTGCAGTTTAAATCCTGTGTTTCTCTTTTGATTTGTTGCCTGAATGATCTGTCCAATGATGACAGATGAGTGTTCAGGTCCCCCACTGTTATCTTATTGGGGTCTGTCTCTTTCTTTAGGTCTAATAGTGTTTGCTTTACACATCTGCATGTTCCATTTGGGTGCACATATATTTATGATTGTTGACCCATGCCCCACCTGTGTAGAAGACAGGACCCCACACCACACCACTGTCAATGCAAAAGGTACCCAGGCAGGCAGGAGAACAGGCCAGAAAGTCACCCAGACACCAGACCCATCCATGCAGAAGGCAGGACCCCATGCCTCACTGCTGCTGATGGGGGACCATCCAGGCAGACAAGAATATAGGCCAGCCACCCACTCAGACCCCCACCCAACCTGTGCAGAAGGCAGGATCCCATGTGCTGTCCCACCACAATGAGGCTTCATACAGTATCCACAGCAGCCACCACCATAGCTAATACTGTTGTAAGGATGATTTGCTGTCTAAATAACATCCACAACCACCATGCAGGTGGTCTACCACATATCTGAGTTCATGGACACAAAGGAGTCACTGGAGGAGCCTGGAGAAAGAGAATGAAAGCTTTCTCCTCAAAGTCCACCAGAGTAATAGAAAAAGCAACAGGCTTACCAGATGACCAAATATCAACATAGAAATAGAGATATGAAAAAAATCAGAAAATGTACCACCAAAGGAATTCAGTAACTTTAAGGTATCAGACCCTATAGAACAGGAAACCCTTGAAATGACTGAAAAGTTATTCTCAGTAACTATCTTAAAGAAACTCAATGAGATAAGAGAGGACTCTGTAAAACAATTCAATAAAGTGAGAAAAAATATCCAGAATATGAAGGATAAAATTTACAAAGAGATTAGTACCTTAAAAAAGAATGTAGCAGCACTCCTGGATCAGAAACACATTCAATGAAATAAAAAACAAAACCAGGACTTCAGCAGCAGATTAGAATAAGCAGAAGAAAGAATTTCTGAACTCAAACATGATCTTTATGAAATAACTTTATGATCTGTATGAAATAACCAAAATAAAATTTTTTAAATGATGAATCTCTCAGAAAGCTAGCAAACAACCTTAAGTACACAAACATCCAAATCAGGGGTGTTCCTGAAGGGGAGGAGAAAAGTAAAGGCATTGAAAACCTATCCAATGAAACAATAATGCAAAACTTCCTGGGTGAAGGGAGAGACACAGACCTTCAGATCCCGGAAGCTCAAAAATCCGCAAACAGATCCTCTCGAGGACACATTATAGTCAAACTGTCAAAGCTCAAAGACAGAATCCTAAAAGCAGCAAGAGAAAAGTGTAGAGTCACTTATAAGGAAGTCCCCATCAAACTAACAGTAGACTTCTCAACTGAAACTCTACAGGCAAGAAGAAAAGGTGAAGACATATTCAAAATACTAAAAGAGAAAAACTGCCAGACAAGAACAGTATACCCAGCAAGGCTATCCTTCATAAATGAAGAGGAAAAAGTGTATTTCTCAGACAAACACAAACTGTGGGAGTTCATCACCACATGACCAGTCCTACAAGGGAGTCCTGCAACTAGAATCTGAAAAATGATAATCACTATCACGAATGCACAAGTAAGAAGATAATCCACTAGTAAAACACAAATGCAAATAGGAAATGAAAAAGGAAGTAAATCTTACCACCTCAAAAAAAACCTACAAACACTGGAGACCAATCAGTAATGAAAGGAGAAGAAATGAACAAATGATAATCAAAACACCTAAACAAAATTGATCAAATGCCAGGAATAAGACAATACCTCTCAATAACAACCCTAAATGTAAATGGATTAAACTCACTTCTCAAAAGTCACAGACTGATGGATTGAATCAAAAAACAAGACCCCACTATATGCTGTCTTCAAGTGACTCATCTCACTGGTAAAGATACATACTGACTAATGGAGAAGGGATGGAAAAAGATACACAACACAAATGGAATCCAAAAACAAGCAGAAGTAGCTGTTCTTATATCAGATAAAATAGATTTAAAGCCAAAAACCATAAAAAGAGACAAAGAAGGCCAATAAATAATGATAAAGGGATTGATCCAGCAAGAAGACATAACAATCATAAATACACATGCACCCAAAACGTGAGCACCCAGATATATAAAGCAAGCACTATTAGATGTAAAGAAAGAGATAGACCCCAATATGATACTAGTAGGGGCCCTGATCACCCTCCTCTCATCATTAAACAGATCATCCAGGCAACAAATCAACAGAGAAACACAGGATTTAAAATGTGCTTTAGACCAATTAGACCTGGTAGATATCTATATAACATTTCATCCAACAACTACAGAATATATATTCTTCTCATCAGCACATGGAAAATTCTCTGTATGATAGTTCACAAAGAAAGTCTCAATAACTATAAAAAGACTGAAATCATCCCAAGAATCTTTTCAGACCACAATGGATTAAAACTAGAAATTAATAATAAGTGAAACTAAGGACTATATACAAATAGATGGAAATTAAACAACAGGCTCATGAATGACCCATGGTCATTGAGGAAATTCAACAGGAATTCAAAAAATTTCTAGAAAACAACAAAAATAAAAACACATCATTTCAAAACCTGCATGAAACTGCAAAAGCAGGGCTAAGAGTGAAGTTTATAGCAATGAATATTTATATCAGAAAATTAAAAAATAGAAGGAATTCAAGTATACAACCTAACACTACAGCTTAAGAACTAGAAAAACAAGAACAGTCCAATCCCAAAGAAAGAAATAATTAAGCTTAGAGTAGAAGTAAATGACATGGAGACACAAAAAACAGTACAAAATATCAACATATTTATGATTGTTATGTCATTGTTATGTTCTTCTTGCTAGATATAGCCCTTTATCATTATATTGTGGCATTTTTTTTCTTTTTTTACGGTTTTTCATTTAAAATCTACTTTACATGATATAAGAACAACTAGTTCTGCTCAATTTTGGTTTCCATTTGCATGGTATATCTTTTTCCATCCCTTCACTATTAGTCTGTATGCATTTTTACAGATGGGGTGCATATCTTGAAGACAACATATAGTTGGGTCTGGCTTTTTGATCCAATCCATCAATCTGTGTATTTTGAGTGGGGAGTTTCTGCCTTCAGTGTAGGTACAGCAGGACAGCAGGAGTGGGTGCCCAGGTTTTCTGCCTGCCTGGGGCCTCGCTGGCATCTGCAATGGGAGTTCCTACTTTTTGCATGGGTGGGGCGGAGTGGTGGTAGCAGGTGCCTGGGTTTTCTCTATATGAGAAAACTTAAAAGAAGACCATTAATAACACATAAGTTTTCTTGTATCACTCAGCTGAATATATTTAAAAAGAAACCTTGTTAAGTCACCTTACTAGAAGACATAAGTAATGAAAAAGGTGTCTGTGATAGAATCCTTACTCTTAGGGATCTCAGCAGGACGTAAGGCATGAATGTCAACTATCATGTAGGACATCATAAGTGCAAAAAGAGATGTATAATGTGCTGGAAGAGATCAGATCACTTCCAACTAAAAGGATTCAGAAGAGGTAAAAATTAGAAAATAAGATTCAAACTCAACATCAAATAAAGAGTTAAGCCTTGACAGGCAGAGCAACAGAATCAAGAACATTCTAACAGAGGCAGCAATATGACCAAGGATAAAAAGGGAGAAAATGTGGACACAGGTTAGTTATGGTACCAGCTGACTAGACCATTAGTAGATGTTCGAAAAGAATGGTAAGATAATTTTTGAAACCGTGAAGGATAAACTGAAAGGCATCTTGAGAGTCATAGCAAGCTGTTTGAAATTAAGAAAAATATCTTTTTTTTTTGTCCTTTTTGAGACCGACAGCAGCGCGCTCAGCCAGTGAGCGCTGTGAGCGCACCGGTCATCCCTATATAGGATCCGAACCCGCGGCGGGAGCGCTGCTGCGCTCCCAGCGCCACACTCACCGAGTGCGCCATGGGCTCGGCCCATTAAGAAAAATATCTTTTTTTTTTGTCCTTTTTGAGACCGACAGCAGCGCGCTCAGCCAGTGAGCGCTGTGAGCGCACCGGTCATCCCTATATAGGATCCGAACCCGCGGCGGGAGCGCTGCTGCGCTCCCAGCGCCACACTCACCGAGTGCGCCATGGGCTCGGCCCATTAAGAAAAATATCTTAACGTGGTTACTGTTTTAAGATGAAGACATTTCACTCTCCTTATTGTTAAGCTGGAAATTTGTGCTAGATTGACAGCATTCAGGACTTCAATGCTTGCCCTTTTCCTTGAGCCATCATGACTTCTGTCATGATATTTTGCAGTGTGTTGCAGGTTGGATTCCCTGAAAATAGACATTGAGGTGGAGATTAGGGCAGGAAGTGATTTAGGAAATGCTCTTAGACTCAGCACCAAAGAATGAAATGTTACATGAAATGTAATGAATTGAAACAGAATTGGACAGATGGAGAAGGTGAGCATTGATGCAGTCTCCATGGAATTTTCAACTGACCTTACAGGGAGGCTTGAAAATGCAATTACTTTTCAGAACTATTCTTAGCTGGGTGAAAATGCCAGGCTATAATACTCCTGTATCAATCAGTCACTAAGTATAGTTATCCCTGGAATCCATGAGGGATTGGTTCCATGACCTCTGGCATATACCAAAATCCATAAATGTTCTAGTCTCTGATATGAAATGGCTTAATATTTGCATATAACCAATGCACATCCTCTCATATACTTTAAATCATCACTAGATTACCTATAATACCTAATACAATGCTATGTAAATTTTCGTACTGTATGGTTTAGGGCATGTGACGAAAGTGGAGTTGGTTTGGCAGGCCCTCTTGCCTCATATCCAGTTGGGTATGATTCAGAACATCCATTGTAAACAAGTTGCATGGGAATAGAGTTAGTGTGCATGAACATCTGTGTACCCCTGGGCTTGTGCCATGTTAGTGTACTCTTCAGTATGGAAGACAGCAGCTCTGAACCGCTGGTTGGTGGAGCTCGATCTAAAATTAAAGCATTTTCACTTTGCTGGCAAATGCTTGGTTTTTCTTTCACTTACCTGACTCAGGATCTACACAGGATGGAGTAGAAGGGTCTGTGATCCAGCTCAACAGGGCATAATGACAAGAAAAAAAGTCTGTGAATGTTCAGGACAGACATAATTTTTTTTAATATTTTACATCCAATTGGTTGAATCCACTGACGTGGAACCCAGGGGTACAGAGGGCTGACTGCTAACTGCCCCAAGAAGGAGACAAGACCTTGCTAGGTGGCTCTCTTTAACTGAGGCAATTCCTAAAACAGACCAACACTCAAGGCTGCCTGCCAGTAGCACTCACAGCAACTTGGGTAGATTATCCTTCCTTCCTAAAGTGGGGTCTGAATAGCACATAATACCACCTAAAATACAGTGTCTTCCAGTCCAATTCTGGGTCTAGCCATGTGGTATAATTTGGCCAGTGGATGTCAGTAAATGTAACAAAAACAGAGATTGAAAAGCACTTAGAGATGTGCTGAAGAGTTTGTCCTCTTGTTCCTCCTACTCTGTAGTTAATGTGAGAACATGCCTGGGCTTGCATGCTAGAAATGAAAGAGTGGCTGATCCAAGTACCTCAAGCCATCCCAGCTGAAACCATCCTATATCAGCAGTCACCCAGCTGACCCACCACGCATGTGTGAGCCCGGATCTACACAGCCACTTATACAGCCGTTGGTAGATTATTGCATGTTTATTGCTATTTTCTACTGAGATTTTGTGGTTGGTTGTTATTCTGCATTGTCATTGGATTAAAGAACTGACATATTAGCTAAGTACAAAAAATTATAATAATAAACTATATTTCCAAACACATTTTGGTGTTAAAATTTCTCTGTGGAATAAGTTCATACATCATTTCAAAGGAAGTCTTCTTACAAAGTAGTAGATCTCAATAGATCTGTGGATATTTGACAATGGCAGATAGGGACAAAAAAGTATTACACTTGTTCAGTCAGAAGGTGTGCATAACAGCATGTCTGCTCTATATTTCTTCCTTGATGAAGCTCCAAGGATATATAAATCAGCAGGCAGTCAAATGTAAAGGATACCGTATAGGTAGAAACCCAAAGAGTTACTTATTAGGAATCATACATTTTTGTCTAGATGAGAAAACATTAAGTTAATTCAATTAATTCTAAAGTTGTTACCAGCAGGCATATCCAGATTCTTGGTCCATAAAAGGAAACTCTTTCATGGGACTGGAAAAGGAAAGAAAGAGAAGGACAGAGAAATAGGACATAGGGCTTTATTACCAAGCGAGGTTAGTGCCAGGAGGGTGTGCAGGTATTTCCACCAGCAAGAAATGCAAGCATCTCCAACTTTCTCCCTCCTCTTTCCACAGCTGAAAAACCCTAATGGTCCTATCCTGCCCCTTTTGTTCCTTCTTGCACACAGGTGCGACGGTATAGCATGCGGATTGGTAGGGTGGTTAAACTGTTTCCAGTGCATTATGAGTCCATTAACCTCCAGATAAAGACGCAGGCAGTGCCGATCTGGTGTAAGTATGAGCAGCCTCCCTGAGGCATGTCCCCATTCTATTTCTGCTTCAAAGTCATCAGTTTATATTTTACATTGGATATCCCTGAATTTTCAAAAACAATTAGACTTTACCCTTTCTCCACATTTAATTAACTCAACTAAGTAAACAAAATTTTATTATTCCAGTTATTATTCTTTTCATTAGAATGTCAGATTTACTTATTCTTGATTGGGTAAAATACATGACAGAATTTTGAAAAGTGTCATAGCTTGAAAAGAAATTAGTAAGTTAGTTTCAAGAACCATGTTTAGTAATTCAATATGTATCACTAAATTAAAGAAAAATCAGTCAATGCCAAAGTGTCTATCATCTTTTTATATTTGTAGAGTAAATAACTATTGGTTATATCTATGATTATATTACCTTTTTCTTACTAAATGTCTTTAGAAGAAAAGTGATTTTAATTTGCTTGTCAATTTCAATGTGGGCGCAGGTAGTAATCAAATGACTTGTTTGTTTATGAGTTCTTTTATACAAATTAAAATTATATAGTAAGTTGCCTGGTTAATTCTTCAGTTTTAATTATTTGACTATCTAAGAATAAATTTGCCCACAGCCCTTCATTCAAGCACATACATAAAGTATTATTTAATGTTTCAAGCTATTATTTCTATCATAAAAATTAGTTTATCCGTATGAGATGCTAAAGATTCCTTTGTAGAGTGCTCTTATATCTTCTTTTCTTTGCATCTAACCCATTCAACCTTATATTACTAGACACAATTTATTAAATATAATGGTGTCAAAGGCACTACTATTTTTCTTCAGTTACTGGTTTTAAAAAGCTGAACACTGTAGTATTTCCTAAGTTTTAAAATTACATAGTGTAAAACAGTTAAAAATACTGGGTTTGTGCTCTGACTTTGACATTTATCAGACTTATTTAATTTTTTTTTATTTTAAAATTTTTTTTGAATTGACATAATAATTGTACATATTTATGGGGCACAGTAAGATGTTTCAACACATATATACATTAAATAATGATCTAATCAGGGCATTTACTATTTCAACATCTCAGACGTTCATTGTTTCTTTGTGGTGTGAACATTAAAAATCCTCTCCTAGTTATTTTGAAATATACTATACAATATTGTTAAATATAATCACCCTTTTGCACAATAGCACATTAGAACTTATTTTTCCTGTCTGTAACCCTATATATGTTAACCAATCTCTCCCTATTTCCCTGCTCTATCCCTCCTCCAGCCTCTGGTAACCACTATTCTACTTCTAGGAGATTTAGATTTCACAAGTGATTGACCTCATGTGGTTAAATTTGATAAGCAAGTATACTTCCTTTGTAAAATAAAAAAAACCCTACTTGCAATAATTATGGCCATAATTAATGACAGTAGAGTATTTTATAAACTACAAAATATAATATATATATATATATA